>NC_136486.1:30497633-30662633 GCF_053919585.1 Euprymna scolopes
AATAATAGAGGTCCAAGGATAGACCCCTGAGGTACTCCCGCATTTATGTCATATTGTTTAGATGTACGACCGTCGAGGACAACTTTGATTTTTCTATTACTTAAGAAGGATTTAATTACATTATGAATTCTTCCAGTGATTCCATATGATCTAATTTTCCTTAGAAGACCATCGTGCCATACCCTGTCAAAAGCCTTAGATATATCAAGGGCCACCGCTCTACCCTCCCCTGTTTTATCCAATGAACGATATATACGTTCAGAAACTACAGTTAGGATATCTGCTGTTGAACGGGCTTGCCTGAATCCATATTGTTTGTTAGTCAGGAGTTTAGCAGCTGTTAGGTGCTGGACTAGGGCTTGATTAACTAAGGACTCAAATATTTTGGCGAAAAGCGTGAGGAGGCTTATGGGGCGATAATTTAGTGGGTCAGTTCTTTCACCAGAATTCTTGAAGACTGGTACCACAGAGGCGGTTTTCCAGCAGTCGGGAAAACAAGATTCATTAAGGCATTTATTGTAAAGTTTGGACAGAACTGGAGCAACCTCGGCAGAGCATTTTTTTAATAGCACAGCTGGGATGAGATCTGGTCCACATGCTTTTGAGGTGTCTAGGTTTTTTATAATAGCATGTACCTGAGAAGGGGTGATTTTCAAATCGTCTAGTGTGGCGTCTGTTCGCAGAGGAAAATCAGGGAGTGGTGTACCGAGTTCAGTGTGGAGTTTGAGGCAAACCGACTGGCAAGCAGATTAGCCTTGTCAGTTGCCGTGCAAGCAACCTCATGATTGTTTGATAATTTTAGTCTAATAAAAAATGATGAAAAAAAAACAAAAAAAAAATGAGTTGGTTTTTTTTTTTCTGGTTTTATTTCAGCCATTGGGTCTAATAATGTGTTTTATATAAAAATAAATAGTTTTTATAGTTTTTTGTTTGGTAAATAATTTACGCCGCTAAACTATACATTTGCCGAAATGACAATATCGTCGCATTTTTCATTTTATTTTGTTGTTCTTCTCCTTAACGTTAATAAAACTCTGTTACATTAAATAAAATAGTTTAATTTTTTTACTCGATTCTTTAATAAGTCATCGCACTTGTTTAATAAATATTATCGGCGCATTTTTAAATAGTCACATATTTCTTTTTAACAATTCCTCGAGATTGCGTTTTCGTTAAAGAAAAAAAAAAGTAGTTGAAATAGTAACAATTCCTTTATAATTAACGTCCTAAATTCTCGTATGAAAAACTAAATGAATCTCTTAGTAAAATAGAGTTATTCCCCTCAACTCAATGACCACTCACGCGCCCATTTATTATCTTCTATTTGCAAAAAAAAAATCGATTTTGGTTTCAATTTTATGTTCGAAAATACTTAATTTTTAACCCTTGGAATTTTTTTAAATTAATAATTATATTAAAATATATCATTTGCGCCAGTTCAAAGAATCAGCAAAAGGTTCTTTTTATTTCATGTTTAATGCAACAAAGTAAAGGAGATAACTTATCTTGATTTATTTATTTATTCATTTATTTCAAAGTTTTATTAGGGAAATGAAGATATTAGCAAATATTTAAAACAAAAACGACGAAACAATAAAAACAATAAATGGTGTTTTTATATAGAAAATCTCCGATTAAAGGGAAGTAACTCTGTTTGACTTTTTAAGGAGGCAGAAACCACAGCAGACTAACGCAACATTAAGAGACTATATAAAATCACCAGGACACTCTCCAGGAAGAACAGCAACCCAAACCGCCCCGTGAAAGACAAGAATGGGAATGCCATCGCAACAGAAGATGAGCAGAGAGCAAGATGGGCAGAGCATTTCAAGGAGACACTCAACAGACCAGCACCACCCACCCCACCAGACATCCCACCACTAACTCAGCTCCTAGAGATCAACACCAACCCTCCCAGCAAGGCAGAGACCATCAGGGCCATAAAATCCCTCAAGTCAGGCAAGGCAGCAGGTCCTGACGGAATACCACCTGAAGCACTCAAGGCTGATATCCAGACCTCAACTGAGATGCTGCACCCCCTTCTCACCAAGATCTGGGAACAAGAACGAGTACCAATGGACTGGAAGCGAGGACACCTCATAAAGCTGGTAAAGAAAGATGATCTCTCATCTTGTAATAACTGGAGAGGAATCATGCTGCTATCCATACCAAGGCAAAATACTGAGCAGAATCGAGAAGCTAAAGACAAGACACGTCGGAACAAACAAGCTGGCTTCCGACAAGACTGCTCATACACGGACTACATTGCAACCATGCACATCGTCATTGAGCAGTCCTGGGAGTGGCAGACCATCCTGTATGCAGTCTTTGTCAATTTCCAGAAGACATTTGACCGCGTCGATAGAGAGGTCATCCGGAGACTGTTGCATCACTATGGCTTTCCTCCAAAGTTTGTCACCATCATACAACAGATATATAAGGATGGCACCTGTCAAGTGATTCACGACAGGAAACTGACGGAACCCTTCTTTCTTGTCATTCCCCAAAACAAGACATTTTCATATAAACATGTGAACTGAAAATATTTTCCAACCAATAAAAATTGTTTCAAACTCTAAAATTAACAATCCTGTATGAAATTTTAAAACTCTATAAAACAGTGCTTGATGAGCAGAAATCTTCCTGGACACTTCAAACACCCATCCCAGAAGACTGGAATGCGAGATGCTGAAACGCCTTTAAGCCTGATGCTAGATCTTCAGTGAACATATATCACTCAAAAGGTAATCTCTCTCTAACACAAACACACACACACACACACACACAAGCGAACACACACACACAAACACATACACACACAAGCACACAAAAAAACGCACACAAACACATACACACAAAAACTAACACACACACAAACATGCATACACACACACATACACACAAACGCACACAAACAAGCATGCACACACAGACACATACACGCAAAAACGAACACACAAACATATGTATACACACAAACACAAAATATCCACACAGAAATACATGCACACAAATAACGACCACACACATAAACATACATAAATACACACACAAAAAAACGCACACAAACATGTGCACACAGAAACACATCCACACAAAAACGAACAAACACACAAACATACATACAGACACAAACACACAAACGCACAGAAACACACGCACACAGAAACACATACACTCAAAAATGAACACACATATAAATATACATACACACACAAACACTTGTGACGAAACTTTGAAACAAACTTTGTCTCCTTCTTATTCAAGAACTTTAAAACTTCTCACCAAACTTGGATCTTTCAAAGTGTATTTTATATTTCTGTAAAATTGTTGATAAATAAATATATGTTTTTTTCGTTCATTCATGTTTTCTTATTTCGTTTTCTAAATCCCGTTGTTGAGTTAACATGTTTTTATTCATTTTTTTTCATTCGACAATTTGACTACATATTTATTAACTAGCAGAATCTATGCAAATTCAACAGAATGAAGAATATATTGAATCAACAAAAATATTTTGTGACAGAAAAATCAATAACATACAGCAAATATGAGTTTATTAACATTTCTATAAAAATAATATCCATTGTATTTTAAATATAGAACTGACCCAAATGAGATAAATTAATAAATACTAATAAATACTTAGAAAGTGATACATAGTTCAATACAAATAATTAAATAATATTGTAAGAGATAATTTTTAACTTACTCCTTCAGTCACGCACCCTTTGGCGGATAATGTTCTTCTTTATTTTGCTCTGTTTCTTTTGAATGTTCCCTTTTTCTTCATTGAAGAACTGCTGCACGTCAAAATTGCAACAAGTTCCTTTCTGACACCATTACAACAATGCTCATGTTATAATGATATTTGAAAATAAGGTTACATCGAAGGGAGATCACTCTCATAATCTTGTCCAGGGTTGCACGATTTAAAGACAAATTCCGAGAATTTGGCTTTTATTTGAAGCAATATTTTTAAAACAATTTCCAAGAATTTGGCCTTGTTGAAACTCGACTGAACACATGGAAGTAAATAACTACAACACAAAAATAAAATAGAACAGATATATTGAAAGCAAGAAAGTATATACAATATTTACATAGAGTCCATTCGTATAGTCGTGAGGAGACTGTCCCTGGAGAAGGTGTCGGCTGGGTGGTCGTCGACTCTCGACTCGTGTTTCTCTGAGTTTCTCGTTGGGTCTGCCCCGTCTTCACGGTACCAATCATATTTATATGGTTGACACTCCATGTATGCTACTTAGGTGGATCCTACCACAACAGGCCTTTATTTGGCTTTCAAAAATTGTATTTGGCCTTTTTCAAAGTGTAACGTAAGGACTAATAAAGGAGGGAGCAAGCAGAATACAAATTGCTAGTGCTGTTCTTGGCATTTTCCAAAGACGTAGTATCACTAAAATACACTACATTTAATTTTACTTAATCACTATATATGGCAAATTAAATTGCTTTGAATATCAAATTTTTAACGCAAATAGATCGCAAATGATTAAATAATAAAAAAATTGTTTTGACAACTTTACAAACTTTATTTCCTTTAAAATAATTTATGTCAGAAATAATATGATTACGTATTTATTTATTTTTGTAATGTTTGCATATTATGAAACTTGAGATTTAACCAAGCGAGTTCTGTCAATGTTCAAAAAGTGCTCTTTTTTAAGAGAGGAAGGAAGAAAAAAAAATGTTTTTTTTTTCTTTAACTGCAGCTGTCGGAAATTTGGGGTGGGGGATATATTTTTTCATCTTCTCTTTTTCCCCTCTTCTTCCTTTCTCTTGAGTTTGCTTTATTGCTGCTGATGTTGATCATGTGATTAATTTCTGCATGTTGATTGCTCTGCGCATTCCACGTTTTGTGATAAAATTCAAGCTGAAGTTGGCAGTTGGGACTTGACACTTGATGTGCTATCTTCTCTCTGTCTAAACAGGACGTTAAAATGTTGAAGTGAACTCGTCTAAGTTACCTGGCGAAATTTATAATGTTGAAGTGATTGCGTCTAAGTTACCTGATGAATTCGTATCTCGCTGAGAGAAGTCTACTTCAAGAAATCGACCAGGGACTTGGCAGTTAAATATATCAGGAAAATACCAGCTTGCAGGAGAGAAGACACAAGGAAATATTCTCACTAGGAAAGATTGAATTGAAAGTGTCTATAACTAGATATTTTTTCTATAGCCTGAAGAAAATGGATACATCTCAAGCTGCAGTTTTTCTAAGTCAAAAGAAAAGAATATTTTTATTCTGACCAGACTCAAAGAAAGAACGAGGATGTTTTTTTTTTTTACCAGATTTCTCGCCTCTTCAGAGAACGTTATTATATGAAGGATTATGCATATTTCTTTTCAGGTTATTCCTTCAGGAAAATGAGGAAATAAATTTCTTGCTATAAAAATCACTCTCAGAGGACTCTGAGTATTAGTTCAGATAATAAGTTATCTTTGTCTACAGATATTTCAACTTATCTACTCAAGAGGACTTTTATTTTAAAATAGATAACATTACAAAATGTAAGCTTAAATTGCTAATAAAGGGAGTGAATTCTTTTCGGCTTTGCTATAGTAGTTCGACCAGTCTTAAAAAATTTATCATTGATTGATATCTCATATCACAGCAGTAAATAAAAAAGGCCTTCTAAACTTCTGTCTTTCTTTCTTTCTTTCTATCTTTCAAAATTGTTACCTCACAAAGGACTTTCTTTGTAGATGAGAGCAAAATCTTAGCAGAAAGCTCGTGAATTTTTTGGGGGGCTCTAGGTTTTTTTTTCTTTTCCTAATAAAATTGTTTGTTTATTTCTATCCACCACGTCTTTTCTCTTCTTATTTTTTTTTTTGTTGTTTTTTATCTTTGTATTGGTAATGTTTTTATACATCGAAGTGATAATAATTCTGACAGTATGCTGAAAACGAGTATCACATTTAAATTTGGGGCAGACAAGTAGTTTTCTGGATATTAAGACTTTTATTACCCAATGTAATCCCTTATGTTTTCACTGGCGGCCATATTGTTTCCAACTAAACAAGTACTAATGCACATGCATGTTACAAAACACCCCTCCTCCCCATGTTAAGAATGGAGAAGGCCACTGACGTTTATTAAGTAATACATTGGAAAAAATGGCTTAATGTCTAGAAAGCTACCTGTCTGTCCTAAATTTGAATATGAGATTCGCTTCCAGCAGACCCGAACATCTAAAAAAAAAATTTGTCAATTATAGATGGGTGTTGAGTTGCAGTTAAAGTAAAAATTGACAAAAAAAATAAAAATAAATAAACAAACAACAACAACAACCGGATATTGTAGTTGTGAACAGAAAGATTAATGAATGCCAAATTATTGATGTGGCATGCCCAAAGCAAATTAGCAAGCAAAAAAGAATGAAAAACCACGGAACTATCAGAAACTGAGGATGGAGATTGCTAAGTTGTGGAATAAAAAAACTTCCATCATGCGAATCATATTAGGTGCGCTTTCTTGAGAAACAGTTGAACTCCTTGGGAATCAAGTACATCACCATACTCCAGAAGTCAGTTCTACTTAGCACAGCAAACAAACAACCTACACCAGGTGCTTTCCATCTGATTGACTCTTTGACTCTGCTCACTAGCTTTGGTGAAATAAAAACGGTGTAAAACATCATAACACTGAAGTTTATGGACATAATAATAATAATAATAATAATAATAATAATAATAATAATAATAACAACAATAATAATAACAATAACTATAATAATAACAATAACAATAATAATAATAATGATAATTGGCCAACTTTCTAGTTTCAGAAACTCAAATAACATAGGCGCTGAACAGGTAAGTATAACCTCTAATTTCAGGTTACAAAATAATACCGAACAAACACAGCATAGCCATGATAACCATCAAAATGAAAAAAAAAAACGAAGAAAGAAATGGACAACAAAAGAGAATAGACTCGTAATGAAATGCTATTATAGAAGCCATCCTCAATATAGATATGGAGGTTATCGGAAACGAATGAAAGAACTATGGGACCTATCCAGTGACTTCCATATGACAGAACAAAGAATTGCGGACAAAGCAAGACTGATACTCAAGAAAGGTTGGCTCTCTAAACTAGAACTAACAGAAATACAGCGAAAAATAAATGATGAAACTGAACAAGAAGCATCCCCCAAAGGAACCGCATGTAGAGCAACACCACAAGTTGAAGCCTCACAAGTAAAAACACCAAAGGGTGAGGACCAACAAAGAACGAAGTCTACAAACGTGGAAACCGAGAACAATGAAACAGAACTAACAGAGAATGAAGCAAATGAAGTAAATAAAGTGATACAGCTGATGAACGGGGAAAAAACAAAGCTCCCATCGTTAAGGAACCAAGAGCAAAAGAAATGAAAAACAGAAACAGAGAAGGTTAACAAGCTCCTCCCACATATCCCAACAAATACAATCACAGACTTAAACAACCTAATTTACGCAGGCGCCAAAATGGTAAGTATGAATCTCAAATCAGAAAAACAACTGGGGACAAGCGGACCGACAAAACCTGGATGGGAAATAAGACTAGAAACCCAAATACGCAAACATAAAAAAGAAGCCAAATGATCAACAGGAAGAAAGCAATGTGGAGAAAACGAAATATTGGAAATGTAACTGACAGGGAGAGGCTAAACAAGAAACATGAAGAACTGGACCAAAAAATTAAAGCAAAAGAAGCGAGATTGAGACGATATAAATATAAATCTGAACAATGCAAACAAAACAGAACATTTGAAACTAATGAAAGCCAATTCTACCAAAATGCGAACGGATGGAAAACAAAAACAGAACAACTAAATCCGACAGAAACAAAACTCTACTGGAGTAAAATATGGGAAGAGCGACGATATCACAATAGAAATGCCGAATGGCTGAAAGACATGAAAGAAGAGTTGCAACAAATAGAAGAAGGAACAGTGAATGAAATCAACAAGGAAACCCTAAAGAAAACCATAGGAAAAATGGCAAACTGGAGAGCACCAGGGCATGACGGGATACATGCATACTGGTTCAAAAAATTCACAACCTTACACGAAAGGCTAGCCCAAAACCTGAGAAGATGTATACAGGAAGCAAGCGTGCCAGACTGGATGACAAAAGGTAGAACCACACTGCTACAGAAGGACACAGAGAAAGGAACCATTCCTAGCAACTATAGGCCAATCACGTGCTTACCAACTATGTGGAAGATACTGACAGCGCAACTGAGGGAACAAATCTACCACTCCCTGAATAACCGTGAACTCATCCCCGAAGAGCAGAAAGGATGCCAAAAAGGAAAAAGAGGAACACATGACCTGTTATATATAGATCAAAAGATCCTAAATGAGGTAAAAGGGAGAGGAAAGAATTTAGCCATGGCATGGATCGACTACAAAAAAGCGTACGACAGGATCCCCCAAGCATGGATAATAGAATGCCTAAAAGTGTATAAAATACCAAGCGGGATCACCAATGTAATAGAAAGTACAATGAAAACATGGAGACTGGAATTGACGGCTGATGGACAACACATAACAGAAATTAACATACAAAGAGGCATCTTTCAAGGAGACTCACTATCACCATTACTGTTCATCATAGCCATGATGCCCTTGAACATTATTCTGAGAAAGTGCCAAGCCGGATACAAGTTCTCCAATACAGAGGAAAAAATGAACCACCTGATGTACATGGACAATCTGAAACTTTTTTCAAGGACCGAAAACGAGTTATAAGAAAGGGAAAACTGGAAAGAACAGAAAGCATGGAACTACCCAACCAAACAGAAATGAGAGCACTAGGGGCACAAGACGACTATAAATACTTGGGAATTCTGGAAGCGGACACCATCAGAGCAACAGAAATGAAAGAGAAAATTGGAAAGGAATACCTCAGGAGAACAAGAAAACTCCTTGAAACGAAATTATATAGCAGAAACCTAATAAAAAGTTTTAAATACATGGGCAGTATCACTAGTAAGATATTCTGGACCGTTTATAGGATGGACAAAAGAAGAACTGAGACAACTCGACCAGAAAACGAGGAAACTCATGACCATGTATAATGCAGTACACCTAAAGGACGATACTGACAGACTCTACGTGAAAAGAAAAGATGGCGGGAGAGGACTGATCTGTATAGAAACTGTGTGAAGGACACGAAAAAAGAACTAGAAAAATACATAATGCAAAACACTGAAAGGATAATTATGGCTGCGAGAGACACTGAAAAAAACAACAAAACAGAAAACAGAGAGACAAATGACAAAACGAGAAAAGAGAAATGGGAAGAGAAACAACTCCACGGAAGATTCATAAGAACGACAAAAGATGAGAATAACGAAAACACCTGGACATGGATGCGAAAAGGACATATAAACTGAGAAACAGAATCTCTAATAACTGCAGCACAAGATAACTCGATAAGAACAAACCATACCAAAGCAAGGATCGATAAAACTCAAGAAAACAGAAAATGCAGACTGTGGACAGAGAGACGAAATGATAAACCATATAGTAAATGAATGCAGCAAACTGGCCCAAAAGGAATACAAAAACAGGCATGACCAAGTGGGGAGGGCGATGCACTGGGAATTATAGAAACAACTGCATTTTGAGCGTACAGACAAATGGTACAAGCATAAACCCGCAACAGCACTTGAAAACGAAAACCACAAAATCCTATGGGACATGGACATACAGACAGACAAACCCATCCAAGCAAGAAGACCAGATGTTGTAATAATTAACAAGAAAGAAAAATCCTGTCAAATCGTAGACTTTGCTGTCCTAGCTGACCACAGGGTGAGTATGAAAGAAAAGGAGAAACGAAGCAAATACTCAGAGCTAGCCAGAGAGTTAAAAAGGATTTGGATGATGAAGAAAATCAAAATAGTACCGATAATAGTAGGAGCACTAGGAACAATTCTGAAAAACTTTGAAAAAAGAATGGCAGAAATTGGAATCAGAGAAATAACTGCAAAAGTACAATGCCTAACGATAATGAAAACGGCTGAAATATTAAGGAAATCTCTAAAATGTGGAGAATAATACAAGAAGACAATATAACAAAGAAGCGTTGCAGGGAATGCAGAACGCTGAAGCTGCATATCTACAAGTTCTACACTCCCATCATGCACCCCCCCCCATTGTCTCATCACCGTTCCCACCCCAATAGAAAAGTGATACCAAAGAGCCAAGAAGGGTCAAGGAGGATGAAAAGACCGAGGAGATAGCGCTCGGCAGACCTCTGCTGGACAAGCGCGAAGAGAACTGGGATCATGGGGAGGCTTAGTGCCACTCAAATCCCAGTATAAACCAATGGCCACTACCAGCGAGAAAACAATAGTATAAGGCTGTTGCGATGACGCAAATTTATTTGCAAATGCTATCAAAAGAGGTGGAGAGAGCTGGACGTCTGAGGAGACTTGTTGTCACTCAGCTTTCAGAGAACACCACAGGTCTCCAAACCGATCGTTTGTTGACCTGTGTGAAAGCTCCATGTGAGCCAATAATAATAATAATAGTAATAAAGAGGAATCTTCCAAAGTGATTCCCTATCACCATCACTGTTCATCATAGCCATGATGCCCCTTAATAATATACTAAGAAAATGCCAAGCCGGATACAAGTTCACTAATACAGATGAAAGAATGGATCACCTAATGTACATGGATGACCTGAAGCTGTTTGCAAAAACCAAGAATGAATTAGAGATGCTAATAAACACAACCAGAATCTTCAGCCATGATATATGAATGGAATTTAATATTGAAAAGTATGCAGTACTGATCATGAGAAGGGGAAACTGGGAGCAACAGGAGGTATGATACTATCCAACCAAACGGAGATGAGGGCACTAGGTGAACATGATAGCTACAAATATCTGGGAGCTCTGGGAGCAGACACCATCAAAGCAACAAAAATGAAAGAAAAAATAGGAAAGGAATTCCTCATAAAACAAGAAAACTCCTCAAAACTAAACTATATAGTAGAAACCTAATTAAAGGTATAAATACAGGAAGTGTCACTAGTAAGATACATAGATTGGATCAAAGAAGAACTGAGGCATCTCAACCAGAAGACAAGGAAACTTATGACTATGCACAATGCACTTCACCCAAAGGATGATACTGACCGACTCAATGTGAAAAGGAAAGACATATGAAAATAACTAGTTTGTATAGAAGGCTATGTAAATGATAAAAGAAAAGAATTAGAAAAATACATAATGCAGAAAACCGAAAGAATAATTACTGCAGCAAAAGACACTGAAACAATAAACAAGACAGAAACAAAAGAAACAAGGAATAAGACGAGAAAATAAAAATGAGAAAAGAAACAACTACACGGCCGATTCATAAGGATGACAAAAGATGAGACTAACGAAAACACTTAAACATCAGAGAAACGGAGTCCCTTATAACAGCTGCACAAGATAACGTGATTAGAACCAACAACATCAAAGCAAGGATCAACAAGATACAAGAAAACAGCAAATGCAGACTCTGTGGACAAAGCGACGAAACAATAGACCACATAATAAGCGAATGCAGCAAACTAGCCCAAAAGGAATATAAGAATATACACGATCAAGTGGGGAAAGCAATACACCGGGAATTATGCAAATAACTGAATCTTGAACACACAGACGAATGGTACAAGCAAAAACCGGCAGCAGTACTTAAAAATCCTGTGGAATATAAATATACAAACGGATAAACCCATCCAAGCAAGGAGACCGGATGTAAAAAAAATTAACAAGAAGGAAAAGACCTGCCAGATTGTAGATTTTGTCATTCCTGCAGACAACATAGTGAAGATCAAGGAGACAGAGAAGCGTTGAAAATACACTGAACTGGCTATAGAGCTTAAAGGGATCTGGAATAATACCGAAAAACTTTAAACAGAGAATGGGAGAGATTGGAATCGGAGGGTGACTGATAAGATACAATGAATAACGGTAATGAAAACGGTTGAAATATTAAGGAAAACCCTTGAATGCAGAGACCAATACATATGAGCAACAGACACAAACTGGACATATAGAATTGCTACGGAAAATGCAAAAGAGCATCACATGGAATCATAAAAGTGAAACTGTATAATTGTAAGTTAACTCCCTGCACCCCTTTCTTCCCATTTTTGTTTTCTTCGTGTGTCACCAAAACTGACACCACACCAAATAAGTGAGGAGGGTCAAGGAGGATGGAAAGACCAAGGAGAGAAAGCACTAATCAGACATCCGCTGGATGAGAGCAAATAGGACTGGCGCTTGGGGAGGCTTTTTACCACCCAAATTCCAGTGAAGACGAATGGTCGTTGCCAACGAGAAATCAATGGTAAACAGCTGTTACGATGACGCAAATTCATCTGCGATGGTTATCAAAAGAGGTGGAGAGTACTGGAAATCTGGGGAGACTTGTTGCCACTCAGACTCCAGAGAATCCAGAAGTTGTTCTCAAAGAGAAATCTTTGATGATAGCTTGTGTGACTACTCCTAGTGAGTTAAAAAAATAAATAAATAAATATTAACAATAAAAATAAAAAAACTACAACTACTACTACTACTACTACTACTACTACTACTACTACTACTAATAATAATAATAATAATAATAATAACAATGATGATGATGATGATGATGATGAACCAAGAGCATTGAAGCTGCATATCCATAAGTTCTCTATCCCGTACCCACCCCCTCCCATTACCCAATCACCACCACCCCCTAAAAAAAAAAAGAAAGAAAGAATGATGTCAAATAGCCGAGAAGGGTCCAGGAGGAAAGGGTCCAGGATGGAAAGACCGAGGAGAGAGCACTGACCAAACCTCCACTGGACAAGTGTGAAGGAAGAGGCCTATTGCCACTCAAATTCCAGTGGAGACCAACGGCCGCTGTTAGTTAGAAATCAATGATAAGCGGCTGTTGCGATGATGCAAATTCACTTGCAAATGATATGAAGAGGTGGAGAGTACTGGAAAACTGGGGAGACTTGTTGTCAACAGCAGGGAACACCACAGGTTGTTTTCAAGGAGAGATCCCTTATGAATTGTGCGAAAGCTCTTTGTAAGCCAATAATAATAATGACGATGGTGATGATGATGATGACGATGAATATTTAATATATTAAAGAAGGCGTGGCAGTTTGCAAACGACCTTCACCTTGAGAAACGGAACGGCCTTGGCTTCAAACCCATTGCGTAATACACGCGGACTTGAACAGCCACATGTTGCTACTACTACTACTACTACTACTACTACTACGACGACGACATCCTTCCTTTAGATTGAAGTCGCTTCTTGTTGTCAATATTGTATAATTCGTCACTGTGGATTATTTACATGGATATATTTACAATTGTCTTCTAAAAGTGCTCTCTCGTTGTCCGTCTCATGTAAAGCGTCGACGAAGCCTAACGGGAAACCAAAAATATTTTTTTTTAAGAGTCGTGATTGTCTCTTATTTACTTGTCTCCCCGCGAGGGCAGAGTTAGACACGAGGTCAGTTTTTAATATTAACACTCTGGATTGGGACAAGATTAAAAATAAATAAATAAAATAAAAAAAAATTTAAAGTTAGCTCACAGTTAATAGAACCCCCCCCCTTTTTATTATTGTTTTCTTTTTCCTGTCCCTGTCAGAATTATTATTTACTTATGTATAGGAGCTTGTTTGTTTGTCAGTAAGCAATGTCATTTCGACCGAATCTTTAAATTTAATCTTAACCCTAACCCAAGCTCCGGGTTAATTTTATAGTTTTAATTAATAACTTCTGAAGTAATCGTCTTTTTCCTTCACTATCAAACCAGGAAATTACGTTTTTTCACACATTTTATTTTTCTTATCAAAACAAACGATGCATCAAAATAATTTATTTTTATAGGAAAAGTTGTTCACATATCAAATTAAATCCCGTTTATTAGTAATACATAAAAAAAATCTGAAAAAAAAAAATCTCAAACTATTTCGGCATTTATGCAGCTTGCAGCGATGTGCTGAAATAATAACATTATTTAGAAAGTCATTCTTAACTTGTGGAGGAAAGAGTGTTTAATAACTATTCTGTACTTTCACCTAACAATTTAATAAACAAAAGTTACCGTAAAACTTGAAAATACTATCAATATATAATATATGTAAGAAATTGAAATTAAACTCAGTAAACTAGAATTTACAACAAATTATTCAACAAGGTTTACGAGTTCCAACTTAAAAAGTTTTAAGTTTTGAACTTGTTCATTGTCGAATAATAAATTTGTTGTAAATTCTAGTTATTAGAATTTGAATTCAATTTCATATACCAATGCTCTATATCGAATATTGAGCTTTTTTTATCTGGTTAGGATTAACTTATTTATACTTACCTTAAATTTACAGAATTATTCAATTTGTAAACTTGTGAATATATATATATATATATATATATATATATAGCGGTATCTTCTCTGCACAAATAACAATATCTGCATTTTATATCCACCAGTCCAAGTCCACTACAAGTGACAAATGTCTTTGAATTTTAGCAAAACAATAACAGGAGAACGGGGAATTTCCAAAAATTATTTGTTAACGCTTGTCAATAGAATCGATATATAACGACCCCCGTCCCTGCCACAATCTATCTAGAAGACGGCATTTAAATAAAACAATCCGCCAGGAAACAGGAAAATATCCAAGACATCGAACGAAGGAATCGTCTTGCTGCTTACAACTTGGGGCACCCACCTCTTTGCCCTAGAGAACCCAACCCTTTAACTTTAAGCCAAGCTCCGTTTTAATTTTTTTTAAATTTATAACAATTTATTAAATGATCGCCCTTCTATGATATCCAACCAAGAAATTATTTCCCGAATCACATTTTTTTTTGTGTGTGTTAATTAAAACTAATACAACAAATGCCTTAACTAGTGGCGTTATTATTATTTATTTTATTTGTTAATTTCAATTTTAATTTATTTTTATTATTCACAAAATCTTGACGACAGAAACCTGACTTTATTTATTTTTATTTTTTGCTTGACGCGAAAAACTTCACATTCTGTTTAGACTTAGCGATTATTTTATTTAAATAACCAATTAATTAATCAACTAACCTTATTAATTTTAAACTTTATGAACAACAACCAAAAACGTTAAGTTGAATTATTTCTATTGCATAATTTACTTTTTTTTTTTCGTGAATTAACTTATCTAGAAACAAATACATTTATGTTTGATTTTATCCTCTATTACGAGAAGTTAAAAAAATTAAAACAATACCTATTATTTCTTAGAGTATCTATACTTTTTCTAGTTTAACCGAAGGTTTTGTTTCTTACTGCTTGTCATATTGACACGTGTTTTTTTTTTTTTCTATTTGTATTCAGGTTTTCTTTCTTTTTCTTTTTTTTTATCATAATTTTGATATAAAACAAATTCTTTAAAAGTCGTCGGTTTTATTGTATTTTTTTAAACTGAATTGCTAGTTAGTAATTAATTCTATAATTGTCGGCTTATTTGCCTCCCCCCCCCAAAAAAAAATCTAATAGGTAAATAGAAAACATAGTGAAACGAAAACTTCAAACTACTTTAGGGGAGTCGTGTCACTAATTACACAATCGGCTGGGTGCGGTGATCCGATTTCGTAATATAAAAAATAAAACTAGGACATTTTTTTTTTCATATTGCAAAGAAAGATCATATATATATATATATATATATATATATATATATATATATATATATGTATGTATGTCATCCATAGAGAGACTGTTTCGCTGTATTACAACTCTTTGGTGCGACTAGCTAAGCAACTACCTCAAGCCAGGATTGAAACTCGACCTCCTTGGCGACAATCGGTGCTACTAACTATTACGCTATTACAATGATTTCTCTACTTGTTAAATATTATTTTCATAATATTAACCATTTTTTAAAAGTTAAAAATCGAATTTGAAAACTTAACATTCCACTGATGAGAACAAATAAATCGTAAGTAAAGTTTAAAAAACTTTTAAAGATTTGTCACAAGTACACTTTAGCTGACCTGAAGTATTTTTCTCTTTCTATTTTTGGAAGAATTATACTAGGGAAAAGAGGAGACAAATCAAAGACTTTATTCTCTCCTCATGAGGACAGTTAGGCACAAGATCAGTTTTTAATAGTAGGAAATCCAGCTCCCTTTAAAAAGAGTACTCTGAATTTAGAGAAAATTTAATATTCCGCCAGTCTTGAACGATTTTCGCATTCGCCGACGAAAAGACAGAGCAATTACAGTTTAGTAACAACGTATACTACACCTTGATTTATATATTTAATTTCGTGAATATAAAGCAAAATCAGGCACAAGGCCACTGTCAGTGAAGTCTGATGAAATGTTTGAACTGAAAGAAGGTCAACACTATTTTTAAAAAATTTTAATGAGGAAGCTTATGAATGAAAAATAAACATCAATGACAACTATAAAACAGGTGCTCTTGTGTGCGTGCACGTTTCTTGCCTAACTCTGATAAATACGGATTGAATTGTATTTTCAAATAATCGAATATTTATTGAAATAAAACAAGGAAAAACTAGAACGAATTTTTAATTATATTAAAATACTTTTTATTATTGTGAACATAAGTATATTTTGATTTTTTTTTTTCTTTCCAAGTCCTCCACAGGTAAATCCAGTTAGTTGTTTATTATTGTGTACTCGCTAGGAGTTCTCACACAAGCCATCATCAAAGATTACGCACTGACAATAACCAGTGGTATTCCCTGGAGTCTGAGTAACAACAAGACTCCACAAATTACAAGTCGGGTTGTTGTTATTATTATTATTTTTATTATTATTATTATTATTATGAAAAATACAAGTTTATCTTTACTTAAAATTAACTTTAATTTTTAAAAATTAAGTTTCATCTCCCGTTTTGTTTTGTTTTTATTTTTCTAATTAAGTTCTTATGCACTTTTGTTACCATACTGAAATAATAAAGTTATTATTTAGAAAGCCGTTCTTAACATGAGGATTGGAGGGGGTTTTCTGACTATTCTCTACTTTCACTTAATTTGATGAAAAAGATATCGTAAAACTTGAATTTAACTTTAAAATACTATTAAAAAAATAACGCGGTAACAAAAGTGCATAAGCACCAGTAATTTTATTACATTTTTTTAATATATATATTCTTAGAGTTAACAAAAACTAAACAAAACACCAGATTGCATGTTCTTTTTAAAAATAAAAATAAGTTTTTAAGTAATGGTTTATAACTCCTCGTCTTAACTGCAGACACCGCACGCACTTCTGACAACGAACGCGGTTTTTTTTTGTTTTTTTTTTTTTGCTTAAAATGTGGAAAACTTGGTTAGATGTGAAGATGTTTTGTTTAAGTTAAAACCTCAGACCTGTTCTTTGTAATTATATTATACTTATTTTCATATATTAGTAGTTTAACACCCTCGTCCCAAGGAACGTTTGTCGTTTCACTTGTAAGTTACTATATTTGCACAACCTTGTGCTTAACTCTACCCCCCCCTTAAGAGGGACAAGTTAATATAGAGACATTTGCGCAACAATAATAACAAACGTAAAAATTATGAGTGATTGGAATAGTTGCATTTATCGTAATGCCGACAGTATTGTGTTCTTTAACCGACTTGGTGTTAAAGATGATAAAAAACGGGCGAAAGTTTTGGACGAAATCAGTGATTGTATTTTGAATTGGCACGATGGATACGCTAATCCTAAAGACATGACCGAAAGTTACACGTCCAAGTTTCTTCTCCAAGACTTAATTCCGCATCTGGTACAACTTTCGCTTATGTGTCCTTTCGATGACATACGTACCAGATGCAGGGATTTGCTACGAAAACTTAAGGTAAGTTTTGTTATTTATTATTCATACTGTTGGATTAAATCTACTTTTTAGGAATAGGTATCCAGAAAGTTGCAGTGGTGACGTAAGCAGGAACAGAAAGCCGAAAGCTTTTACACAATACGAATTAAATTAACTCGGCTTTGTAAAGTAAAATTTCCTTTCTCAATAACTACCTTAGCATGTTTCCTGAAATTTGCACAAGTTTTCTTTAAATATTTGGAAGACAACTTCTTCCATTTTTTTTTTATCAGAAGGTCGACATTGCTTGTGACTTTGTGGGCGATTAGACATCGAGATGCGATTCAAACAAACAGATATCTTAAAAAGTACCTGTCTACGCCAAATATAAATGACATTGTCTTAATGAGTATACTGAATAACTTATAAAACTCGTCATTCGCAAGGAAATTTAGGAGTTGGATCTAACGTAAAAATTCTCCCACCCTGCCAAAATAAAATTTAAAAAAAAAAACGTTGTAGAAGCCGAAAAGTGGAAAAAAAAAAAAGTAACATAGCCCCCTCCTCCCAAAAAATAGGTCCCCGTAAATTTAATTATGCATTATCCCCCCCTTCTTCCTACAGGAATCCTGGGCGGACGGTATGGAAATCATCCCCCCTCCCTCTAAAGTGAATAACGTGAAAATGGTGTTCTTTTACTTTCTTCCTTGGTAGTGGTCAATGTTTGTTACTTTCAGAGTATATAAGGAAACACACTTAATCAGTGTTGAGAGAGGGGGGGGAGAGAGAGAGAGTTGTTGTTTTTGTTGTTTGTTTACTTGCCTCCTCACGAGGGCAGAGTTAGACATGAGGTAGACTTTTATGGGGGGGGGGTAACCAGCCCCCCCCCCAAAAAAAAGGGGCGTTGTGGTTAGTAACAAAAATCAGTACTAGTGCACTTATTTATCCATACTGAAATAATAACCTTATTATTTAAAAAGCCATTCTTAACATGGAGAGAGGAGAGTGTTTTGTACCTATTCTATACTTTAACCTTACAATTGAATAAAAAAAACATATCATAAAACTTGGAAATACGATTTAAAAAATAGCGCAGATCAGTAAGTGCACTAGCACCCAAAAATCCAAATTGTCTCACTCATGAAGGGTTTCTCCTCCATTAACTGAGATCAAAAGATGAGTGCAACGCAACCGCCCCTCCGTCTCAAATATAAAATAAAATAATTGGAAAACGATTTGTGTATGTATTAAGTTCATAGTAACCGTAAGTTAAAAAAGGTACTTATACAGTTTAATCAATGCACATAAAAATGTAAATATTGGGGAAAAAAATATTGTACTTACCCGTTATGGAATGAAGTTCTCTGAAAGAAAGTTTCACTAAATTTGATCGTGGTATCATAATTTTTTTCTTTCGCTATAAAAAAAAAGAAAACTATGTGATCAAATTCAGTGTAATATTTTTTATCGGAGAACTTTATTCCATAACGGATAAGTACAATATAATTTTTATTCGACAGTTTCATGTTTTAATGTCTTGATTAACCTGTAAAACATCAATTTTTTTTAAGAGAGAGAGAGGGGGGGGGAGAAAGAGAGAAACAGCACGTTGTTCTAGCGAAAAATCAAATGCCTCACTCTGTACAATAAAAAAGTATAAAAAAGACAAAAATTATGGTTGAATATGAGAACGAATAAAAGGAATATTTCGTCAAGTTTATTTTAAAGAGAGAAATTAGTGCTGAAAGGAATAATGTGTGTAGTTTTTTGTAGAGATAGTGTGTGAGAGAGAGAGAGAGATTTGGCATAATGCTTGTCTTGCAGTCGCCATGTTGTGACATGCGTGGGCATTCGTTTTTTGTGGAAGGTTTTAATTCTGGAATAAGAGAATTACAGCTGGCAGCCAATGAGAAAGGGTGAAATTTACCAAGGGAGAAATCATTATTTTCTGAATCTGCATATTGGAAGTGAACGATATGACTATGAGTTTATGATGCAGTTAATAAGGGTGAAGGGGCAATATAAGACTACTGCATGTAATTTTACACGGTGAAGAGTGGAGGCAATGAGAGCAGTTATGAATTAGAGGGAAAAATAGGAACTACTTCCTCTAATGCTAATTGCAATAGTGATGTCACTTCTAGGATTAAATCTAGGGTTTTATTATAACGAATTAAAGTGTCTAAAATGTCCTTCTATAGTTAAATAAGATAGTGGCTAATAGTGTAGACATAATAAATTTGTATGTTTTTGAAAACCTATGTTATTTTGGTTCAGAAGGGAAAAATTGCAACGTTTTTATTATATACAAGCAGAACGCGTTAACCAGTGTTGCCCAGTGTTAGTATGCCCCTCACCTAAAAAAATCAAAGTACTTCTGTTGTTGTTGTTGTTGTAGGCCAACCTACTACCTCCTCACGTTAAGAACGGCTGTCGAAATGGACACCACCAACCTCCCTATGTTAAAAACGGCTTTTAGAATAAACACCTCGTTTTGTGATTGGGGGAGTGGTTGGTCATTATATGTATTTTTGAAAGAAGTATATTCCCAGCAAATAGGTTTGTGACGTATTTACATTTAAACATAATTAAAAGTATCTAAATTACACTCAGGTATTTTTTATACATACATAAAAGCAAACTATAATTGTATTTTGGTTTGTGACCTATGTGGGTGTTATAAGGGACATAACTACTTATCGAACCGGATATGAAACGGTATATAAAAGAACTATCATTTTAAGGTAGGGGCGTCTTGTCTTGTTTGCAGTCTAGTCTTACGTTTTAGTCTTGCAGTCTTGCCCTGCAGCCTTGCGTCCTACCAGTCTCGCGTCTTACACTCTACAAGTGTACTCCGGTTAACCAAGCTTCCCAGGGACAAGCATTTAGCTCTCACACGCTAAGTTCCTTTTTTTTTACCTTCATTTACATTTATCTAACTTCAAAAACAAGTAGCCATTTTGTATTTGTATTATTACGAAGTACTAATAACCCTTTTTGTTACGCATCCGACTCGGCGTATTTTGTCATATTATTATATATCGTTGAAACAGGATATAATAGTGGGTTTATAAATAGAAGCAAAACATTGAATATTAGTTATTACCCTTGCGATTCGGCAGATGAAAAAAAAGAAAAAGAAAACTTAAGTAATCCCCAATGGGAAAGTGCAAATAGCATCTAGTACCATGTCAAGCAAATGAAAAAAGGAAAACAAAAAAGAAGTTACTGGCAAGGCTCAAGCACACAACGTTAAGTGGAAAAGGAGGCGAAGAAAAAGTAAACAGTTTTGTCGTCTTGGTCACCATGTAAGTGTCACTTTACTGTCTTCGAAATAATGCTTATAACAACGTTTTGCTAGGCATGAATGAATTAGTGACCCAAATAAAATGAGTACAGAAGTCACGTCTCTCTCCTACCTTCTGTATCTCTCTATCAGTCCCTCCTTCTCATTCTCTCTCTTATATATAGTGTCCCTCCTTCACTGTGTGTGTATATATATATATATATATATATATATATATATATATATATATATATATATATATATATAATGTATGTATCTCCGTGTATATTTGGTTCCTTGGAATCTTTCTCACTGATCAGTGAAACCTGTAAGTTCATGCTTTGTAGTTTATGCTGAAATGAAAGTGGTCTGCAAGGCAATGTAGTAAATTAAGTATTATAATTAAGAAGTAAAGGAAAAGAAAAAAACAATTATGTTTTACGTTCTAATAATGCGGCCATGTTTGTTACTGGTCAACATGTTCTGTTATTTATGTAGGTTTGCAATCCAGAATAAGTGCTTTTTGAACTCGCAGCCAATAAGAATACCCAGAACTGAATGAGGGAAAATTGTTATATTTTGGTAAATAGAAAAGGAAAGGTAATGGTTTGTGTATGAGTTTATGAGCCAGTTACAAAAACAGACAGGGCCGTTTATGTATAATGTGTGTAATAGTACCCCATATAGACTGGTGGTGGTATTAGTACTTTAGTTCTAGAGGGAAAATTAATAACTACTTCCTTGTAAGGTGTGCATCATTGTGATGATGTTTCTCCTAGGAGAGAATGTAGTATTTTATTGTAACGAATAAATGTGTATATAACGGTGTTCTAAAGTTACATAAGATGATGGATAATAGTTTAGACATAATAAAATTGTATGTGGCCTCCGTTATTGCAAACCTACTGTAATTTGGTCCAGAGGGTAATTTCTGCAATCAAAATATTATATATACAGGAGGAGATATAGGGACTAGACAGTCTGTTGTTGGTGGTAAAGCAAAGAGTTTCACACATTGAACATTTTTCAGGCAACTATAAAATATTTCGGTACTAGTGCACTTATTGATTCGTGCTGAAATACTGTTATTATTTGGAAAGCCATTCTTAACATGGAGAGGGGAGGGTGTTTTGTACCTATTCTGTACATTAACCTTACAATTTCAGAAAAACAGATATCATCAAACTTTAATGGAACTTGAAAATACTATTTAAAATATAGCATGGATAAATAAGTGCACTAGCACCAATATTTCCAAGGCTTAGTTTAAGTATTGATATATCCTGCAAAAGGGATATATTTGTTTAAAATAATTGAGTGGTCTTGACTATGGTATTTAAGTAATCTAGTGTTCTCAGTGATAGCTGGTATGTCCTTAAATGTGAGGCATTCGGTATATTTTTCCATGCCCCTCTCAAGCTGCTCTACCAGTCTGTATTTATGGCATAACTAGCCAATCATATTCTTGTGAGGAGAAACCCGGATGTACTTATATTCATTACATCAAGTATCAATTTAGGTGGCTCCCAGTACATGGTGCCAATATTGTAACAGCTATTTTTTTAAAAAGTGTCAAAGTGTATATTTTCTATGTTTTTTGATTGGCTGAAATGAAATTTCTGTATTAACATTCTTATCCAATCAACAGTTGATATTTTACAAAAAATATTTTCGTGTGCTGCTGATTTGTTGTTTTTTGAGTGAGTTGGATCTGAAGGCAGTGTCTAACATATAGATGTCGGTAATTATCTGCTTTCGATCGAGAGCCTTATAGATTTGGAGCGTTGCCATAGTAAACTGCATAAGTACCAAGCAAGTTAAAGAGAGATTGTAGAGAAATATGGTGACATATGTAGAAATAAGCAAAATAATACACAAATAAAGATTGCTTTAAATGTAATAGATATTTGGCCTTGATAATGTGGTGATGCCTATGTAAAAAAAAAAGAAAAAAGTGCTCGTCTGAGCTCCAATCTATGATCCCTCCTTGCCAAACATTCACAAGAAACACTCGTCTAGCTGAAAACACTATCAATAATTTCCCCCACTTTATCTGTGCCTAAACCTAAACGTAGATTCCATGAATAAAGCTTCTTTCTAAGAACTGCATGCATGTGGAACTCTCTTCCATTTGCCTACTTTCTAACTGACTACAATATGGTCGTCTTCAAGTCCATCAAGATCTTGATGAGCAGTTCCCGTTAAGTAATCCAATTTCCCAAATTTCCACTACTAACGATTGACTACTATACACACTTTAACCCTTATCCTCGAGTGGTCTCTGGGCCATGATAAGTGGTGACTCCTTTGTAAAAAAAAAAAAAAAAAACTGGTAGCAATCACTGCAAAAGTATTATAGAAAATGTGAGGCATATGCTCCGACCATCAAGTCCAAAGTAGAACAGAGTTTTGGTGAATAACAAACAAGATCCTGAACAGATTTGCACCTTCTATCCATACCATCATCAACGGACCTAAAGTGATTTCATCAGCATCAAAAGCTTTGCAGCAAACTCAACCCTATACGATCAAAGCCACCTATCTCCTGAATTTCCTCCCAAGACTGAAAATAATTTGAGTGACATCCACATAACAGACTTCATAATAAGTGGCACCACATTCAACCCAAATCCCAAGACAGAAGCACTGGGCCCTGAAAATAACTGTTTGAAATGGACATAGCGCCTTGTCGACATGGATTCATAAGCGACACATTGACTCCTTGTCGCTGCCACTCTCTTAGTTTCTGTGCACACACTCCTGTATTGGCAGTGAAAGCATCTACAAATTCGTTCAATTCCCGGTAGTCAAGCATTGGATGTACCATTTGCTTCCGTTCCTGTATGACCGCCATTAAGGGAAATAGACCTTTGGGTGGGCCAAGTTCTTCTTCCAAATATGGCACCAGCCATCCATTCTGCTACTGCTGTTGGATCTCGTTCTCTTAAGCATCCCTTATTCTTGTACACTGTTACTCAGTTCGCTGGGAAAGTGACCGTTTTCCCATTTTCACTATCCAGTCCATTCCTTGTTAATGCAATCATAAGTCATGCTAAAGTCTGGCTCGACAATTGAGGTGGCAGCACATCTATTTAGGCTTCCAAAACATGCTTTGCTAATTCAGTGAAACAAACTCCGAGTTTCTTGATCGCATCAATCCCCAATAGTAGATCAAAGCCCAACAGCTGATTATCCACAACTAATGCCTCAATGTCAACAGCTGGAACTTTACCAACCTCTACATTAATTCTGCCATATCCTCATCAATTCAATGTCTTTCCATCAGCTGTTAGAACTTGTTGCAGACCAGGATATAAATATCCTAACTCGCTACAAAAGAAAATAATGAAACGAATGGAAAGAAGGAAACAAAACTCAATTGCTGGATAAAATAAACATGTCGTTTATTTTCTGTCGAAAATAAAAGGTTTAAGGTGAAACAAGTGTTCATTCAGTCGTTGACGACTACATGCGTGAAAAAGAAAGGAATGAAGTAGAGGGCGAGAAATGGCAGTCACGCATGTAGAAAGTGAAAGAGAGAGAGAGAGAGAGAGTGTGTTGGCCTCAGCAAAGCAGCGCGTTCATGATAGCAGTCGTCCATGTGGAAAAGTCTCCAAGCCAAGAGCTGTGGACGTGAACTTGTCTCGTTGACGAACCCAGGCAAAAAGGGAAGAAAAAGGAAGTTGAATGGTTGTTGTTGACTTTTATATCAGGGTGAGTGTTCTGACTGCGCATGTCTGGAATTCCTTTCAGGGGAAGTGACGTTTCCCATGTGCGCGTTCATGTGCGCATATGTGTGCGTACGTTAGCATGTGTGTGCATGCACATGAATGTGAGTGTATATACGTGAACGTGAATATATGTATGTGTCTGTGCGTATTTGCGTGTGTACATATGTGTGTGTATATGAGGAAAAAACATGTTCGAACAAACTCCTGTTAACTTCCACTTCCAAAAACGACACATGGCTTTACTCACTAAGAGTCTGCAAACACTCGGAATTGATCAATGCTGTACATTCTTGCCCATCTACACGTATTTTGATGGAGGTGAGCTTCTTAGTGTTCAGTTCGTCTGGGAGGAGACTAATGCTAATGCCTCTTCCCCTTCTGCATTTTCCCGGTACTGCGCTGCTATATGTCCAAGGCCACTGCATCTGAACTAACATATCTTACTACGGACTTTGCGCATCTGTCTGGCAACTCTTGCCAATTCTGTAAGCAGTGCTTTGACAAGTGGTTGGGACCACCACACTTGAGCAAGCAATTCTTTTACTGTCAATGATTCTGAAAGTGTTCATCTGGTGAAAGTAGCGGCTGCCAATTCTTCAGGGCCTTCATTGTCAGCCATGACAGCTCTTGTTTGGGTTAACAGTTGTTCTGCAATCATCGTTTCCATGCTGGATGAAGCACGTCTGATATGTTGCAGTAATCCAGAAACGAATGCACATATTAACAATCCCTTAACAAACCGACTAGGCGTTGCAGCTCAGTAAAAATCTCATCCACTGTCTCACCATGGCGAAGTTGTTGAGTGACAAACTGGTCATATACATTAAATACATCAGTGGCATATGTGGTTATAAGAGCCTGTTTGATCTACTCTGCATCTGTTTTCTGCTCCGTACTAAGTTGTCTGTATATCGCCAGAGCTCCATCTCATAATCTCAATGCTTGACATTTTTCATAGTGCAAAGCTTACACACAAGCTCCACATTTTCGATCCACTTGATAATGGGCATATCAGTTGCAGCACCACTAAATCAACTGGGCATCAAAAATCTTGCCCGCCATTGCTGAAAGATAATAAACTGAAAATGTTGAATGTTTTAAGTTGAGAAAAAAAAGAATTATTTTCTATGTTCGCCAAGTTCACCGACAAATGTTCCATTCTACTGTGTCGAGTCGACAAAAAAGAAACTCGTCTCAATTCAAGAAATGCTGGCTTTTTATATTTTTTATATCTTATATTTTTTATATCTTATATTTTTTATATTTTTTTTATTTTATATTGCTAAACCCAACTGTGTCTCAATTTGCATAAGACACATTTTTGTCTTATGTCGGTCGGGTTTTGAGTTTAAGACTTTCTCATTTCAAGCAAATGACATCAGCCCTTAACCAGGTACACTACGATTTTTTCTACATTCAACATCATGCTAAAGTTGCATTCTACCAAAGTTTATGACCGTGGAGACGATATCTTCCATGCTAACTTACTGCTAGTTAGCCCCAACTCCGGCCAAACTAACTCTCTCACTGCCTCTCTCTAAACTGGTCTACGTGTATAAATCAAACTATTCCTTTGTTTGATTCTCTGGCGTCACCACTCAAACCACTAACCTTACTCCAGGTCGTTTTTTTTTAACCTAAATTTTCTTTGTTATTGTTTTCTAAAATTTCAAAATTATTAAAATCATTGTTTATGAAAACTAAATTCCTAACTGTAATTATGTATCTCATACATTCTTTTTGTTATTAAAACATTTTTCTCCAAACGTTCTTTTTCTTTAATGGATATTTCGATTTCAATTGACAATTGCAGTGCCTCGGTAGGTTACTTGACGATGCCCGGGATTCCAAAATATAACAACATATCCATCTAACACTTATCATTTGCTATTGTTTTTGACCTTGAAGACAGTTGTAGATAAAACGGTTTCCATATGAATAGAACAACAAAACCTCTTTACAATAACGGCGAACAGTATTTATTAAAGTTACAACCATTTGGCATTCCCTGCAAGAACATTTCAACATCTTCCTGCAAGAACAAAAATGAATTAACGTCATCACTCCTGATAGGGATATACAAGTGACCACGAAGTGCTTGTAAATTTGATATTCCCATGAAACTTTCTCCTCCATAGGAAGCCAATTAAATCGGTCCTGCACAAATTACTCCTAGTAATCCCAAACAATGCCCCTGAATCGACATGCCACCGAACAATATCAACAAATCAATATTGTCGAATCTGTACACCACCGAACAATATCGTCGAATCGACACACCACCGAACAGTCTCATCGAATCAACACGCCATGATACGAAATGCAATATTTTTCAACCACCCATGAATGACTTATCAGCTTGTTTTTTATAGCTGTTGGGCGAAATTAAATTGTTGCTTCGGGGTAAGATGGATGTAGCTCATTAGTAGACTTGATTTGCAGTTGAAAGGTTCTGGGTTCACTTTTCGCCACAGGTAGGTCCAACTCATATGCTTGTGCACTTCCACGCATGCTCGGCACAGGGTGAGTGCTATTTGAGTACGGTACCGTTTTGTATACGTTGAAAGTTGGACAGTGTCAGTGAGGAAACGAAAGATGAATATTTTTTGACTGCTGACAGTGTATGAGCTGCTTAATTTTTTCGCGTGAAGAGAGGTGATGCTTGGGAGTTTAGATGAAAGCAGGGGGAGAAGTAGAGGGCGTCTTTTTTTGGTTTCTTTCTGGAAACTCTCTGATTACTTCTGCAATTTCCAAAAGGATCTGAAGTAATTTTTCAGAGGACAGATGAAATAAATACGCCCTGCAAGTTGATTGGTGACTAAATTGCCTAACGATGACAGTTCTCCAAGAGAAAAAAAAATAAGTCATCATATATTGGAATAAGGAATTTAGAATAGAATAATATTGGAATCGGGAAAAATTTTTTGAATCGTTCCATCACTATGTTCGTTCGTAATGATACCATCTTCCGATCCATTCCACTCGGTAACAACAACAAAAAACATTTTGCCATTAATGAAGACTAGCAAAAATATATTCCCGCCAATCATATATTTTTGCAAGGTTTATAACCAGCAACACTCACACTAGGTAGGTTGAACTGGCTTCCTCCAAAGGAGGCAGTATCATGAGAATATCAAAATCAGAAGCGTCACATACATATTCTGGCTAGGGGGGATGAGAACTTAAGTTTTTTTTTAGTTCTTGCAGAAAGGTGTCATTATATTCCTACATACAGCACCTGGTATTTCCAATTGGTCATTCATCTGCTACTGATCAACCTCAAAATTGCTTAACTTTGGTGATCTAGTAAGAATCAGTGTGTTAATATGATTAAGCTATATATGCCATGTTTATAGATGCAGTCATAATATAAGGAATATTTTTAAATAAATAATTTATACAAATTATTTATTTAAAAACTATATGTTAACACACTATATACATTTATAGATATATGAATCTTGATTATGTGGACCAATGGGGAAAGAGGTGGCTGGTTAATTTAATGCATCTAAAACCAAGCTTCTATCTTTCCATCATCAACACTCTGATCCCTGTCTGGCATCAATTAAAATGAAAGGCTCTCGTCTTAGGAAGGCTGTTTTGACAAGCTTCTAGATCTAACCTTTACTCCTGATCTGAGATGGAACATGTACATCAAAGCTGTTGCCAAGACTGCTGTAAAGATGGTGGGATCGTTCTATAAGAGCCAAGTATGTCCAAGGATGGAATAGTTGCAACATCTGTGCAGGAGCTCCTAGAAGCAGCATATCCTGTCTTCACATAGTTCAAAATAGACTTTGTTGTCTAGTGGAGGATGCCCTTTTCTCTTCCCTGCAACCTCTTTCCCATAGAAGAGACATTGCGAGCCTATTTCTGCTTTATTGTATTACTAGCGAGGGGTACCCGGCGTTGCCCGGGTGTTTGGAGGTGTGTGTGGAAACTCCAGGGGGTGGGGGTGGGGGGTGGGGGGTTATAAAAAAATGAGTGTATGAGGATCGAACCCGAACCATTGAGGCAAAGTTGTAAATTAAAGTGTGAAAAAAGAAAATGTGCGACGTTAACCATTGCCCCACCGCGAGATGCTAACGGAAACATGTTTGAATTTATTTAATTACTTGGATTTAGCAGGTGCCCGTTTTAATGAGTTAATGAGGTCAAGTTTGACTGCGGGATAGTAACTTCATTTACTGCTGAACGCTTTTTTTTTCCCCAAGATGTTATAGGAAAAAGACTAACCCACATGCGGCGAGCAACAAATGTTGAATATTTATCTTCCCGAAATCAGGCAAATTAAATAGACAGGTGAGCTTCATTGTTAACTGTGAGATATTACGATTTATATGTGATATAAAAAGTTTTAAAAAATTGTGAAGCGAGCGACCGCTTCTCTGAAAAAAGCCTTTTGTAGACATACAGAAAAAGCGAACACACATACATACATACATTTTTGCTTTTATAGATATGAGAACTGTAGTCCAATGAATAATAATACAAATAACCAATCCTCATCTCAAAAATTCAGAAACGTCATATCTCTGCTTTATCGTTATTTTCATGGCAAATGCTTATCTGAGCTCCAATCTATGATTCCTTCTGACCTGACTTTCACAAAAAAACACTCGTCTACTTGAAACCGCTATCAATAATTTTCCACACTCTTTATCTGTGCCTAAACCTAAACATGGATTCCATGAACAAAGTTTCTTTCTTAGAACTGCACGCCTGTGGAATTCTCTTCCGTTTTCCTGCTTTCCAGCTGACTACACCATGGTCGTCTTCAAGTCCAACATAAACAAGTTCTTGATGAGACATCTCCTTAAGTAATCCAATTTACCCAATTCCCATTACTAACGATTACTTTGACGTTGTCCCATTGACTACTGTACACTCATTAACCCTTATTCTCGAGTAGGTGTCTTTTGGTTTTTGGACGTTGTCTTGTTCGTGCAAGTTGTCAGTTGGCAGAGGAAGAAAAGTTCTACTGCTACAAGCAAGTCGTGGAAAAGAAAAACCATTTTCTGCCAGCCAAGTACAAGGGTGAGAGTTGTTGTGGAAAATAAAGAGTTAAGAGGAGTTAATGAGAAAGAGTTCGACCTTTTTTTCTGCTTTCATAAAGTGTAGCATCTGAGAAGTTTGCATGTAATTATCTCCCTTGAAAAACTTCAAAATACAGACAGACAACAAACAGAAAATGCTGCTTATATTATTAGTAGTTTTACTGTCTTTCTGAATTTGAAACTTAGATTTATAAATTGTACTATGGTATAATCTTTGGTGCTGATATAGTATTGGATATTGGGCACAGGTGAAAATTGCAGTTTCAAATAAATTAACAGGAAAAATAAAAACTATTTGATATACGGATCAGGTAAAAAAAAAAAAAAAAGAATCTACATCGAAAAATTAGGAAAAATTATAAAGCTGAATTTTAGTTGAATATAAAAAAATAAGTTTTATTGTATTTTACGGATCCATCCTTGATTAGAGCAGAAATTCTGTAAAACAAGGGGAGATAAATCAATCTGCCATTTAGCTAATTTAACTAATAAATGGCACGTTGGCAAAATACAAAAACTGATTTTTATCTTTAATTAAAATTCTACTAATTTTTCTTAATTTTTGGTGAGGATATTTATTTTTGATAGAAAAGTATATCAAAGTGTTTCATTATATGAGTGCCTAATCTTTTAATGCTTACTTTGGTTTAGACGAAAATATTATCATTCGATGCTGAATTCGGGGTAGGGGTAGTCGTGTAGTATCTGTTTTGGTGTTATGAGACCATCCTCCCACTCATTATCTACTCCTTTGGAGACGTAATGTAGTGTATATGCGTTCGTAATGAGACCATTCTCCCATGCTTTATCTTTGCTAATTAAGTTCATTCCATGCATTGTTTCAAATCTTGTGATACGATCATAATCCAAACAATAATATTTTAACCTTTATCCTCGAGTGGCTCTCGGATCTTGATAAGTGGCGATTCCTCAGTGATACCTTTAAAGAGATACATATTTGTTCGTCATGATACCATCCCCCCAACAGACAATCCGCTCAATAACATGAATATATTTTGCCATCAAACATTGCACATATTTATGTAGATTTGGTATCTGTCTGGCTGAAGTCAAAATTGTACTATTGCTTCTATTAACTGTACTGTCTTTCAATGCTCAATTCAGTGAGGATAGTGTAGTATATGTGCTGTTATCATGAGACATTCTCCCAGGCATTACTTCCTTTTTTTAGGGAGGAAGAAGTAGTGTATTATATGTTTTGTTCTGAGACCATTCTTCCAGGCATAACCTCCTCTATTGGGGTGGGGGTGTACTATACGTTACCAAGAAATTGTCAAATTTCATTTACAAATTTCAGTGAAGATACATGACTGCTAATATCTTTTACAGCTGTAGATATTTTTAATAATTGTATACATATTTTTAATGTATATTTTCATGAAAGTATTTCCAAGTTCTAATTTATAGGCAACCATCAAATGATATTTATAGATGTTTTTCGCCAAAGTTATTCATCAGTTTTTTTCATAGTAAACGTAGCGTAACGTATCACCTTCTTGTGACTTTGTACAATTTCGTTTTTTTTTTTTGTTTCAATATGAAAAATCGTTCTGCTCTGTTTATGAAATTATGCATGTAGCCATGACTACATACATTTTTTTTTATTGCTTCCCGACTTACAACGTTTATAAACATTATCACTTGGGAAAATAGTTACCATCTTGTTTATTAATATTTTATTTTGTAATTTTAAATTCGAGAAAATCAAATTTATATATCTGTAAAAGTAAAAATGTGTGTGTGTGTGTGTGTGTGTGTGTGTATTTTCCTACCAAATAACTCTGTCTATTTTCGGTCTAGAGACTCGAGATCTGACATAAGGATTATTGAGATTTGGGAAAATCTTTTTAATCGGTTTTCAGACAGAAATTTGGCTGTGAAGGGGTCAAAGTTCAACGATTTGACTTTTGAAAACTCTACCGAACTCCTATGCTAATTTGGGGTCTAAACACTTGAAATTTTAAATGTAGGTTACTTGCACATGGATCACACATTTTAATTTAATTTGAGCCCAAAAACTAAGGGGTCAAAATTGGGGTTAAAGTTAAAAAAAAAAATTGACCTCTGCAGTCTCAACAAAATTACTCAGACAAATTTGGGTCTAAACATTTGAAATCTTACATAAAGTGTATTCACATGTATTCACATGTAGGGCAAGTTATAAACAGTGCATAGGGCCCGAGCAAAGCCGGGTTGAACTGCTAGTGTTAAATAAAATTTAAATGAGAAATTTAAAAATTTTATTCAAAATAAGTGTCTTCTAAAACTAAAAGTGTGTAAACATCTTTTACTTCAAATGTTAAATATTTTTTGCATGATTAAAATTCATTTTTTTTCTGTGACTTTCTGTGTAAGACACGTTTTTCAAAAAAGACTATTGACAGCAACCGTCAATAATACCAGACGTATCCTTTTTCTGTGTATTGATATATATAATACCATTCAGCACGGACCTGACAATGGAAAACTAGATAAGAACACAAAATTGTATTTATAAGACCAAAAAATCCCAGCTTGTTCGCTTTTCAGATTCTGCGGCACAGTGGACAGAGGCGCTGAGTCGCTGCGGTTTTAGGTGAGCATTCTCTGAAGATAGCAGTTTCAATCCTACCCAAAGCAGGCCAGAGGATTAGTTGGCCAAACTTTGCGAGACAACAACAACAACTATGGAAGACAGTAATTACTGGAGAGATAGTTACAAGACTCAGCATTCCTATCCCATATCGTGGTTAACCACCTGAAGAAGGCCATATGAATAGTTGGCCGAAACATTGTGAAACAATAACTATGAAAATGAAGATAAGTCTGAAAAAAAAATAAAAGCCTTTTCTCAAATGATTCTAAAAAGTAAAATATATAGTATCATTTTCTTTCTCTACAAAAGGTTGACCCCTCCGGGTTAATACCACCAGCTAAATAACTAAAATATTAAAAAAAAAAAAAAAAAAAATTAACAGTCTTCTTTGAAATAGTTTTTTTTTTTTTTGTTTTTTTACATCGAAAGTTTCAGGAAAAAGTAAAAAAAAGATTTCATTATTTAATAAAATATTTTTTCACATTTGGTTTTCTAAAATTTCAACTTGACCTGACGAAATATTTTCGAACATAAACTTTGTTTATATTTTTATTTTTTCACTGAGGAATCGCCGCTTATCAAGATCCGAGAGCCACTCGAGGATAAAGGTTAAAATATTATTGTTTGGATTATGATCGTCTCACAAGAAGATTTGAAACAATGCATGGAATGAACTTAATTAGCAAAGACAATGGCCGAACAAATATTTGCAAAATTTAAACCAGACGTAACTAACCGTCTATTCGGCTTTGCTCAGAACATGACGTGCTGCCTGCACTCTGGTTTTACTGTAATCTGATGTAAGATGGCAGGCAGTCAATCAATGCACGACAAAGTATCAGAAGAATTTTTGGGGGAAAATATTGGAAGAAAAAAATCATTAAATTAAGTAAACAACACCCTCAAACGGCCGTTCCTAACAACTTCATACAAGATGAATATCTCCACCTTGGATCAACAGTTGCAGACGCAGAAAGATGTCATTTCATTTTGCCAAGCAAAACATTTAATCGCTGCAAAGAACAATTGCGCGTCTTGTGGCAAGAGGTGCTTCATCACCAAAAGAGGACCCGTAAAGGATGGATGTGGCTTAAGGTGTACCAGGAGGAAATGCTGACAATGAATGTAACGCAGGAGCTTCTCAACAATTATTTTTTCGCGTTTATGTGGTGACAGAAATTTGGTAATGATCCTTTTTTCTCCATTTAAAGCCATATATTGCAAAGCCACCCAGTTGGCGAAGTTTCCTACACATCTGCTATCTCTTCTCACCCGACTTTGACACCATCTGATGCAACCATAGAAAAGTCTGTCTAATCCTAAGGGAATATCTTGGCTGTCTTTATTTTAAAAAATGAATAAATAAACCAGTTGCCCAATCTCAACCTACAGAAAAAATTGTTCATGAAAAGAAAAGAAAAAAATTCTTAAAAAAATTTTTTTTTATATTACTTACAAAAATAAAAAAAAAAGGCAAAAACAATAATGCATGAAAAATACACAAAAAGATGTATTTTTTGGTTAAAAAAAATATGAAAAACAATAAAATTGGCTATCTTATTAATTTTGTTTGACAAAAAAATGGTTGAAAAAAATAAAACTTGTTTATTTTTTTCACTTTACAAAAATAAAATAGAAATTGTTACGGTAGGTTGTTGTTTCTTTCTATTTTCGTTATGTATTTTTTTTTCTGGTCATTTTATTATTTTTAAATGTTTTCTACAGCATTTTCCTTGAGTAGAGTTGTTACGTTTTGACAATCGATGACGCTCGGCAAAAGCCAGATGTTGATGTCATGTTCCGAGCAAATTCTGAGTGGCCAGTCAGTTATGTTTGGTCAAATTCTGCACAACTACCAATATTTGTTTACATTAGACTTGAAGATGACCATGCTGTATTATGTTTCTGAATTCTTAAAATGAGCATTGATTTGGATTCATTTGACTACTGCTTTGAGTGTTAGTCTCAAAATGCTTTGGCTAATGTAACTTCAGAACTCACAAGGGTCCATGGTGTAACGGATAAAGTACCAAGTAAAACTCAGTTCTAAGTGACACTGTTCTGGTAGTTGAAGGTTCAATCCTCGGTGCAGGCAATAAAAAGATTACAATTAGAAATTATTTAAAACTTCTACTCAGACATGACTGATGGAAAAAGAGTATGCTACCCCCCCACCATCACCACCATGTAAATTAAATCACGGGTTCCATTAGAAATTCTGTACAGAGTCCAGAGTTCAACAAGATACACCTGAAGAAGGTCGAAGATTAGTTCAACCAAAATGTTGCAAGATTAACACAAGAGGAGAACAGTAATCTGAATAATCCAAATAATAATATAGAATGCATTAACCTTGTGGTATTGTGTTTCATATATATGATGTCCTAGGAAAGAAACTTAGTTCATGAAAGTTCCATTTGGTTTAGGTACAGAGATAGAGAGAGAGAGAAAGGAAAGATATTTGCTGTGATTGTAGCCAGACGAGTTCTTGCTATGAATGTTTTTTGGGAGGGGGGTTAGGCTAGAGGTTGGAACTAAGTCGAATATCTATCATGAACATTGCAATACAGTAGAAAGGCTAATAACATTTCTCCTGCATGAAAGAGACTGGAGGACGAGAGGATTGTAGAATTGATTTTGTATTCTGTCAAGACAAGAGTGTTCCGTGCAACATCTCTCCAGATAGGACAGCAGTACTCTATCAGATTTATGCAAGAATGTCTTCAATTATAGTAGTAGATAAACAATGGAAAACGGACACACATACACAATGCCACATAGTCTAATACACTATAAACATATTGACTTCTAACCATCGTAGTCTTCACTCGACTTCTTTACACAAACTCGTGTTGTACTATAAACATTTACAAACACGAAAATAATCTTTATATTCTTATTTCTTATTGAAAAATGTTTTGTTATAAGTTTTCGTATTTCTCCATTTTTTTTTTTTTTTTTTGGGCAGATGTGAGCTTGATTTTGATAATGAGAATTGCGAGTAGAACATAACGGTTGGGAATTCTTTCTTTGGACTTTACTTTCTGATAGTATCAACATATTTAACTGCAGTATTTGTAGGTAAAATAGAACATTTTTAAACAGATTGTATTTTTAACGCTGTATTGAGTACTGCTCTCATATTTAGATTGGTGAATCTATGTCCCATTTAAAGGTTTTTGATTAGATGCAGAAACATTTATAATGTGGTTGGCCTACTCTTTTTCTCTGAACTCTCTCCCTCACAGACGTGATGCTGCTAGTCTCAGTCTTTTCTATAAATACTATTATGACGTGTTTAGAATTATCTGATCTGTTTCCTGCTTCCTTTGTTCCAGCTAGTTTGACTTGTTAGTCTAGTGGTCTCCATCTGTTCATTGTTTTGACCTCATTGTAATACAACTTCATATTTCAATAGCTTCTTTCGAAGAACTGCAAGTTTGTGAAACTACCTTCCTGCTGACTGTTTTCCTCCTACCTATAGCCTTGATCTTTTTTTAAGACTAAGACCAATAGGCATCTCCTAACTTTGCAACAATCATCTTTTGCCCTTGTTAGCTCCTTACATCAATTGGCTTTATGCCTTGTCTGAAGCGATTTCTATATATAAAAAAAGGTTGCATGTGTATTGGAAATAAAAACTATTATTTATCATCATACTACAAGTCTGAATTTGTTTGTCACCATTTCAAATTTTAACCTCGTGGTGTAATTTCTGAGAAACTTTTCAAACTTAAACCCCTAAGGCTGATATGCTATGCTTTGGTTTCGATTCTAGCTGATAGCACCCAACTAATTTTGTTTTTTAAACTTTTGAAATCATTATTATATATTGGGTACACTATAATAATCAATGGAGTATTGGTTCTATAATAATGAATGTACAAAATTTGCATGAATTAAAATATATTTAAGCATATTTTATGACCGCATTACTACTATATATTGGGTACAATATAATAATCAACAGAGAATTGGATCTATAATAATAAATATGAAATCTGAATACATTAAAATATCATATTTAAGTATATTTTATGACCGGGCAAAGTTGGGTGTCCTTCTTGTTATATCTCAAAAAGATCAGATAAATTCTTTTTCTGCTTTCTTGTACAATTTTTAAAAACATATTTTTATAAAAATGGTTCAATTTTGATTTATATAATGCTCAACTAAGATAATCTCTAAAACTATTTGAATATAAGAAACTAGCTGACCCGGCCCAGCGTTGCCCAAACGTATTTAACGTATTTAACTATGAAAAAATGTTTAACAAATACAGTTCACTTGAGCCTCCACTACGGCCTCCATATGGTGTCTTAATCTGGACCACAGACACCTGAACACCAGCTTTATCCTGGTAATCATTTCCTCTTGATGTTGCAGGTGGTACGTTTAGTATCTTTCTCAACTGCACCATGCTCATAATAGTTCCTGAGATTACAATTGGGCAAGTCGGGGAACTAAATCTTGAGATTATTGAAATCAATTTGTGTATGAGATAGGTTTGCAGATGCACAAAAGAATGCATCTCCCAATTTCCTAAATTTTGAAAACAAGCAAACATTTGGTCGAGCATGAACACGACTTGGAGAAAAAGTATAAACAGTATTTCAAGCTATTTTGGCTGTTATTATGGTGAAGATATAAAACAGCATGTTATGATGAGGCCATTTACCGGCGAAGGAAATGTGATTGTGTGGCTGAAGAAACTGAGATTGGTAGCGAGATTTCAGAAGGTTGATGATATGAGCTTGCTACTAGTTTATCTAGAGGGGATGCATTAGCTCTCTGCTTGAAAATGGATGAACGGTGATGCAACTAGAATGAGTCAGACCATGTTTTGTTTTTTTAAATTGGCATCACTGATAGGATTCAGTTGGATTTTTTGAAAAAATTGTCATCATTGTAAAATGAATATATTAAAATACGATTCAGTTGAATGTTAAAAGCATATTCGAAAGTCAACTTGAAAGTTCGTCATGCTGTGGAGAATTTAAAATACGTATTCAAAAGCAGGACTTTGTGAAAATCTGCTATGCTATGGAGAAGTTTAAATAGGCATTTGAAAGTCAGACTTCATGAAAATTTGCTGGGCTCTGGAGAATCATCAATATGCACATGTAAGTTGGACTTTGCGGAAATTCGTTATTCTATAAAGAATTTTGAATAACGGACTTTGTGAAATTTGTTGTCGTCATGAAAAGATTAAATTACGAATCGAGTCTGACATTTGAGACACGCGTTGTTAAGTTATAGAAACGATTAACGTTATAATTGTAACTGTACTTTTTAATTTTTTTTTGTTGTTGTTAGAATGAACGTTGTAATGTGGGCCAGTTTCATCTGGCAGTGTAGTGTGGGCCTATTTTGTCTGGTGGTGTAGCATGGCCCAGTTATGGCTAGAGAGGTTAATATACGATGACAATGAAACGAGCTGGACGATTTTCACGAGGCAGAAGTGGAAGCACATGCTGCCGAGGAAGCTTCACTTCTGCAAAGGAATACCCAACAGAAACGACCGCCACTGGGATGTCTCCTATGTGATCGTGGGATCAGGGAGGAGTGTAATAGTGTGGAGAGACACAGCAATGGGCGTCCATGTGTAGCGTATGCCCTCTGTGGAAAAGTACTGGCATTTGAACCCATCCAATACGAAAAATAAAATAAATACAAATTTAAGAATTATTGTGGTTCGAGGCGGCAATATAAAGACTTTTTATTTTATTTTTTTTTTTGGATAGGAGTGACATTTTATCTTGTGCACATGAGATTGCTGTCAGTTGGGAAGAGGATGAAAAGAAAAATACGATGGCGGCTTGAAGAAGAAATAGAACGTTGATTAAGAAGAATTTTGAATTTATTTTCTCTTTTCTCAGAACAAGCGTACATTTCATCGAGCATGAATATAACTTGCATGTCGGATTTACGTGACTAAAATAGGCAAACTATAGACCATCTTAAGCTGATGGAAAAATCTAGACTCAAAAACCTTCCTCAGTCCAGTGATCTTTCTCGACTTTTCCCTCAAATTGTATTTATTTTGAAAGGAAACCGCCATTTTTTATAATCCGTCTTCTATTTTCTTTTTTCTCTGACTCGGATCCCACTCCCATTTAGACAGCAATCTGTTTGTTTTCGATTTTGGACGAACTGGAAAATGATAGGGGGGTCTTTTATCTAGAAAAGGATGAGGTCTTACAAACCGATTATATTTCTCATTTTACTAAATGAAATCGTTGTATATAAATATACTTAGAACAAAATTTTCAACAAATTTGGGTGTATCTAAGATGACCCCCCCCCAAGAGTAAATGGTATTGTGGTGATTGAAATGATTCTAGTTAAAAGTAAGATAGATATTTTTTAATCTTTTCAGACCAAGGATGACTAATGACCTTAATTTTCTCACATTTGTGCTTACACTAGAATTTGTTTACATTTTTAGCAGATAAATAATTCAAAGTGTAGTTTTTTTTTACAAGGTGGTCACCACTTATCAAGGCCCGGAAGCCACTCATGGATAAGGGTTATTGTAAGTACAGTACGTTAGTGTGGATATTTTCGAGTGTGTAGATAGATAATTGCATCAGTAGTGAGATATCTTCTGGAGCAGTAGAAGGATCCCACCATCTTTCCAGTGACCTTGGCAACAGACTTGATGTACATGTTCCATTTCAGATCAGGAGTGAAGGTCAAGCCCAGAAGCTTGTCAAAACATGGGGCTTCTCCTAGACGAGAGCCATCCATTTCAATTGATGCCAGATGGGGATCAGAGCGTTGATGATGTAAAGATAGGAGTTTGGTTTTAGATGCATTAAAGGTAACCAGCCACGTCTTCCCCCACTGAACCACTCGTTCGAGATCAGAGGAGAGAGAATCAGAGAGAGCTTTGTCATTTACAGCCTTTGATGTGTTGCCGTAGATGGTCGTGTCATCAGCATAGATGTCAACAAATGATTTAAGTATGTGTTTAGGGAGATCATTGATGTAGATCAGGGAGAGAGTTGGGCCCAGGTGGACCCCTGAGGAACTCCAGCATTAATACTGCAGGTCTCTGATTTTTGTCCATCAACCACTACTCTTATGAGCCTATCAGAGAGAAATGATTTAATGATAGAGAGAATATTTCCAGTTATACCGTAGCTGGAGATCTTGTGAAGTACACCTTTATGCCATACCTTGTCGAAGGCCTTTAATATGTCAAGAGCAATTGTCCTGGAAAGGAAGCCTTTGTCAAGAGATTTACTAATCCTATGAGATATAACCGTTAGCACATCTGCTGTAGATCTTGCAGAACGGAAACCATATTGCATGTCACTAAGAAGGTTATTTCTGTTGAGGTGGTTGACTATTTCTCTATTTAATATGGATTCCAGCAACTTACTCATGACACACAGAAGACTTATTGGTCCGTACTGAGAGGGAGATGACTTATCACCTGAATTCTTAAATACAGGGCAAACTGATGAGGTCTTCCAGGGAGTCGGAAAGCACTTCTCCTTAAGGCAGCACTTAAATAGTTTCGTAAGTATGGGAGCAAGTTCTGGTTGAAGCTTTTTTAACACTATAATTGGGATGCCATCAGGGCCAGTTGCTTTACTGGAATCTAGGTTCTTTATTAGCTTGGCGACCTCATGCACAGATATTTGTATGTTACTTAGCTTGTTCTGTGTTATAGGAGGAAATATGGGGAGTTGATGGCCTTCGTCGCATAGGTTAGAATTAGCTGCAAAGTTCTTTGCAAATAGTTTGGCCTTGTCTGACGCTGACGAAATGACCTCTTGTCTGTTGATAATGGTTGGGATAGAACGCATACTTCTGTTCAGGATCCTATTTGTTATTTTCCAAAACTGGTGGGAACCAAGCCGCTGATCTACTTTGGATTTAACAGACTAGGTATATAGTTCTCTTGCATTTTTTTATTACTCTTTTACAGTGGTTGCTGACGTTCCTGAAAGCAGCTATAGTCTCAGTGCATCTATTACATTGGTAGCTATGGAAAAAGTGATTTCTGTGCGCGATGGCAGCAGCACATTCAGGGGAGACCCATGGCTGGCTGGCTGGTTGGATTTTGTTGGAATTTTTTAGATTGTATGAATCGGTCTATGCCTACAATTAACCATTCGGTCAGGTCTGATACTATAGAGGACACATCATTTTTAAACATGAAATGCAGAGGTAGATCAGATATAAATGTACAGAAGCTATCCCAGTCAGCCATGGAGTATTGGTATACAGTACGGTGGAGGGGTACGTCTGGGGACTTATTACATTTCATTTTTATCTTAACTGATACGACGGAGTGGTCGGAGGATCCTAGAGGAGAAAGAATGGAACATGAACATAGCTCAGGGGAAGTTGAGAGAAAAAGGTCTAGGAGGCTTGCATATTGACCTGTAGTATCGGGTACCCGGGTGGGCTCGCGAACAATCTGAGTGAGGTCATAAGCAATGGCAAAATCATGGCAGAACCTCCCCTCATCGTCTGTCTTATTTGAGTGGGTCAGCCATTCCGCCTTATGGACGTTGAAGTCACCACAGATGTGAATGTTAGCCGAGGGGTGTGCAGACAGGATGTGGTCTATTTTCTCAGATATGCTCTTAAAGATAGTAACTCCGCTGTTGTGGGGCCGATAGAGGGCAAATATAAATGCAGTGATGTAAGCAAGTGCAACCCGGAAGCACATATTAGGTAAATTAGGATCTTCTCTAGAGATATCCCTGCCACATGGGAAGCCATCTTTAATGTAGGCACATATTCTATGCCCATGGCGATCTTGGGAGTCAGATTTAGATGTTAAGTTAGAGTATCCGTTAATTATGAACTCATCTAGGGAAGTGGTCGGCCCTATTCCAGTTTTGCTAAGAAAGAATATGTCCGGTGTCGTCTCCTGTAATTGGGTTTCAACCCCTGGAAGGTTGGAACGTAAACCCCTGATGTTGGAGAAGGAGACCTGGTAGTAGAGGTCTATGTTGGAAGATGGGGTTTTAGGTTTATTCGAGTTTTTTTTCTGGAGATGTTTCATGTTGAGGTTTTGGGATTTGTGGAACAGGTCGGCATACTTGGTTAGAGCAGTACAGAGAGGGAAAGTAAGAGAGAAAAAGACAGGAAATTTTTTTTTTTGTAGCACATGAAAAGGTAAAGCCGTAACAATTACCCACTAGTATGGCATCGAGAGGCCCCACCAGAGGCTACTGCATGGTCCAGGATCCATTCACCAAATGGCAATACAGCAGTCCCAGTACTTTGCGCCTGCTGATAGGACAGCCTCCTTAGTGTAGTATGTGTTTTGCTACTGCACTTTATCTTTTTACTTTCCGATCTTTCTTAACTGATGCAATGTTTAGTTTTATTCCAATACTGATGGCCCCTGTTAAAGGAGAGGATCTTTTTCACATGTTAAAGACCAATTTTGCATCTAACTCCATCTTCATAAGCGAGCAAGAAAATATGGACAAGAAATATTGGAGAATTATGCTGAAAATCCCTGTGTTTTTCAATAACTTCTACTTGATTAAACTATTAGCGTGGATCAGTTAAACTGGTTAAACCCGTTTTGATCGCATCTCGAATTAAGGCCAACCAACACCTGATGTAGCTATGAGTGTAAGCTATTGTTAGTTCCAATGACATAGACCGTAGAGGTGAGGGCCCAGAATCAGCTTAGCATCTTGTTTCACCATCTTCATCCAAGTCTTCAGCTGTCTGTCGCAACGTTTCTTCCAACCCTCAATAACTCCTCATTGATTTGAGAGAGATAACTTCATTTTATTAATTGCTTCACCACACCCGAGAATGAGGTGATGCCTGGAAGGATGACCTCTTGAGAGACTGAATAGAACCATACTAAACCCTGATATAAGTATGAGGACCAGCCAGATAAAAGAGATGATAACAGGTAAAAGAGGTGAGAAAGACATACGAGGGGTGTGCAATAAGTAATGCACCTGACCCACTTCCCATAGCAGTAGAGCAACGAAACTTAGCACAGTTATTAGTCTTTCTCTACATAGGGAGCACTCAGAATTATCCATTTCTTCCATCGTTTGATGCAGCTCTGGAGACCGTTTTTGTAGAACACCCCAGGTTTGTCCTCCAACAACGACGTGACTTCAGAAATCAAGGCTGCATCATTTGGGAAACGCTTTTCTTTCAAAAACAACTTCATGGCTGAGAAGAGGTGAAAGTCAGAAGGTGAAAGGTTAGGAGAGTAGGGAGGATGGGGTAGATTTCATAACCACACGCCCCGTGCTTCTGATCTGGCAACATGCGAGTTGTGGACCAGAGCGTTGTCCTGCAGGAGGAGGTTACCTTTGCTGAACTTGCCCCGCCTCTTGATTTTGATAGCTTCCCTTAATTTCCTCAAAAGTGAAGCATAATAGGCTCCTTTAATTGCAGTACCCTTTGCCAGGAAATCTGTCATCACTACTCCGTCCTGGTCCAGAAGACTGTGAGCATGACCTTGCCAGCGGAGGGCTGCACCCTTGCCTTCTTTGGAGGTAGTGAGTCCAAGTGCTTCCACTGCATTGACTGGGCTTTGGTCTCTGGATCATAGTGATGGAACCAGGTTTCATCCTGTGTAATCAGTCTTTTGAAAAACTTTGACTCCTCTTCTTGGCACATCTCCAAATTCATTTTTTCAAGCACTCGACGCGTTCTCGCTTCTGGAATGGTATGAGCAATCTGGGAATCCATCTGGCAGACACCTTATGCATATGCAAATGGTCATGAATGATAGTTTCCACAGACCCTGTACTAATCTTGACATCTTGGGCTATTTGGCGAATAGTAATGCGCCGATCTTCCAAAATGGCAGCCTCAACCTGGCGGACAGATGCCTCATCAAAGGCAGAAGGGGGGGGGGGCGACCAGGTCTGGGAGCTGTTTCCACAGACTTCTGGCCCTGTTTGAATTCACGATGCCAGCATTTTACAAGGTCATATGATGGGGCATTATCACCATAAGTTTCTTTCATTTCATCAAAAGTCTCCTGTGGTATGCATCCTTTCAAATACAAAAACCGGATCACTGCTCGACATTCAACAGACTCCATTTCACACCTGACTCAGTTCAAGCACCTGTAAAACAGGAACCACAATTAGTTCAGAGCTGTAATTTGCCACATAACCGGTAGAGATATAAATCATTGCACATGTAAAATTTCAGCTAGATCAGACAACTGGAAGTGGGCCAGGGACATTACTTATTGAACACCCCTCGTACTATACATTATTTTTTTTAACCATTTTTTAAATTCTAGAATCCAAAATGATAATTCCGCAGAATACAATCCGTGCTATTTCTAGATATTATTTGCAACTTAAACTTTTTTTTTACAGTATTTTTTTTTTATTAAATTGTTAGTTGAAAGTACAGAATAGTTTTAAAAAGCTTGGTCCGTATTCTGTATAAATACCATTAATTATTTTGGGCAGAAGGTGTCAACATTACCAAATTTTTTTTTTTTTAAAGAAAAATTACAATTCCTTTGTAACTTACAATAAATGCCTTAATGAATCTTGCTTTCCTGCATGTTTGAAAACTGCTTTGTGGTACTAGTTTTCAAGAATTCTGACGAAAGAACTGACCCAGTAAATTATCGCCCCAATAGCCTCCTCCCACTTTTCGCCAAAATATTTGAGTTCATAATTAACCAAGCTCTTGTCCACTACCTTACAGATGCTAAACTTCTGACCAACAATATGGATTTAGGCAAGCCCGTTCCACAGCAGACATCCTAACTGTAATCTCTGAACATATATATCATTCATTGAACAAAGCAGGGGAGGGTAGAGCGGTAGCTCTAGATATATATATGGCTTTTGACGGGGTGTGGCATGAAGGTCTTCTCAGGAAAATCAGATCATACAGTATCTGTTGTGTCTGCACAAATAATTAACAAGAACACGAAAGTAAAGGTATAACAATAATATATTAGGAAGAAAAGTTATATACATATTTACATGTCTTCAGATATACTTCAGTTGGAGATATTCCGGCAGGTGGCGTGTTGCATGTCTTACTGGAGGCAACATAGGCATCTTGCCTATTTGGTGGTCATTGCCGAACTCCCCCGGTATTGGTGATTGATACCTTTGTATATCTCACTCACCCGTCTATGTTAATTAGTGGGCGTCTCCAGAACACCCCCCTCCCAAGATTTGAAGTCGTGTAGATTTCAATATCTTTTCCTCTTGGGGTTCATTATAATTGGTTCTGTAAACTTTCTTTTCCTTCCTGATCTTCTCGGTTCAGGCATGGTTTGTGGTGGTTCAATATCAAACGCTTCGTATAGTATATCAATTGGATCTTCCTTTTCATCAGGTTTGTCATGTTCGTTGTCTTTTATATGACGTTTTCTCAATTGATTTTGATGTCTTTTGTGTATCCCTTTTGACCTTTTATCATGTAGACGAAGTCGCCGATACGTTTATCTACCGTACCAAACTCCCAATATGAAATATTATTTTTCATACATTTAAAATATACACGATCACCAGGTTTAAACCTTTTACGTGATGTGTGCATAGTTTGATGGACGATTGCTTGCTTTGGTATTAATTTATCAAATGGTGATTTTATTTTTCTCGCAAACATTAATTCTGCTGGCGATAATTTCGACGGTGTATTTGGGTTCTTAGTTATCCTGTATATTTGCAGGAATTGTTGTAATGCTTTATGATTTTCTAAGTGCATGCTTTATCGTGCCTACGAACCTTTCCGCTAATCCATTTGATCTAGGATGGAACGGTGGTGTAGTTATGTTTTACCTGAAAAGTGTCACAAAAGTCCTTGAAATCACTTGATGTAAATTGTGTTCCGTTATCTGTCACTATAATGTCTGGCACACCAAAACGTGCAAATATTTCATGCAGAAAACTTATTGTTATTTGTCGTTGGGTTCTTGAAACGCTTTACTTCAGGCCATCTGGAAAAACTATCTACTACGATTAGGTAGTATTGTCCTTTGGTCGGTCCAGCAAAGTCTATATGAATGCGTGACGATGGATGGTCAGTTTTTTTCCAAGGTTTATGGACTATCAGTGGTGCCTTTGTGGCTAACGCACAACCTTTACACTTGTTTACTGTTAGTGCAATATCCACATCCATGTTACGCCAGTAAACGTAACTCCGCATAAGTGCCTTCATCCTATTAATACTCGGGTGTCCTGTATGAAAATCACGTAAGATCTTTTTCTGCAAGGTTTTCGAGATAACAACTATTTCACTATATAACAAAACATCATTTGCTTTGCGTTTTTTCATCATTTTCCCTTATTTTTTTCTTTATGTCTGTGATGACATCGTCATTTTCAGCCTCCCTTTTTATATCGATTAACGTGACTGGTAATTCTTTTATTATATTCGCCACCATGTTTTTTCCTCATAATTGGAACGTATAGCTGCAATTACTGACTCTTCAAGGGTTTCCTCCATTTCGGTGTTTTTTCCTCATAATAAAAACGTATAGTTGCAATTACTGACTCAAGAGTTTCCTCCATTTTCGGTATAAGCCTTGATAGGCAATCCGCATGACCTATTTTTTTCGAATCCATATGTTTTATTTGAAAGTCATAATTTAGCAAGATCGTACCGCAACAGAGTAGGCGATTTGCCGTATATACTGGCAAGCCCTTTTTTGAGCCGTAGATTGTCACTAGAGGTTTGTGATCTGTTTCCAGTATAAAGTGTCTCCCGTACAGGTAACGGTGGAATTTCGTCACCGCAAAAATAATGCTTAACTCCTCTTTTTCTATTTGAGAGTAAGCCTTTTCTGCCGGAAGTAGTGTCCTTGAGGCGTAAGCTATAGTTTTCTTCGATCCATCTGGTAGGATATGCTGTATACATGCTCCTATACCATACGAGCTTGTGTCGCTTGCAACACTTATTTCTAATTTTGGGTCGTAATAGGTTAAAAATAGATCGGACGTCAGCGTCTTTTTCATTTTCTCAAATGCGTCTTGACATTCTTTTGTCCATATCCGTTGTTTCTTTCTTTAATAACTCGTTAAGCGGAGGTCTTAGGTCGTGCATTCCTTTGATAAATACTTGGTAGTAGTTTGCGAGACCTAAGAAACTCTGTAGAATCGTCACGTTATGTTGTGCTGGCATATTTTTAATTGCTGTCGATCTTTCTGGGTTTGGGCGTCGACCGTCTTTATTTATTATTTGCCCAAAATATTTGATTTCGTCTAAACAAAATTCGCATTTATTTTCTTTCACCTTGAATCCGTATTCGTTTATTCTTGTGAATACTTCTTTTAGATGCTCTTGGTGTTCACTTATGGACGCGCTCCTGATGATTATGTCATTCAGGTATGCACAAGCACAATCTATTTCATTCAGCATTGTATCCATTGCTTGTTGGAAAATCGCCGGTGCGACTTTGATCCCGAAGGGTAGACGATTGTATTTGAACAACCCTTTGTGCGTGTTAATGCATAATATCTTTGAGCATTTTTCTTCCATCGGAATTTGTAAATAGGGGTCGGACAAATCTATTTTGAAAAAATTTTGCCACCATTTAGTCTGGCAAATATCTCCTCAGGGCTTGGTAAAGGGTAGTGGTGGTTTTTTAATTTATCGTTTAGGCCCGTAGAAAAGTCTGCATAGACTCGAATTTGTTCCGACTTTTTTTTTTACGTACACCGTAGGGACTGCCCAGACGCTAGTTTCGATTTTCGATAAGATGCCTGTTTTTTTTTCGAGTCTATCTAGCTCGCTATTTATTTTGTCTAAACTGGCGAACGGTATGTTCAGTTTTTTTCTTAAACACCGGTGTTGCATCCTTTCTTAGCTCGAACGAAGCCTTAAATTTATTGCATCTTCCCAGTCCAATAGTAAATATTTCTGGGAATTTCTTTTTTTAATCGTTTTTAATATTTTCTGATGTTGGGGTGCAACTGGTTATTTTTCTACAAAAAGCGTTCATTGGTTTATCCCAAAGATTGACTTTTTCAATCCAGTCAATTCCCAGTAAGTTCTCGCTTTCTTTAATTACGAAGATTTTCAATTTCTTCGTCGTGCCATTTAAATTAATGGACAGGATGACCTCTCCTTCGAATTTTATTTCGTCTCCTGTCACTGTTCGTGCACCTTTACTTGACTTTTGAAGAGTCGGTTTACCCAGCTTTTTCCATTTTTTTTTTATTAACGACAAATCCGATCCAGAGGCAAGCTGATATTTCACTTGTTTGTCGAAAATATTTACTGATACATATTTTCGTAAATTATTTTTCCCTTTGTCGTTTGTTCTCATTTGGTGTATTCTATTTTTTGTTCTGCAGCAAACACTCTTATGTCCAACTTTATCGCAATTGTAGCACCTGATATTTTTGTAAGGACGATCCTTTTCCAAATGTTTTTCATCAAATTTTCTGCAATTATTACCTGATACTGTCTTTTTATAATTTCTTTGATTATTATCGTAATTTCGTTTTCTGTAGTTATAATTTGAGTATTTATAATTTGAGTATTTTTTTTAATTTTGTCTAGTCTCAAAATTTCTTTGTCCTGAGATTCTGAAAGGCTTTTTAATCTTCCTAATGTATGCCACCCCTGCTTCTTCTATATGCCTTTATATATGCTTTTTTTAGTGATACTGCTCTTTGGCAATCTTCTGCTAATTTCTGCAATGTCAGGCCTTGTTCTGTCTCTACTTTTGAGAGAACGCGTCTTCGGATCTCTGAATTTTTGTGGATACTAGATCCTGTGCAAAGATTAAGCATTTGAAATCGTCCACCGTGAGTTCAGATAATTTGAAGTTGTTGCAGTTTTTGTTTACTACTGACACGTATGCCAGGTAGTCCTGCTCATCAGTTTTCTTAAGATTCATACATGACCATCTCTTGCGGAAAAGAGACATGTTCGGTCCGAATAATTCCTTAAGAAGCTTTACGGTCTAAGCGAAATCTAACTGATTCTTTCTCCTTGGCAATATGAAATCAACAAATTTGCAATGTTCATTGGTACCAAGCTTTCGAAGTAATAAACTTACTTTCTTTCCATTTGGCCAGTTTTCGCAGTCTGTTTCGAAAATATCTTCATACCTCTTGAAGTATGCATCAAAAGTTTTATCCTCTTCCGGTACGTATGTGAACACATCTATGCTGTTAACAATTGTTGTGTTGGAGAAGGTTGTATTACTTTCTTGTATGGAATTAGCTGTTAATCTTTCTAATAGTTCTTTCTGTTCAAGTTACATCTGCGCGAACCTTTCTTCTTGCCTTTCTAGGCATTTTATGAGTCGTTCATTTTGTCTTTCGTCTCTTTCTGCATATAGAGCTTGCTGTCCTTTTTAAAGAATCTTCCTGCGTATAGCGTTTGCTGTTCTTTTTGTAAGATCTGCTGATTCTGCATGAACTGTGTCATTATTTTAGCAAATTCCTTCATCTTTTTTTTTTTTTTCAAAGATTAGAAAAATCAGTCTATTTTACTAATTCACTTTTTACAATAACTACGAACAACCGTTTTTTAGGTTCGCTTTTTTTTTTTTTTTTTTTTTTTGTCAACCGAATTCTATCGATATATTATTTTTTGCGTTGACCCTTTCTTTTTCCCTTTTTCTATTGAGGGATGAAAAAAAATGTATTTTATTTATTTTTTTCTCTTAATCCGATAAGTTTGAATTATGTACAAAAAAAAAAAATCCTTTCTTGGTACAACTAAAAAAATCTTTCTCCTTCAAGACAATTTGCATAATTTAGTTAACGGTGTACTAGCGAAAACACCTTTTTTTTTTCTTTCACTTTCGTAGTCACTTTGAAAAGGTTATTGGTATTTTGCTTTCAAGTATCCAGTGTTTGAATAACTTTTTCGACAATTTTGTAGTTACTTTCGTTTATTTCTCTTCTTTTTTTTTTTCGACCGTGATAAATTTCCGCATAAACTATTTTTCGAATACTGTGGCTAACAGTGAATTCTCGAGTAAATCTTTTTCAAAATCCTCGATGTTACTGTTGTGTTCAAACAGTAGATTTTTTTCTCTTCGAGTACGATTTTTTTTTTTTTCAATCTTTCTCGAGTACATATTTTTAGTACACCACTGTTAAGTTTAGTAGTGGATTTTCCCGCGTAACTCTTTTCCTGATCTACATTAATGATCTTCCAAATCACATCCTTACATCATTCGTAGACATTTTTGCTGACGACACTACCATCTATGGTAGCATATCTAAGACAGTAAACGACCAAGTTCTCTCCGATTCTCTCTCCTCTGATCTTGATAACGTTGTACAATGGGGAAAGGAGTGGCTGGTTACTTTTAATGCATCTAAAACCAAGCTTCTATCTTTACATCATCAATGTTCTGATCCCCATCTGGCATCAATTAAAATGAATGGCTCTCGTCTTGGGGAGGCCTCAAGTTTTGACAGGCTTCTCGGCTTGACCTTTACTTCTGATCTTAAATGGAATACGTACATCAAATCTTTTGCCAAGGCTGCTGGAAAAATGGTGGGATCCTTCTATCGATCCAGTAGATATCTCACTGCTGATGCAATTCTCTATCTATATAAGAGCCAGATACGTCCAAGGATGGAATACTGTTGCCACATATGGGCAGGAGCTGCTAGAAAAGACTTGTCCTGCCTTGATAGGGTTCAAAATAGACTTCGTGGCCTGGTGGGAGATGTCCTTTTCTCTTCGCTGCAACCTCTATCTCACAGAAGAGATGTTGCGAGTTTGTCTCTGCTTTATCGTTATTTTCATGGAAAGTGTTCGACTGAGCTTCAATCTATGGTCCCCCCTCGCCAAACTTTCACAAGAAACACTAGACTAGCTGAAAACATTATCAATAATTTTCCCCACTCTTTATCTGTGCCTAAACCTATATATAGATTCCATGATCAAATCTTCTTTCTTAGAACTGCACGCCTGTAGAATTGTCTTCCGTTTTCCTGCTTTCCAGCTGTCTATAATATGGTTGTCTTCAAGTCCAACGTGAACAAGTTTCTGATGAGCCGGTCCACTTAAGTTAACAAATTTACCGAACTTCCATTACTATCGATTACTATATTGTCCTTTTGACTACTCTACACTCTTTAACCCTTATCCTTTAGTGGCCTATCGGCCTTGATAAGTGGTGACGCCTATGTAAAAAAAAAAGTCTTTTTTCGAATTATTGACGCCACTGTTGTGTTTACTAGTGGATTTTATCCTGCATAAATCTTCTTTTTTTTTTTTTTTTTTTTTTTTTTGAATTCTCAATGCCACTGTTGTTTTAATAGTGGATTTTATCCCGCGCAAGTCTTTTTTCGAATTACCGTCGCCACTGTTGTGTCTGCACAAATAATTAACAAGAACACGGAAAGTAAAGGTATACAATAATATATTAGGAAGAAAAGTTATATACATATTTACATGTCTTCAGATATACTTCAGTTGGAGATATTCCGGCAGGTGGCGTGTTGCATGTCTTACTGGAGGCAATGTAAGCGTCTCGCCAATTTGGCGGTCGTTGCCGAACTCCCCCGGTATTGGTGATTGATACCTTTGTATATCTCACTCACCCGCCTATGTTAATTAGTGGGCGTCTCCACAACAGTATCATTGGAAGAATACTTAACATAATTAAATCCTTAGATAAGAGAAAAATCCAGGTTGTCCTCGTAGGTCGTACATCTAAACAAAATGATATAAATGCAGGAGTGCCTCAAGGGTCTATCCTTGAACCTCTATTGTTCCTAATATTCATAAATGACCTCCCTGAAAATTTTCTGTGAGATGGGTATATATGCTGATGACACCACGCTCTATAACAGACACGACAGGAAAACAAATGAACACATATCTAAAGAAATGGCAGAAACACTAGAGGATGACCTCCAATCTGTAGTGGAATGGGGACAAAAATAGATGGTCACGTTCAATGCTGCCAAGATTAAACTGGTTTCCTTCAATAATTACAAAAAACCATCTCTACCACCAATAGCAATGGCCAGAGACTCTTTATCTGAAAGTACATCTTTTAAACTCCTCGGCCTACCGTTCTCAGTAAACATGAGTTGGAACAATTACATTGAGAGCATTGCCAGGACTGCTGCGAAAAAGGTAGGTTCTCTCTATCGTGCTAGAAAGCTACTAACGCCCGAAAGTATCCTGTACCTCTATAAGGCCACCATTCGCCCATGTATGGAGTATTGTTGTCATATTTGGGCTAGTGCATTTACCACTAGTCTCTCGCTCCTAGATAAGGTTCAAAAGAGAGTCGTCGACCTGATAGGTCCTGAACTGTCATCTAAGCTTCAGCCTCTGTCCCATCGACGAAATGTTGCATCCCTCTGGCTGTTCTACAAGTACTTTAACGGTGAATGCTCCAACAAACTGCAAGCACTTGTACCTCCTCAACGAAAATACCCACGACAAACTCGACAAGCAGCTAAATCCCACCCCTTCACAGTAGAGATCCCTAGATGTAAAAGAGCCTTCTACTCCAGTAGTTTCTTCCCCAGAACCGCTAACTTTTGGAATTCCCTTCCGGGTTCCTGCTTCTCAATTGTATTGACATGCAGAAGTTCAAGTGTGACATGAACCGACATCTTGCTGCCCAACTCCCCACATAGTACCTCTGTAGCTTATGGCCTCGATAGTAACCCCCTACATCAAAGTTGCAATGTGCCTTGTTTGGAGTGAAAATGTAATAAAAAAAAAATTAAAAAAACAAACTATCGTCTTTTCTTTTCGTTTTTGTAATATTAAAAACTACATTTTTAAAACCTTTTCATTTTTTGATGAAATGAAGTTGTAGCAAAAAAGCAATTGTGCCTTTTTTCTCTTATATTTTCATTCTTTTTTGTGGTTTCATTCTTTGCTCTTTGTTAATTATGTTATTAATGTTATTTTAACAACAAAAAAGGGTCATATCTTTCTATTCTGACAATTCCTCTAACGTAACTTCGAGGAATTGTAAGAAAAAAAATTAGACTAATTTTTAAAAGAAAATGTTGTCCTTAAAATAAATAAAGAATTAATAATACAAAAATGTAGTTTTTTACAGTAAAGAAAAAAAAATAAATAAATAACGAAGCAAAGTAAATGCAACAATTGTTGCAGATGAAAAATATATCTTCTATATATCTATATATATAACAGCAAAAATGTATGTATGAGTGTATATTTGTGTGTCTGCTAAAAACTTTCGACAGACACAACAAAAATTCACAAACTCGGTATCATATTGAAGCTACATCCTTCACTCGAAAAATATCGAAAAATTGGCCAAAAAGACGTTCATTTTTTTCACCCCGAAATCGACAATTTTCGACGGGGCGGGGGGGGGCAACAAAAACCGTCCCCTCGTGACGACGACCGGTTCTACGCATGCGTCAGATGACGTCATGACCTTATTTACTTTAAATAGTTGAAGAACTGACTAAATTTCATGTACGTCGCATTAGCTCAGTTGGTTAGTGCGTTGGTTCATTATCTAAACGTTTTGGGTTCGAATCGTGGCGTGAGATGTCTTTTTTTTTTTTTTTTCGATTTTTTAAATTTAAATATTGAACCAGTGTTATTTAAGCCATTTTTCACGTAACGTTCGTTTTTCTGGTTTTTTTTTTTTTACTTCGCTTATCCACGTCCGACCACACACACACAAAAACACCCGGGTACCCAGCGATTTTTTAAATTTTAATATCGAAACAGGCTTATTTAAGCCATTTTTCACGTGTTCATTTTTCTGTTTTCTTTTTTCGATTTTTACATTTAACATCGTTCGTTTGCCTTACGTTAGTTTTTTTGTGGTTTTTTTTCCGATGTTTTAATTACCCCCCCCCCGCTTAAGTTTTAACGTTCGTTTTTATGTTTTCTTTTTTTACTTCGCTTATAACAAACAAACCTGGTCATTGACCTCATTTGCTGAATAGCTATTGCTTACGTCGTCGTCATCGTAACACTCTACGACTTCCATGCGGGCGCCTGTCAATTTGGTTCTTACTTAAATAAATTCAAACATCTCTCAGTAACTCATTCTGGCTGGACGAACGGTTCATGTTTTTTTCACTTTTTATTTTCAAACTTCGCCTCAGGGCTTCGGGTTCGCCCCCACCCCAGTTTCTTTTTTATTTAACAGCACACCCACCTCCAAACACCCGGGCAACGCCGGGTACCCTGCTAGTCTATATATATAAAAGGCAAAATGTGTGTGTGTGTGTGTGTGTGTGTGAATATGTGTGTTTGTATGTCTGCTAAAAACTTTCGATACGGACCACGGATTTTCACGAGTTTGGTATTATTTTGAAACTCCACATCTTGGACGACAAATATAAAAAAATTGGGCAAAAATATTCGTTCCTTAATCCTTAACGGCTCTCTTTTTTACAAGGAGGGGTGAAAAAAAAGGGTATCTTCATGACAAGATGGCTTTACGCATACGTCATTACGCGCAAAAGACGTTGTACTTTGAATTCGTTTTAAATATTATAAAAACCGACCTACTTTCATCCACGTGTCTGTAGCGCGATGGGTTAAGTGACAGCGTCGTTATCTAAAGATTTCAGGTTCGATCCCAGTTATCAGATATACTTTTTATTCTCGATTTTTAAACATTTAATATTGAAACGAGGTTATTGATACCATTTTTTTTATCGCTTTTCATTGTTTTTTTGTTTTTGTTTTTTTTCTTTTTTGGGGGGTTTTGTTTATCCGATTGTTTTAAAGAAGTTTTACGTCCGTTCGCTGTTTTATTTGTTTTGTTTTTTCCGATTTTTTAAAAAAGTTTAAACAGGGTTATTAATTAGCTTATTCTTGCCCCCCCCCCTACATACCCACCTCCAAACACCCGGGCAACGCCGTCCTTTTTTAGGGGGAGGGGGTTTGTTTTTCCGATTTTTTTGAAAGAAGTTTTACGTTTGTTGGCTGTTTTATTTTGTTTGGGTTTTTCCGATTTTTTAAGAATTTCTCCCATACCTCCCTACACACACACCCCTAAACACCTGGGCAACGCCGGGTACCCCCCGCTAGTTTATAATATAAATCTCACCTGTCTCTTTACATGTATGTATGTACGCATATTTGTATGCCTGCCTAAAACTTTCGACAGAGACGACAGATTTCCGCAAGATCGGTATCATTGTGAAGCTCGACCCTCCGGACAATAAATATAAAAACAATTGGCTAAAAACATTGATTCCTTCACTCTCAGCTGGGCACTTTTCTACATGGAGGGGTCGCTTTTTTGCCGATATTTTCGAAAGTCATCCCCTCATTTTGATTGACTAGCCTTAATTTAAACCTTCGCCACTTCCGGTTTGGCGATGGACGTAACAGCAAAGACGTCACTTTTTTTAACGTTCTTCTACTCCTTCGTGGTACGGGTTCGAGCCCGTCTACTACCTCCCTTTTTTTTCTTTTTTCTTTTTTTTTGCTCAACACACACCTTCAAACACCCGGGCAACGCCGAGCACCCAGGCTAGTTTATAAAACAAAAGGATTTATTTTTTATTAAAATGTAGCCAAAACAAAAATAGTCGCAATTTGTTACATTAAAAAATGTCGTAGCATCTTTTAGAATTTATCGATGTTTAGCCGATTTTAGCGTCCCAAATTTTCGTATAAAAATATGATCGAATCTCCTAATAAAATAGGCTTATCTCCCTCAGATTAATGACGAATTATAAACCTACCTCACAAAAAAATGTGGACGAAGGGAAGTAACTCTATATTCTTTATACGTTGATATCAAAACGAAATTGAAAAGAATGAATTTCGAATCTTTATTCGGGGCTTAGTCGACAGATCGATTTTTAAAAATATGTTGTTTTAAGCAAAAACAGTATCACGTACTTAATTGTCATGCCGAAAATAGTAATATATCCAAAAATTACGAAAAATCGAGTAGTAATTTGTTTTTAGTTAAAAGTAATTTTTACGGAAAATTGAGTAAAATCACATTTTTCTTAGACGTTATAAAGTAGGCAGTAGGAGACTAAAAGCAGGGGACATTTAATCTGAAAGGAATATTTTAGATTACTTGTGTCATGGCGGCAATATTTGTTGTCTATGGCGATAGATTTTTTTTTTTTTTACTAAAAACACAATAGCAGTTGTTCTATTCAATGAATTTTTGTAATTTTTGGATATATTACTATTTTCGATTTTACAATTAAGTACGTAATATTGTTTTTTTTGTGTTTGTTTTTGTTTGTATCTTTTTTTTTTTTTTTTGCTAAAACAATATATTAAAAAAAACGATTTGTCGACTATAGCTTAACAATCATCCTTTATTCTTTCCAAATCACTTTTTGCTGTTACAATCATAATTCAATTGTGGTGATAAGGGATTCAATTATTTTCCATTTACAGTCGGAAATATTTACTTCTGAAAAATAATCTTAACACAAAGAGATTTTCAGTATGGTTCTCCCCTGAATGTGCTGCTGCCATCGCTCACAGAAATCACTTTTTCCACAGCTAACAACGTAATAGATGTACTGAGACTAAAGCTGCTATCAGGACTGCCAGCAACCACTGTAAAAGAGTATAAAAAATGCAAGAGAGCTATATACTCAGTCCGTTAAATCCAAAGTAGCTGAGCAGTGGTTTGGTTCCCACCAGTTCTGGCAAATAGCAAATAGGATCTTGAACAGAAGTGTGCATTCTATTCCAACTATCATCAATGGACCTGAGGTTATGTCGTCAGCATCAGACAAGGCCAGACTATTTGCTAAGAACTTTGCAGCTAATTCTACCCTATGGGACAAAGGCCATCAGCTCCCCATATTTCCTCCTATAACAGACAACACGCTATGCAATATACAAATATCTGTGCGTGAGGTCGCCAAGCTAATCAAGAACCTTGATTCCAGTAAAGCAACTGGCCCTGACGGCATTCCAGTTATAGTGCTGAAAAAGCTCCAACCAGAACTTGGCCCCATACTTACAAAACTGTTTAAGTGTTACCTTAAGGAGAAGTGCTTTCCAACACCCTGGAAAACCTCATCAGTATGCCCTGTATTTAAGAATTCAGGCGAAAAGTAATTTCCCTCTCAGTACAGACCAATAAGTCTTCTGTGTGTCATGAGTAAGTTGTTGGAATCCATATTAAATAAAGAAGTAGTCAACCACCTCAATAGAAACAACCTTCTTAGTGACATGCAATATGGTTTCCACTCTGCAAGATCTAGTGCTAACGGTTATATCTCATAGGATTAGTGAATCTCTTGACAAATGCTTCCTTTCCAGGACAATTGCTCTTGACATATCGAAGGCCTTCCATAAGGTATGGCATAAGGGCCTACTTCATAAGATTTCCAGCTACGGTATCATTGAAAATGTTTTCTCAATTATTAAATCATTTCTCTCCGATAGCTTCATAAGAGTAGTGGTTGATGGGCAGAAATCAGAGGCTTACAGTATTAATGCTGGAGTCCCTCAGGGGTCCATCCTGGGCCCAACTCTGTTCCTGATCTACATCAATGATCTCCCTAAACACATACTTAAATCATTCGTTGACATCTATGCTGATGACACAACTATTTATGGCAACACATCAAAGGCTGTAAATGACAAAGCTCTCTCTGATTCTCTCTCCTCTGATCTTGAGCGTGTGGTACAGTGGGGGAAGACGTGGCTGGTCACTTTTAATGCATCCAAAACCAAGCTTCTATCTTTACATCATCAACGCTCTGATCCCCATCTGGCATCAATTGAAATGGATGGCTCTCGTCTTGGGGAGGCTCCATGTTTTGACAAGCTTCTAGGTTTGACCTTTACTCCTGATCTGACATGGAACACGTACATCAAGTCTGTTGCCAAGCACGCTGGGAAAATGGTGGGATCCTTCTACCACTCCAGAAGATATCTCACTACTGATGAAATTCTCTATCTGCATAAAAGCCAAGTGCATTCAAGGATGGAGTACTGCTGCCACATCTAGGCAGGAGCTGCTAAAAATAGCCTATCCTACCTTGACAGAGTACAAAATAGACTTTGCGGTTTAGTGGGGGATGCCCTTTTCTCTTCCCTGCAGCCTCTCTCCCACAGAAGAGACGTTGCGAGCCTGTCTTTGTTTTATCGTTATTTCCATGGCAAGTGCTCGTCTGAGCTCTAATCTCTCGTCCCCCCTCGCTAATCTTTCACGAGAAACATCCGTCTGGCTGAAGCTACTGTCAATAATTTTCCCCGCTCTTTATCTGTGCCTAAATCCAAACATAGATTCCATGAGCAGAGCTTCTTTCTTAGAAGTGCACGACTGTGGAACTCTCTTCCGTTTGCTTGTTTCCCACCTGACTACAACTTGGATGTCTTCAAGTCCAACATAAACAAATTCCTGACAAACCGCCCCCTCAAGTAAGACACTCTATCAAATCTCCAATACTAATGATTACTACAGTACTATCTCATTGATTACTGTACACGCAATAACCCTTATTCCTGAGTGGCCCCCGGGCCTTGATAAGTGGTGACCTCCCTGTAAAAAAAATAAATAATAATAATTATAAAACAAGTTCAGTAGTCTCAGTTGTGTTACATAGACTGAACTTGGACTGAATTGGACTAAGTAGTTATTCCCCTTGACTGAATTGTATTATGCAGTTATCCCCCTTGGACTGAATGTATGAGCAGAATAATCACGATAGCGCATAAACTTTGAAATCATAATATTTGAAATCTACATCATCTCTACTGTGATAAATTTGTGTGACTATTTCTCGTGCGTCTTTGTATTTGTGTGTTTTTTGTCTTTATGTGAATTATGCATTCTTATTTACAAATATTGACTATTTACTGAAGGTAACGTTCTATTTTTCTATATAGTATTTTAAAGTTAATTTAAAGTTTTATCTTTTGTTTGTTAAATTGTTAGGTGAAAATACAGAATAGTTACGAAAATACCCTCCTTAAGTTAAGATTGGGTTTCTAAATAATAATGTTATAAATTCAGCATGGTACTTTCTTTGTATAAGTACTTTGAATTGTAAAAGAAAATTATAAAAATCTTATTTTTTTTTAAAAAATAATAATTAAGTTACAAAATTAAATCCATCAGAATGCCTTTGAGTTTCGGCCATTCTTTGATTTAGGTTAATTGTTTGATGGGATTTAGATTTTTTGTCAAAATGAAATCAAGGCGTGCAAAATGAATGCCGATGCTCAAAATGGTAAACATTTTGAGTTTTGACCCCTCTCTTTACTTAAAAATTCACCAAAAAGCAGGAAATTAATCAAATTTAATGAAATTTTCAGTATATATAAAATAATGACCACGAAATATAGTGAACCCATTATTTTTATTTGAATCTTAGTGAAAATGTATTTTGTTTAAACAAAAAACACATTTACTAAAGTTATGGTTTTTAGTTGTAAAAAAAAATGAATTAATTTATTTTTGCTTTTTTTATGAAAATAAAGTATCGTAAATTGTAACAGTAAAAAAATTTAATTTTTACATTATGAAAAAAGCCCCTAAAGTCTGTATTAATGAATTCGATATAACTCAAAGAAAAATTAATTTTTCGAACTATCGATATTATTATTGAATTAAGCATTGTTTATTTAATATTTTCACACAAAAAATTGTAATTGCAAAAAATATTCTTACTGTTTTTAAATTACATGTTTCATATAATTTTTATATGCAAGATTCTAATATTTTCTTTGCTTGGATGAACGTGAAACTTTCGGCCTAACATAATTTTTATATAATCTTGAAAAATAAAATCTTTTTTAATTTAAAAGCAGGAACACAGAAAAATAATTATTTTAAAAAAATGGTAAACAAATATTTGAGGGGGGGGAATTAACTTTAGACTTTAATCTTTCAAATACAATCAAAAAAATAATCGGAAACCTACAAAAAAATTATGATAAATCGGCTTTCAAAACTATGTCCCCCTATTTTTTCCCGATATTATTGCCTGTACCTACAAGTTTCCATACAAGTGAATGAACTGATGTGTGTTTTCCGATCAGACTTAAGCAAAATATTGCTCCTCCCCACTTTGTTTGGTTTCTTTTATGTGTATTAAATCTTGCCACTTCGGGTTTTCACGTGCTGGTAGCAGAGAGAGCACACCTTCAGTTTCTTCAAGGTAAAATTGTTTATGTCATTACTAATATACACTCCTTGATCCTATCCTATGATCATACATGAAACATTTGGGAGGTGGTCTTTGCGGTGTGTTCTTTGTGACAGTACAGTTACTGGGTCTCCATTGGAAGAGGCATTACCTGCATTTATGCTGGGTGCCTGTTCATTTGGTCTTTCAAATTGTCACAAATCTTTCACTCACATTCTCTGAAGACATGTCAGAACAGATAGTGGGTTTGGTCACATTATGGGCCACAAATCTTTTACATATGTTCTGTGCATTGGTAATTCCGGTCACACTTCCCACTCTATATTTTGTGGCATATCATCCATGTGGAGCCTTTACTCAGATTTAGTCACCTGTTTTTAAGTCTGATGTTCTATTGATTCCCTTCAGCCGTATGTGGTACCGATATACCATATTACCAGGTGCTGTAGCAGAGAACACATTATCCTTTTGTGTGACGTTGTACCAGTATAATCTTTCCAGTATAGTACATTGTTTTCTGGCAGCGATTCTTTTTACAGTTCTGTGACATGGCTCAGTGGAATCAAAGTCAGACTCTCCACTGATCTAGAAAAATGTTAACAGAGCTGCTTTAAAAGGCAGTGTCATTATGTCAGAATCTCTGGTGATGGGCCCAGCTCATAGTAGAGCATCTTCGGCTGGTTGATTACATTTTTTGCATCTTGCCAAGTGAGGCTGCAGTCAAGCAATGTCGAAAAAAATGGGCCTCCATTACAATAAGTAATATTCACTGCTACCTGGTACAATGTTTACCATTCAAAACACCCTGACCCTGACCTTGACCAGTGCGTGGGTGACGGGTTGATCAGCTGACACTTTTCACGTCTTCTGACGACAGTTTTCATGACGGCCCCTAGAAACCTCAGGGTTGATCTGTTTTGCAAAGTAGTGTCCATCTCACATCAAGATGAGTGTTGTGCTGGTGGGCAATCTTGATCTGGTCAAACGTGACTGACTTCATGGATGCAGTACAGGCAGTTTCTTCTTAATTGTATCAAGCCAGCTCTGAAGCACTCTCCTCAATCGACCTGCCTTCTTTTGGCTAGATTTGATCAAGGATATATCCATCAATAGTGCATATTCTTTCAATATTATATCAAGCCACCGTCAAATGAGCATCTCACTCATAGCATAGGTTTGTATCCTGGCCCTACCAATAAGAGTATCTAAGATCCATTTATGAACATGAGTAGAATCGGTGAACAAATGCAAGGAGGTCGTCTTCCAGAGGATTGCCAAGTTTATTCCTTTAATAATGGTATAGAGTTCTGCGAGGTTAATATGTTAAGAGTTCTTTCCTGAATGTAATCAGCAAGTATATTCTACTACAATTTCATCATATACGAATGATACGTTAATAGCAAGCAAGCTTGCATCGACCCATATGCTAAGGTATTGGTGGTTAACACACCGTTTGCCTAAAACCAGTTCTTTGTGCCAAGAACTGACAAATCGGAAAATGACAATGCAATAACTGTTATTAATATTTCTATAAGTAAGTTTACATCGGTTTGTTTCATTTCACTTAATCTTGGTTTTTGATTGCAAGGTCAAGGCTGCTATTTGCTCTACAAAATTGTGGTTGACAGCCATCTTGATTTGTTACTCTTTCAACGTTTACACATTTTAATCGTGCATTTCTCGAGTTTCAATGGTAAAGTAAATTTACTTTTTACTCGAAATGACTCCTCATGTATTAATGTTTAAAATAAGAAACATTTTGAATGCCTATACGGACTTATTTTCTTATATCGTCCACAAACTCTATTTAGTGACATTACCAAAATAAGATCTGAACAATTCTTTGTATGCAGTATATGGTCAATAAGGTTTGAGGATATGTGTTGCATGGAGAGAAAAATTAAAATGATAAGATGGTAGTGTGGGTCTTAAAGACTGACTTACATCTGATGACCTTGGAGATAGATTAAATCTGGACAGTATTGTGGAATGTGCACAGAAAAAGAGACTTTTTTCATGGTCATGTTTAAAAGGGTGTGTGAGATTGCTAGTGTTAGTAGATGTAGAACAGGTTGTGCAGCAGGGTCTGTTGGCAGTGAAAGGCCAAGTAAAACAGGAGAAAGTGATGAAGATAGATTGGAGAGCAAGGGAGATGTACATGGTGGCCCATAAGTCACTTTACAGTTTGAAAATGAAACACCTTTTTCTTAAATGACTGTATTTAATTAATCCTTATTTATTACACAGTTTAAAGTACGGAAATTCGTTCTGATTTAATTACGAAAGATAATGTCTCCATTTTCGGCTTTGCAAAATCGAGCTCTTTCTAAGCTATTCTCCATGACAGTTCTTAATATCGGAGGTTGTAGGGAAAGAATTTCATGTCGTATGTTTGCCTTAAATTCTTGGATGGTTTGAGACTTATTTGCATGCACTTTGTCTTTAAGATATCCCCAAAGCCAAAAGTCTGGTGCTGTCAAATCAGGTGAATCGGAATTTTGATAGATTTTTCGACCTTGAAACATCAGTTAAAAACTGCATTATGGCTCTAGCTGTATGTGCAGTTGCTCCATCTTGTTGCCACCAAATAAAAAATTCACTAGTTTATCTTTATATCTCTTAGCAGTTACGGTCACAGCATTTTCATTTGCATCTTCAAAGAAGAAAGGTCCAACAACCGTTTCTGAGGTTACTCCATGCCATACTGTGACTTTAATTAGGTGCATTAAACTCGCATTAACTTAGCATAGATTTTCGGTGCCCCAGAATCTGGAACTCTGCTTATTGACATACTTATTCAAACAGAAATGAGCCTTATCTCCCATGATCCATTTGTGAATGAACTCATTGTCATTTCGTGCAGTTTCCTGAAACCTGACAGTGTAATTTAGTCGTTTCTGAAAGACTGGTGGTTGTAAAGATTGCACTAATTGAACTTTGTAAGGATACATGTGCAAGTCTCTTTGAATGCGCTGTAGAGAACTCTGTGAGATGGCAAGTTCTTCAGAACGCTTTCGGATATATGTGGTTGGCTTCTTTCAATGCTATGGCTCACATTATCAGTATTTTCAGGTGTACGTACTAAGTGACCTCGTCCACGTCTAGACCTATCATTTACAGAGCCATGCTCTTGAAAACGCATCACTCAGTTCATTATTGCAGGCCTACTAGGAGGATCTCGAACATTAAAATGACGCATATAAGATCTTTGCGTTGCAAGAATTGACCGTCCATTTTCAAAGTAAAATTCAATTATCTTCCCTCGTTGTTCTGTTGTAAACTCATTCATACCAAAAATTTCCAAAGATTCTATTTTATAATTCTGAAAAACAGAAATCAAAATATATTAATAGAAAAAAAGTTACTTAATTTTTAAAATGTAAAGTGATTTATAAAGACTTAGTCAGAGAAAGGTATTTGGAAGTCAATTTTTAAAAGCGCGTTAAAAAAATGTAAAACGGATTACAGTGATGGCGAGGAATAATTCGATTATTTTATTACTTATGTTTTATTAGTGGAGCTTGAGGAAATTTCACAGTGGACACTTTCATATGTAATATATTGATGTTGGCATTTTGTGGATGTTCCGTGTTAATGGAGACGCCTTAATATTATTGTAGTTTTTTTTTGTTAAAACTGCAAAAGTAATAATCTAAGCTAGCAAGGATGCCCAGCGTAGCCCAATCATAAAATACGCTTAAATATGATATTTTAATTTATGCAGGTTTCGTATATATTATTATAAAGTGAATTTTCGATCGATTCTTTTATATTATAAACTTATGATTTCAAAAATGAAAATATATCCATTTGATTTAGGTACATCAGCTTGAACCGAAACCAAAACTTATGAAGAAAAAAATATATATATAACTTGAGTTTCTTCATCTATAACCAAAACCAAAACTTATGAAGAATTCTTTGTAAAATTATAAAAAAAAAACATACATGACTTGAGTGCCATCAGCTTTAATTGAAACCGAAACCAAAACTTATGAAGAATTCTTGGTAAAATTATTTATTGTAATAAATGGAAGGTCATAACAATTAAATGACAGTCACTCGGAAGAAAAAAGATGTAAGCGTGACACACAAAATAACACACACTATCGTATTAATATATAGATAAATTTATTGTATGATCGTTCATCTATTTGTTATATGATTATCATATTAATGTATAGATATATTCATTTTATATGATTATCATATTAATGTATCGATATATTAATTTTATATGATTATCATATTAATATATAGATATATTCATTTTACTTGATTATCCTATTAAGAGATATATTCATTTAATATGATTATCATATTAATGTATAGATATATTGATTTAATATGATTATCATATTAATGTATAGATATATTTTATATGATTATCATATTAATATAGATATATTCATTTTATATGATTATCATATAATTATATAGATATATTCATTTTATATGATTATCATATAAATGTATAGATATATTCATTTTATATGACTATCATATTAATGTATAGATATATTCGTTTTATATGACTATCGTATTAATATATAGATATATTCGTTTTATATGATTATCATATTAATATATAGATATATTTCATTTTATATGATTATCATATAATTATATAGATATATTCATTTTATATGATTATCATATAAATGTATAGATATATTACTTTTTATATGATTATCATATTAATGTATAGATATATTTATTTTATATGATTATCATATAATTATATAGATATATTCATTTTATATGATTATCATATAAATGTATAGATATATTCATTTTATATGATTATCATATAATTATATAGATATATTCATTTTATATGATTATCATATAAATGTATAGATATATTCATTTTATATGATTATCATATTAATGTATAGATATATTCATTTTATAATATTATAATATTAATATATAGATATATTCATTTATATGATTATCATATAAATGTATAGATATATTCATTTTATATGATTATCATATTAATGTATAGATATATTTCATTTTATATGATTATCATATTAATGTATAGATATATTTCATTTTATATGATTATCATATAAATATATAGATATATTCATTTTATATGATTATCATATTAATGTATAAATATATTCATTTTATATGATTATCATATTAATATATAGATATATTTCATTTTATATGATTATCATATTAATATATAGATATATTCATTTATATGATTATCATATTAATGTATAAATATATTCATTTTATATGATTATCATATTAATGTATAAATATATTCATTTATATGATTATCATATTAATATATAGATATATTTCATTTCATATGATTATCATATTAATATATAGATATATTCATTTTATATGATTATCCTATTAATGTATAAATATATTCATTTTATATGATTATCATATTAATGTATAAATATATTCATTTATATGATTATCATATTAATATATAAATATATGCATTTTATATGATAATCATATTAATGTATAGATATATTCATTTATATGATTATCATATTGATATATAGATATATTCATTTATATGATTATCATATTAATATATAGATATATTCATTTTATATGATTATCATATAAATGTATAGATATATTACTTTTTATATGATTATCATATTAATATATAGATATATTCATTTATATGATTATCATATTAATATATAAATATATTCATTTTTTATGATTATCATATTAATATATAGATATATTCATTTATATGATTATCATATTAATATAGAGATATATTCATTTTATATGATTACTATATTATTATATTGATATATTCATTCATATGATTATCATATTAATATATAGATATGTTCATTTATATGATTATCATATTAATGTATAGATATATTCATTTTATATTATTATCATATTAATGTATAAATATATGCATTTTATATGATTATCATATTAATGTATAGATATATACATTTTATATGATTATCATATTAATGTATATATATATTCATTTTATATGATTATCATATTAATATATAGATACATTCATTAAATATGATTATCATATTAATGTATAAATATATGCATTTTATATGATTATCATATTAATGTATAGATATATTCATTTATATGATTATCATATTTATATATAAATATATTCATTTTATATGGTTATCATATTAATGTATAGATGTATTCATTTTATATGATTATCATATTAATATAGAGATATATTCATCTTATGATTATCATATTAATATATAGATATATTAATTTTATATGATTATCATATTAATATATAGATATATTTCATTTATATGATTATCATATTAATGTAGAGATATATTCAGTTTATGATTGTTCATCTATTTGTTATATGATTATCATATTAATGTATAGATATATTCATTTCATATGATTATCATATTAATGTATAGATATATTAATTTCATGATTATCATATTAATGTATAGATATATTAATTTTATATGATTATAAAATTAATGTATAGATATAATCATTTTATATGATTATCATATTAATATATAGATATATTCATTTTATATGATTATCATATTAATATGTAGATATATTCATTTTGTATGATTATCATATTAATGTATAAATATATGCATTTTATATGATAATACTATTAATGTATAGATATATTCATTTTATATGATTATCATATTAATGAATAGATATATGCATTTTATATGATTATCATATTAATATATAGATATATTCATTTATATGATTATCATATTAATATATAAATATATTCATTTTATATGATTATTATATTAATGTATAGATGTATTCATTTTATATGATTATCATATTAATATAGACATATATTCATCTTATTATTATCATATTAATATATAGATATATTTCATTTTATATGATTATCATATTAATATATAGATATATTTCATTTATATGATTATCATATTAATATAGAGATATATTCTTTTTATGATTGTTCATCTATTTGTTATATGATTATCATATTAATGTATAGATATATTTATTTCATATGATTATCATATTAATGTATAGATATATTCATTTCATATGATTATCATATTATTGAATAGATATATTCCTTTCATGATTATCATATTAATGTATAGATATATTCATTTTATGATTATCATATTAATGTATAGATATATTCATTTATATGATTATCATATTAATATATAAATATATTCATTTTATATGATTATCATATTAATGTATAGATGTATTCATTTTATATTATTATCATATCAATATAGAAATATATTCATCTTATGATTATCATATTAATATATAGATATATTCATTTTATATGATTATCATATTAATATATAGATATATTTCATTTATATGATTATCATATTAATATAGAGATATATTCATTTTATGATTGTTCATCTATTTGTTATATGATTATCCTATTAATGTATAAATATATTCATTTTATATGATTATCATATTATTATATAGATATATTCATTTCATATGATTATCATATTAATGTATAGATATATTCATTTATATGATTATTATATTATTGAATAGATGTATTCATTTCATGATTATCATATTAATGTATAGATATATTCATTTCATGATTATCATATTAATATATAGATATATTCATTTTATGATTATCATATTAATGTATAGATATATTCATTTTATGATTATCATATTAATGTATAGATATATTCATTTCATGATTATCATATTAATGTATAGATATATTAATTTTATGATTATCATATTAATATATAGATATATTCATTTTATATGATTATCATATTTATATAGAAATATATTCATTTTATGATTATCATATTAATGTATAGATTTATTCATTTTATATGATTATCATATTAATGTATAGATATATTCATTTTATATGATTATCATATTAATATATAAATATATTCATTTTATATGATTATCATATTAATATATAGATATATTTCATTTTATATGATTATCATATTTATATATAGATATATTCATTTCATGATTATCATATTAATGTATAGATATATTCATTTTATGATTATCATATTAATGTATAGATATATTCATTTTATATGATTATCATATTTATATATAGATATATTCATTTTATTATTGTTCATCTGTTTGTTATATGATTATCATATTAATATATAGATATATTCATTTGATAGTATTATCATATTAATATATAGATATATTCATTTTATGATTATCATATTGATATATAGATATATTCATTTTTTATGATTATCATATTAATATATAGATATATTCATTTTATATGATTATCATATTAATATATAGATATATTCATTTTATAGTATTATCATATTAATATATAGATATATTCATTTTATATGATTATCATATGAATGTATAAATGCATTCATCTTACGATTGTTTATCTATTATTATAAAGATATTTGTTAAATATTTCTAAACTAGACTTTTTTCCTTATTTTAAGGAGCAAAATTATGTCTCTGACTTAGAATGAGTTTTTTTATGTCAAATTTATGGTTGAATATTGTTTTATTTGTCCTCATTTGTGCAGTCTAATCTCTAACTATACATTAGATACCATAATACTTAGTTCACTGCACCTTATAACAAATGTCCATACAAAGTCTCAGCCAGATTTTCTGAGAAAAAGTGGAATGGACAGATGGACAATGAGAAATATAATATAGATAATTTTTATTTTTATTTTTATTTCTAAAATTGACCTTTTTCTTTTTAGGTAAGCAGATTTAATAAAGCCAGGGTTGCATCTCTTGTTTTTTTACCTGTTCTCTTGGTATGTATGACATGTTTTAAATATTTTCGAAAAAAAATCCTTTCACGCTAAATGAAATCAACAAAACATTTTTTTAGGTCATCAGAAGTGGTAATAATTTACGTATGAAAAATGAAATTACTACTGTAATTCTAGGATTTTTATATATTAGTGCGAACACTAGTGGAGCATAGTTTACCCCCCCCCCTGTATATTTTCTAGTATTCCTTTTTAATTTATATATTTTTTAATCTGCCTTAAAAATGTTTATACAGTAGCTGTTGCTTTTACAGCAGCATTGCTTCCAACAAAGTCTTCATCAGATGATGACTCTCGTTTTAGGCATAGTTTCGGGCCGAAGCATCATTATCATTATCCCAGAGCACACCAGCATCATTACCACGATACCACCAGACTTTGTTGCATTGTTGTCAGTCTGTGGAATTGCCATATCCACGATGATGCAGATAGAGCCTTGTCTTGTATTTTCTTTATGTACTTTTTCTTGTTTTTCTTATATATATATATATATATATATTCTAGTTTATAAGAAAAATAATTTAGATGCATTATGTTTAATCGGGTTGTTGGTGATTAGAGGAAGGCCGGGTACCTTTTAATTTGCATATATGTTCATTGCTAATTATTTAATGAGCGTTCCCCCTGCCTGTGTTTCATCCTTCTTACTGAAAGACTTATTTGCATATGTGTCAGTTACTAATTCTTGATTGAGTTGGGGTTGCGATTTAGCAATATTTTGTAATTTTTTACACCAACTCTGATCTACAAACTACTTCATAGCGTCGGAGGAAATTTCTGACAAGTTCAAGGGAAATAATTTACTAGTAAGAGTTATGCCCCTTGAAATAACGTTTATATGTTTAAATTGTTTTTTTTTTTTTTTAATAAATTACAACACCATTGAATACAACAGAAAAAAAAATTACTGTTGTTTAGAGTTAAAATTTGTGTGAAAAAGAAAAAACAAACAACAAAAAAAAAAGAAATTTATTTCTTTTGTTTGCATTTAATTTTACTCTATATAAAAAAAAAATCTCGCATTGTTCTTGGCTTTTAATTTTATCTTATAATTTTTTTTTTTGTTTTATTTTTTATTAACCTCATCTAGAGATTTTACCGAATCGCAAGATTACTAATAAAATAATAAATTATAATCTAATAACAATGACATAAAGAATTATAGTAATAATATGATACTATGACTTTTGGGTAAATGTTAAGATTGACGACATAAACAATTCCTTCAAAAATTCGAATTAGCTGATAATTAGTTACGGGCAAAATAAATGCTGACGCTCAAAATGTATAAACATTTTGACCTCTCCCTTTACTTAAAAATTCACCAAAAATCAGGAAATTAACCAAATTTTAATAAAATTTTCAGTATTTAGCAAATAATGATCACGAAATATAGTGAACCCATTATTTTTATTTAAATCTTTGGGGGAAAATGTATTTTGTTTAAACAAAAATACCTTTACTAAAGTTATGGTTTTCAGTAGTAAATAAAAAAAAAAAACGCAAGAATTTATTTTTGCTCTTTTTATATAAATAAAGCATCGTAATTTGTAACAATAAAAATAAAATAAAATAATTTTTACAGGAACATTACGAAAAAAAAGTCCCTTAATCCGTATTAATGAATTTGATATAACTCAAAGGAAAATGAATTTCTCGAACTACCGATTTTACCATTGAATTAAACATTGTTTATTTAATATTTTCACACACACACACACACACACACACACACACACAAAAAAAAAAAAATAATAAATAAATAAAATTACTATTGCAAATTTTTTTTTTTTTTTTTAATTACAGGTTTCGCATAATTTTTATATGCAAGCTTTTAATAATTTCCTTGCTCGTAAGAATGTGAAACTTTTGGCATAACATTTTTTTTTTTATAATATTGAACAATACTTTAAAAAAAAAATTAATTTAAAAACAGGAACATGCAAAAATAATTAAATTAAAAAATGGAAAAATTTATACAAACCTTCTATATCGGTAACTACGGATGCCCATTCTTAAAAAGAAAAGGAAACCTGTCCGTTTTTCCCCTCTGCCCCCTACCTTTTCCCTCCAACTACCCGATGTCATTTTCAGATACGTTTAAAATTGTGTAAAGTCGACTTTAAATTTCACTTAAACATTCCGATTAATTAAAACGTAAGTTTGTATTTTTATAACTTTTTATAAGGAATAAATTCTCATTGTAACTTAGTGAATTAAATTGAGTCAATTAAATTGACCTTCCAAAACTTAAAATACATTTGTAGTTTTATTAAAAAATAATTTAGCGACGTATTTAGAGTAGCCGACGAAGCAAAAACGAGGGGGAAAAAAACAACAAAACAAATAAATATTACCAAAGGCAAGCTATGTTTCTACATAACTAGATCAGTTTTTTTGTGTGTGTTCTAACTTATTTTTAAGTGTTTTTTTTTTTTTCAATTAAAAAATAAAGCTATCAGAAAGCCTGCAGAGTTAGAACTGCTTTGGATTTGCATAACTTTTTGACTCCAAAATAGAGTCGGTCAAAATTCTGGAACACTATAATGGGTTCATTGCATTCTATGATCATTAATTAATAAATACTGAAATTTTCATAAAAATTGGTTGATTTCCTGAAGTTTTATGAATTTTTAAGTGCAGGGAGGGGTCTGCAACTGCCAAAAAAAAAAAAAAAAAAAAATATGCTCGATAAGCCGGAATATTGTTAAACAATAATGAAATTATGTCATTAATGTGCTTCCATACTTCTGAACCTTGGGACTATTTTGTACCATTTCACCGCCTTCGGCAGTGTTTTTCTTACATGATACGTTCAAGTGATAAGACACTTCACTTCACCAGATTTGTTGTCAGTGACCTCGAACACTCCTAAAAAAAAAAAAATTAAAAAAAAAAAAAATTAGAGTGGTCGATTTTCTGTTGGAGCATAAGGTAACATTTACCATATATATATATATATATATATATATATATATATATATATATATATATATATATATATATATATATATATTTGCGAAGAGGTTTCATCATATGGCCACCCGTTTTATACTGACCAGGTTCAACATCACTTAACTAGCATGATCCAAAAATAGCTGGTACATAACTCCAAACTTGAAAAATATATTTAGTATTAAAAATTAAGTATTTCAGCTCTATAAGTTAAAACACTGGGGCTATACAATCTTAAAATTCTGGCAACTTAATCCTCAGATTTTGCGATATGCTGTAAAATGAAAACGCATTAAGGAAGAAAGAAATTTATAGACGCTATTTCAAGGGATGCAACTCTTCAAAATGTTAGCAATGGGAAATAACTTTAATTCTATGAAAAAAAAAAAAAATTAATTTTAGATTGTTTTTCCATTTCTAATCACTTCGAATTTAAATGTCATTTCTGTTTCTGGTAATGTCTAATTTATTTTTAATTTAATTTTAATTTATTTTTAATTTAATTTTAATTTGATTTTAATTTATTTTTAATTTAATTTTAATTTATTTTTAATTTAATTTTAATTTAATTTTAATTTATTTTTAATTTAATTTTAATTCATTTTAAATTTATTTTTGATTTAATTGTAATTTATTTTTGATTTAATTTTAATTTATTTTTAATTTAATTTTAATTTAATTTTAATTTAATTTTAATTTAATTTGCTTTCGTAAATTTCGAAGATTCTCTGTTTAGTTTTAACTTTAGAGATACAAATTCAATTTAACTTTTGAAATAAGGGAGATAATTGTTAGCATGTGATAGTTTTGTACTAGCACATATCTGGACTGTGGGTATAAATTTTGCAAAACAACAAAAAAAAAAAACAGTAACAAAAACAAACAAAAAAAAAAAACAAAGGGAGAAAATCTAATAGACAACAACTGTCACCAAACTGTTTGCAACTCTTGAAACTACATTTTGTTATTTCACACGTCACCGATTTTGCCAATCAAAAATGGCGGTCAAATTTTTCTTCTTGAAATGCTCGCTAATTTCAGACTTCAAAGATTGTGAAAAAAAGTTACACCTGCGCGGACATGAACACGTGTTATATCTAAAACATTCATTCTTTCAACAGTAAATAAACGACCCGTTTATCTTATCCAGCAATTGAATTTTTGTTTCCTTCATTCCATTCGTTTCATTATTTTCTTTTGTAACGGGATTAGGATTTATATATCCTAGTCCTCTACATTGGTGATCGAAAGAGGGGCGGGTGCCTTTCGATTTGCATATGCATTTATTTGATGAGTGTTTCTCCTGGTTTTGTTTCATCCCTCTTACCGAAAGTGTGATTTACATATGTGTTCACTGCTGATTCTTGATTGAGTTAGGATTGCGATTTATTTCAAAACTTTTTGCACCCAAACCAATTCTGATCACCAAACTACTTGTTGGCATTGAAGGGATATAGATGAATTGATATACATTAATTAAAGGTTTTAAATTTTTTATTAATCTCTGTATCTAAAATTGTTTTTTGTTTTTTTAATTATTATTTCTCCTTATTTCTGTGACGAGCATCTGCAGAAGCACTCAAGAAATGTATGCCAATATCTAAGTTGAATCTACCTACAGTGAAAATAAGTTTTTTGCTAAGGGCTATTAAAAATCTAATAACAGTCATTAGGCAAGTAACTGCCAAAGTTACTCTGGAAACATGTCATGTTGAGTCATTGTGTTTGGGATCGTGTCGAATTGTCAGAGGTGTTCAGGTTTGAATCAACAGAGTTGTTCATGATCATGTCATGTTGATTCGTCAGAATGTTCGAGTTCAAATCATCAGTGTTGACCAGGATCATATGGGGTTGCATGGATGAAATTGTTTGGGACGTGCTGCCGTGTGTGTTAACAAATTTTTTGTTCTCTCTTCCCTCATGAAGAAATAAGCTATTTCGGCTATTATGGCCTTCAACCCACAGCTCATACCAGTATTTAATGACAGTGAATCCAGACAGTCAATAGTGGAATGACTGGAGAAAACTGAACAGGTAATTGGGGTGAAGTGCATCAAGTGCGCCATTCTGATGTGCATATCAGGCGAAGCATGTGCCATGCATCAACAATTGTGAGGAAATGTGCATTCGTTGCTGAATTGACTGAACATGCAGAAGAATTATTATCAGTATCCTCCCAGATGGATAACCTAAATCTGTCACATATTACTGGTATGTGGCGCTCACCCCATTTTAAGGAACTGCACAAGTGTTTAAAAGCAGGTTGCAGTAGCTGCACAATCGGCACAAAGCACACGTAAAGAGACGGATGTGTTCTGGCAGTGTTATAATTGTAATGGACCTAATCATAGAGCAAGAGATTGTCTACTGGAAGTGCTTGCGTCAAACCTCGAAGGAATATCATGTGCTATCAGTGTCAGCAGCGTGTCTGGGAAACAAGCAGGAGGGTGAGAATTCAGCATCAATCTCATCCCCCATACTGTTGTAAATGCCACATTGCCGATTGTAACTGTTTGAATCAATGGACTATGACGTAAAGCTCTAGTGGATACTGGATACATGCAGTCACTAGTCTGCAAGTTGTGTTGTAAGGAATGGACAAGAAAATGACCTTTGTGTTCACAACAAATGGAAGCACAGCTTCTGTGGAATGGGAGTGGTGCAAGTTAACATTGATGCAAAGCTGAGCATTAACAATGAAAGTCTTAGTTGGGGATGGATACTTACTTGGATTTGATTTGTTGCTTGTGCTGGACGCAATCAAGCAGCTGGGAGGAGTAGATGTGTCTAGTGTTGGTGAGGTAACGTTTCCACATTTCACTAAAACCAATTTTGCTGCCATCACAATTGATACCAAGTCTGATTTCTTTGCAGAGTATGAAAAGAACACTCGGAAGTGAACCGCATCATGGAAATGGGCTGCTAACCAATCTTCAATTACATTCAAAAATAGACTTGCACAATATTCAGCTCCAGCACAAATTCGTGAGGAATATGATCATGAACTACAAATGTGGATTGATAACGGCTGGCTGCCATATTTAGAGGACAAACTTTGCCTCCCAAAGGGTTTAATTCCTCTCACAGCTGTTATGTAGAAGAAAAGTTTGGCCTGCTATGGATTATCGGGAACTAAATGAGTACGTGGACATGTATATCACCAACATAGATGTTTGCTTGCAAAAATTAAGGGAATGGCTACAGCAGAAAGTGAATGTTACAGTGCTAGATCTACGCCGCAAGTGTATGTTGGTAAATCTCTTTGACCATTCCAAACTGGAGATCAAGGGACAGCAATATTACCTTATCTGTCTCAGATTTGGGCTCATTGTCACCACCTTTAATAATGTGGGCCATTGTTAATGCCATTCTCAGGCAGGATGAGATCATAAATGCAGCTACGTCATCTTATATTGACAACAATTTTGTGACTGAGAGTGTGTGTTCTGCAACCCGTGTCAAGGAAAGTTTTGAGAAGTTTGGTCTCGCATGCAAGACCCCTGGTCAGCTAAGACAGGGCTCACCAATGTTGAGATTACATGTCCAGGAGGAGCCGGCAAAACTGTTATGGTGGCATGGAAGTGACCTTCCAGTCCCCTATAGACTTACCTGTTGAATGGTATTTTCCATGTGTAGGAAATTGACTAGCCATTTCCCAGTGTGTGGCTGGTTACATGTCATCATGGCATTTGTAAAATGAAGGGCAAAAACTATGACAACAAGATGGGATGACAAAGTGCGAGACCTTCTTTTAGCATAGATGATCAAAGACATTTGCTTAAGAATAGCCCAGGACGACTGGTGTATCTGTGGAGAAGATGTTACAGTGTGGGTGGATTCTAGTTCCATTGCCAAAGGCATGATTGTGGAAAACAATGGTTCCATGGCAGAAGACGCAAACTAGCTCCAAGCAGTGCATGAGGACAAGCATATAAATTTAGCTGTACACGATGCTGTGCTGCGAGTTGTCAACCTTGCATTGCAGTGGAAAGCCAAAACCATTCATTTACGAACAGACTCTGCATGTGTATGTCGGTGGATAGCTGACACATTTGTTGACAGATGAGAGTGCACACCAAAGCAATCTGAAATGTTAATTAGGTGTCACCTGTCCATACTCTGAGATTTGGCCTCGGAATATGCACTGAAGTTGGATGTGGGGTTTATTAAGTCTCACAATAACAGAGCTGATCAACTTACGTGAGCACCACTATGATGGTTAAATGAAAGACAGAAACTAGAGAACCTGTGTGCACCATAGTTATAGAACACAATGTTTCTCAAGTACAGGCAATCCATCGATCCAGTTGACATACTAATGTGAAAAGGACATTGTACTTTGTAAAGTTAGTCAACCCATTAATAACTGAAGCTGAAGTGCAGACGGTGGTTGGGGATTGCACAGAATGCCAATCCATAGATCTAGCCCCAGTGCCTTGGAAGCCAGGTAGGCTTGAAGTCCCTGAAAATTGGAACAGGGTTGCTATGAGTATAACCTCTTTCTGATGCTCCAATTTTTATCTCGATATCACTGGGAGAATACATAATGTAATTAAATCCTTGTTAAATAAGAAAAAAATCCAGGTTGTCCTCAACAGTCGTACATCTAAACAATATGATATAAATGCGGGAGTGCCTCAAGGGTCTATCCTTGGACCTTTATTATTCCTAATATTCATAAATGACATACCTGATAAAATTGTCTCTGAAATGGGTATATTTGCTGATGACACTACGCTCTATAACAGGCATGAGGGGAAAACAGATGAACACATATCTAAGGAAATGGCAGAAACACTAGAGGATGACCTCCAATCTGTAATGGAATGGGGGACAAAAAGGGATCATCACATTCAATGCTGCCAAGACTAAACTTGTTTCCTTCAATAATTACAAGAAACCTTCTCTACCAAAAATAGCAATGGCCAAAAACACATTACCTGAAAGTATCTCTTTTAAACTCCTCGGCCTAACATTCACGGGGAACATGAGCTGGATCAGATACATTGAAAGCATTGCCAAGGTTGCTGTGAAGAAGATGGGCTCTCTCTACCATGCTAGAAAGCTACTTATGCCTGAAAGTATCCTGTACCTCTTTAAAGCCACCATTCGCTATGTATGGAGTATTGTTGTCACATTTGAGCTAGTGCGTCTGCTACTAGTCTCCTGGACAGGATTCAAAAGAGAGTTGCTAACTTGATAGGTCCTGAACTGTCATTTAAGCTTCAGTCTCTGTTCCATCGACGAAATGTTGCATTCTTCTGCCTGTTTTACAAGCATTTTAATGGTGAATGCTCTGATGAACTACAAGCACTTGTACTCCCTCGACATAAATATCCCCGACAAAGCCAACATAGCAGCTAAATCCTACCCCTACACAATAGAGATCCCTACATGTAAGAAAGCCCTCTACTCTAATAGTTTCTTCCCCAGAACTGCTAGAACTTCCGGGATTCTTCTTTCCCAACTGTCCTGACATGCAGAAGTTCACGTGTAATGTGAACAGACATCTTGCTGCTCATCTCCCTTCTTAATATCCTTACAACTTATGTCCCTACTTCTAAGTTACACTGTGCCTTGTTTGAGGTGCAAACTGAATTTAAAAAAAAAAAAGATTAAAAAAAAAATATCCATCGTAGCTTGAAGAAGCATTTAAAATCTCTTGGAGTTGTTCTGTCGATCTTCATATTTGCGAATTTTTACCAGGATTTTATTCTCAACTCTCTTTAATCTTTCAAATTTTAAAACAGTCGCCATTTTTTTTGCTCCTTGAAACCCCACTCTAAGGATTTTTTTTTAGATTTTATAACATTTTAAACATTTTAAGGACTTTCGTTGTGAATTTCTTAAAGTTTGAATTTTCCTTCCTTCACTTTCGTTTTTTATTTTTTTATTTACTTTTTATTATGCGTATAATTCTTTCCTTATATATATCCGTATCCCTTATTTGCTTGTTCTCTCTTTCTTCGCTCTCCTTTTCTTTTTTCTTTAATGATTCCCATTAGTTCAAAGCGATCCCTATTTTCTTGTTGTTTTTTTTTTTTACTATTATTTATATATTATCCTTCCATTTTTTTTTTTTTTTTACATTTTCACTTTTCTTTTTTATAATATCTATAATTATTTTTTTTTTTATTAATAAAAATGTTTCCATTCCTATTCGTGTATGCTTAATTCTTTCTTTCTAGTTATATCTTAATGTTTTTTTTATTCTTTTATTTAATATATCTTTATATATATTTCTTTCATTTCCAATGTAAATGTTCTTAAACCAACTTTTATCTATATTGTATATTTTGTATAATACTGGCCTTTCTCCTATCCTGACTTAGCTTCGAAATGTCATGGCCTAAAGAGGTTTTTCTCTTGTTCTTTTCTTATTGATCTGATGATATAATGAAGTTTTATTCCTCATCTTTTATTTAATATATTTAATTGTTCCTCTTAACGTCGTTGATGTTTCTCTATCTTGATAAATTTGCTTTGTTAAAAATATATTTTTGTTAGCTTTATTTTATTTATATTGATATAAGGTTTCATACTATATTGATATACATTTTCATACTATATTGATATAATGTTTCATACTATATTGATATAATGTTTTATACTATATTGATATGAACTTTCATACTATATTGACATAAACTTTCATACTATATTGACATAAACTTTCATACTATATTGATATAAACTTTCATACTATATTGACATAATGTTTTATACTATATTGATATGAACTTTCATACTATATTGATATACACTTTCATACTATATTGATATAAACTTTCATACTATATTGATATGTTTCATACTATATTGACATAATGTTTCATACTATATTGATATAAACTTTCATACTATATTGATATAATATTTCATACTATATTGGTATAATGTTTTATACTATATTGATATAAACTTTCATACTATATTGATATAATGTTTCATACTATATTGATATAATGTTTCATACTATATTGATATAAACTTTCATACTATATTGATATAATGTTTCATACTATATTGATATAATTTTTTCATACTATATTGATATAATGTTTCATACTATATTGATATAATTTTCATACTATATTGAAATAATGTTTCATACTATATTGATATGATGTTTCATACTATATTGATATAATGTTTCATACTATATTGAAATAATGTTTCATACAATATTGATATAATGTTTCATACTATATTGAAATAATGTTTCATACTATATTGATATAATGTTTCATACTATATTGATATAATGTTTCATACTATATTGAAATAATGTTTCATACTATATTGAAATAATGTTTCATACAATATTGATATAATGTTTCATACTATATTGAAATAATGTTTCATACTATATTGATATAATGTTTCATACTATATTGAAATAATGTTTCATACTATATTGAAATAATGTTTCATACTATATTGAAATAATGTTTCATACTATATTGAAATAATGTTTCATACTATATTAATATAATGTTTCATACAATATTGATATAATGTTTCATACTATATTGATATAATGTTTCATACTATATTGATATAATGTTTCATACTATATTAATATAATGTTTCATACTATATTGAAATAATGTTTCATACTATATTGAAATAATTTTTCATACTTTATTTATATAATGTTTCATACTATATTGAAATAATGTTTCATACTATATTGATATAATGTTTCATACAATATTGATATAATGTTTGATACAATATTGACATAATGTTTCATACTATATTGAAATAATGTTTCATACTATATTGATATAATTTTCATACTATATTGATATAATGTTTCATACTATATTGATATAATTTTCATACTATATTGAAATAATGTTTCATACTATATTGAAATAATGTTTCATACTATATTGATATTATTTTCATACTATATTGATATAAAGTTGCCTACTATATTGATATAAAGTTGCCTACTATATTGATATAATTTTCATACTATATTGATATAATTATATACTATATTGATATAATTATATACTATATTGATATAATTTTCATACTATATTGATATAATGTTTCATACTATATTGAAATAATGTTTCATACTATATTGATATAATTTTCATACTATATTGATATAATGTTTCATACTATATTGAAATAATGTTTCATACTATATTGATATAATTTTCATACTATATTGATATAATGTTTCATACTATATTGATATAAAGTTGCCTACTATATTGATATAATTTTCATACTATATTGATATAATGTTTCATACTATCAAATGTTCTCTTGTATCTATACTGAGCATATCTTATCTTTCAGTCTTACTAAATGTCCGGTTTGAGCACCAAATCAGAATTTCTAATAGAAAGTAGATCATACTCTAACACTTTATCCTAATCCTAAACCTACTAAACCATATCTAACCATACATTCCTAAACCTACTAAACCATATCTAACCATACATTCCTAAACCTACTAAACCATATCTAACCATACATTGCTAAATTTACAAAACTATATCTAACCATACATTAACTCGTCTCTCTCAATCCAATACTGTAGCAAATTTAGCTGCTTCCACTGCATGAATTTTTACCTATACCCTCTCTCAGTAAAAATGAAAATGGGCAGCATAATAATGCCCTTTTTAAACCACACTTGAGGAGTGAAAATCTTCTGTAGAAGCTAACCTAAATGCCCGATTTTTCCAGGAGATATTAACCTAAATAACCAATAAATATTAACTACCCATGCGGAGTCGCAGAAATACCTGGATTAGGACCCAGGCGCGGGGCGAACCCCCTCGGAGCTGATGGACCCATAGGTCTTCCCAGGCCATCCGTCTAGGAGAAGGAAAACTCTGAAACTAAACCTAGGGGAGGGAGGTCTCTTCAGTCCTGGACGACAACCTTCCTAGAGCTGGTGACTCAAACAAATCACCGGTTGGCAAACCTAAACTGCTTAAGGAGGAGATAGACTCTGTCTATCGCCCGGCTTTCATACTCCTTCTTTGCCTATTGGCCAGGCGTAGAGGTACTATCACAGGGACTCGTCTGAATCACCAGTGGTTGACCTTGTTTCCTGACTAGGGCAATGAACGCCGCTTTTCCCCACTCCCGCCATATCCCATCCCCCTAAACTGGACACAGTGGGGTGCTTCAGTGCCATATATGTCGGTGCAGTTGGACTGGGCTGGCTTTGCCTAATGGATTGAGGGTACCGGATTGACAGTTCCTGGCTGCTGTTTCCGACTGATAGTACAGGAGCCCTAACGCTTTGGTAGCGCTTAGAGCGGCTGCTCCATCAACAGTTGTAAAATATCGGGATGTTTGTAGTGCCATGTCGCGCATGGAAAGGGACCCTGCACTCATCCCCGGTGGGCTTTCCTGAGGCCACAATCCTGTGGGTGAGGACAGCTGATGGTCTACTTGTATTGCATGTCTGGTATTCTGCACAACTACTTGTCCAGCACCCCCTCACTCATCCACCCTAACTGAAACTTTTAAATAAAATAAAATGAAATGACAGCTCAAGCAAAAGTTACGTTTAAACCAGGACCAAACTCAAAGAAAACCAACCTGCCTCCTCCCTTGAGGCTTGCATTTACTAATATCCGCGGGCTTAGAACTAACTTAGATGATGTTGAGTCATTTCTCCTTGTAAACACCCCGGATATCTTAGCATTAAGTGAAACTAACCTTCACTCCTCCATTCCTTCTAACCACTTTAACATGCCTGGTTATCTCCCACTCTACCGTAAGGACTCGGACAGACATATGCATGGACTTGGAGTCTATATTCGAAACACCCTCCCCCTAACTAGAGAAATAAAACTAGAATCAGAGGGCCAGGCCTTTATGTGCTTCAGACTAAATATGCAACACAATATTAGCTACTTGTATTTTCTCTACCGCTCTCCCTCAAACCAAGACTGTACCCTAATAAACAAAGTCTCAGACAGCATAGATATAGCACTCTCCCTCGATACTAGCGCACAAATACATGTATTTGGTGACTTCAATGTCCACCACAGTAACTGGCTAGGATTCTCAAATCACACAGACGTAGCTGGTAGCGCAACACATAGCTTCTCTATATCTCATTCCCTATCTCAATTGGTTACATTTCCGACACGTTTCCCAGACCAGCACGATCAACATGCCTCACTTCTAGATCTCTTTCTGACAACGGTTCCCAATGACTGTACAACAAATGCCCACAGCCCACTCGGGAATGCTGATCACGCTGTGATAATGGTTGAAATCAGCCTAAATTATCGCCCTAAAACTGAAGACCCACTACTCAAAACAACGAGGTATTATAAAAAGGCTGATTGGGAAGCCATCAGGGAGCTCATCAGAGATGCTCCATGGCAAAATATCTTTACTCTTCCAGCGGAACAGTGTGCAAATGAGACAACTGAATGGTTCAAAACTGCTATTGAAGCACATGTTCCCGCACGGAAATACTATAGCAAGCCCCACTCCCCCCAATGGTTTACTTCTGCTTGTGCAGCTGCCATTTGTCAAAGGCAGCATGCGTTCCGCAGATTCAACCGACATAAGTCCAGCTCAAATAAACAGAAGTTTATAGAAGCTAGAAATAATTGTAAGAGAGTGATAGACACAGCTAAGTCAGATTACTCTGAAACCACCAGAAAGCGCATCGAAGCACAGAAATTAGGAACCCGGGATTTTTAGAAAATCTACAACAGCGTAGTTAATAATGGACAGTCAATTATTCCCCCACTAACAAACAATCATGAGGTTGCTTGCACGGCAACTGACAAGGCTAATCTGCTTGCCAGTCGGTTTGCCTCAAACTCCACACTGAACTCGGTACACCACTCACTCCCTGATTTTCCTCTGCGAACAGACGCCACACTTGACGATTTGAAAATCACCCCTTCTCAGGTACATGCTATTATAAAAAACCTAGACACCTCAAAAGCATGTGGACCAGATCTCATCTCGGCTGTGCTATTAAAAAAATGCTCTGCCGAGGTTGCTCCAGTTCTGTCCAAACTTTACAATAAATGCCTTAACGAATCTTGTTTTCCCGACTGCTGGAAAACCGCCTCTGTGGTACCAGTCTTCAAGAATTCTGGTGAAAGAACTGACCCACTAAATTATCACCCCATTAGCCTCCTCCCGCTTTTCGCCAAAATATTTGAGTCCTTAGTTAATCAAGTCCTAGTCCAGCACCTAACAGCTGCTAAACTCCTGACTGACAAACAATATGGATTCAGGCAAGCTCGTTCAACAGCAGATATCTTAACTGTAGTTTCTGAACGTATATACCGTTCATTGGATAAAACAGGGGAAGGTAGAGCGGTGGCCCTTGATATATCTAAGGCTTTTGACAGGGTATGGCACGATGATCTTCTAAGGAAAATTAGATCATATGGAATCACTGGAAGAATTCATAACGTAATTAAATCCTTCTTAAGTAATAGAAAAATCAAAGTTGTCCTCGACGGACGTACATCCAAACAATATGACATAAATGCGTGAGTGCCTCAGGGGTCTATCCTTGGACCTCTATTGTTCCTGATATTCATAAACGACCTCCCTGATAATATTGTTTCGGAGATGGGTATATTTGCCGATGACACCACTCTCTATAACAGATATGAGGGGAAAACAAATGAACACATATCCAAGAAAATGGCAGAAACACTAGAGGAAGACCTCCAATCCGTAGTGGAATGGGGACAAAAATGGTTGGTCTCATTCAATGCTGCTAAGACTAAGCTTGTTTCTTTCAATAACTACAAGAAACCTTCTCTACCACCAATAGCAATGGCCAAGAGCACATTGCCTGAAAGTACTTCTTTTAAACTCCTCGGCCTAACGTTTACAGGGAATATGAACTGGAATAGATACATTGAGAGCATTGCCAAGGCTGCTGCAAGGAAGGTTGGCTCCCTCTACCGTGCTAGAAAACTACTTACGCCTGCCAGTATCCTATACCTCTATAAGGCAACCATTCGCCCATGTATGGAGTACTGTTGTCACATCTGGGCTGGTGCATCTGCTGCTTGTCTCTCGCTCCTGGACAGGGTTCAAAAGAGAGTCGCCAACCTGATAGGTCCTGAACTGTCATCTAGGCTTCAACCTCTGTCCCATCGACGAGATGTTGCATCCCTCTGCCTGTTCTACAAATACTTTAATGGTGAATGCTCTGACGAACTGCAAACACTTGTACCTCCCCGACGTAACTACCCCCGACAAACCCAACAAGCTATTAAGTCTCATCCCTTTACAGTGGAGATCCCTAGGTGCAAGAAAGCCTTTTACTCCAATAGTTTCTTCCCCAGAACTGCGGGTCTTTGGAACTCCCTTCCGGGATTCTGCTTTCCCAAATGCAATGATATGCAGAAGTTCAAGTGTAATGTTAACAAACATCTTTCTACTCTTCTCCCTTCATAATGACCCCGCTAATTAATTCCCTAATAGTTACCCCCTGCTTCAAAGTGGCACTGTGCCTTGTTTGGGGTGAAAATTGAATAAAAAAAAAAAAAAAAAAAAAAAAAAAAATACTATATTGATATGTTTCAACTATATTGATATAATGTCTCATATTATATTGATATAATTTTCATACTATATTGATATAATGTTTAATACTATATTGATATAATGATTCATACTATATCGATATAATATTTCATACTATATTGATATAACTTTCATACTATATTGATATAATTTTCATATTATATTTATATAATGTTTCATACAATATTGATATAATGTTTCATACTATATTGATATAATGTTTCTGCTTGATTCTTTCAGTGGTCGATTTGAATGTTTTCAATGTCTTTAGATTTTCTTAGAATGATCCATTTATGATCAGTTCCAAAGTAGCTGCTTTTCTCCTAAACAAACGTATCACGCGGTTACATTTCAATATGGTTTGCTTACAATTAGGTCTCTATTTTGTAAAAATAAAAAAGCCTAGTTAAAAATAGCTATATGTAATCCAAATAAAAATTCACAGTACTCCTTGTCATTGATGCCATATTTCATACCACCACTTAATCTTGACGCGTTCTCTCAGCTGCCAAACACCCAACTGGCTGTCCTCCTCAATTTGTCCTCCTCAACACGGCTCTTCCCCCTCATACGAAAATTAATGCCTTTATTTTTTATAAAAGCACACTAAATAAAATGAGTACAAATCCTCCCGGGTAACACCAGGTAGGTACAATTAATTTTTACTAAATCTTAAATCACCACAAACCAAACTTCATTCGAGATGCTGGAATAAAGATTCTTGCATTTTATTTTTATTTTTTTTTCATCCGAATTCGTTAATGAGATGGAATTCTTAACATTTGGAATAAAGTCCAGGTTCGTACTTTTTTTGTTGTTCTTCAGAAATATTTGAACTTTGATTTTTAGAATCGTAATTAAGAATTTTTTTAGTTTCAGATGGCAATTGTTATGGATAAAATATTGAAATAAATGTTAGATTAAAAAAACAAACGATTTTTTTAATGCCAAATTTGTGCATTGATTCACATTTTAACAGGAAAAAAAGTTTCTATTATTTTCTTTTTAGACAATCTTTTAGATACTCATATAAAATGCTTTCACATAACCAAAAAAAAAGAAAAAAAAAAAAACCTACGAAAATCCTAATATTTTTTTATATTATTTTGAATAATTTGAACTACTGTTCTCATTTTGAATGTTTTTTTGGTTGACGTTTCTTCAAGTGTATGTTGTCAAACTCTCAAATATTTCTGTTGAATTTTTGTGTATGGTATTTTGGTGTAGGGGATAAAATACCTGATAAAATTCAGTTGTAATTTATACTCTTCTGGAGGTTGAAGGTTTAATCCTTATTGACAATTACTTAGGACTTCTACCCAATCATGACTGATGGAATGAGAGCATGTTACCCTTGTGGGTTAAATAAAGTGTTCTGCTTGAAATTCTGCGCAGATTCCCGAGTTTGACCAGACACACCTGAAGGTTAGAGGTTAAATCGACCGAAATGTTATCCGTATAGCATCATCAAGAGTTGCATCTTCCACTTGGCATGGATTGCAAACCCACATGACTTATTTTCTGTCATACCGTCTGATCAAGGGCAAGTTGGTCGATGGACGCCCAAGTGTTGAGAGATGTCCAATCAAAAGCATTTTCTCATCACCTTCTTCTTGGCTTTCCTTTGCCTCTTTTTATAAGTTAATTAATAACCTTTATTAGTCAATTATGAAGTAAATAAAGAAAACATACTTTTCTTCCTTAAATGACTCCATATGGGAAGTTATATCAACGAAGACAAAAGAAAACAAATTACTTAACACTTAACATTTTCCTAGTTTTGCACACAGACATAGAAAGACATGTTGTTTTATTTACATGGATATAAATGAAAAGAAAGGCACACGTCATACATGTGTTTTTATATATATATACAAAGAGCAGATAACTCCAAGTTACCGAATGCCCAAAGCACACGTGATCACAAATCAGATAAGGGAGAGGGCAACTCCTCACATGAGTTAAGGGATAAAAATCTTTTAATTTTCTCAGCATTAAAACATGACCACAGACAAAGAAAAACATCTCAAATTGACAACTCTCACACTTTTACCTTCTAACATACCCTCAAAGCATAACTTTAACAGGCCAATGGTTAATCATTTGATATGGCCAAAAAGTTTCAGGGTTTTACTTTTGATTTTATCAAACACAGAGAGTTAGGAAGTAATTTGATGGAGGATATTTTGTTTTCGATCGATGTCCTGTAATGAAGTGCTTTACTTGATTTTGAAACACCTCAATGCGATTGGCTGATTGTTTATTCCATATGATAGTAACAACACCGAGATGAAAACGGTAATCTAAATGATACTAATTCAGAAAAAGTAAAATAGTTTTTTTTTTTAAATTTAAAAGATAAATGTGAAACCTTTAAATGTCAGGAAAATCATTTTTTATTTACTTTACTGAAGGAGATAATATCTCACAGAAGAAAAGACGTTGAATGTACATGCTGTTCGGTTATTTCACGTGTGCTTCGCTCCAGCTTCGAGCGGGAAAATTAAAGTTAAAAGATAGTCACACACTTTTAGAAGACATTTATTTTGAATAAAATTTAAAAGATAAATTTGAAAACTTTAAACCGGACAGCATGTACATTCAACTTCTTTTCTTCTCCGAGGAATCTGCGCGAGCCTTTTCTAGTCTCACACAAAAACATGCGTTCACATCTCAAGCTATATTACTTGTCATATACATACGCGCACACAAACATACGTGCGCACGTCCACACACGTACATATAGTCACGTTTGCGTACATACACTCACATAATTCACGTGTATACACACATACGTTAACGTACACACATGTACAACGCCACTTCCCTTTCAAAGGAAATCCACACATGCGCAAAAGACCACTGGAAACAACTATAAAAGCAAGAAACAAGCTGTTTCCAGCCCTTTTTAGACCAGCTTCCGAGCTAGGTGGTCTACGGACCGACAGCATGCCTTTTCGGCAGGTGCGCGCACGTGCGTGCCTCACGCCACTTGCTACTATGTGGGACAAAAAGCCAACAAACAGTACGTACACTTTATACGTTTTCTCTCTCCATGAACTGGATTGACATTCTCACTCCTTCTCTCTCTCTATCTACAACTTGTGCCGGAGAACACCTCCATGTAGCTGACTACTAACATGGCGCACAGCTTAACCGCTATCCTTTTCTTTGTCTACACGCTGGACTATCATTCCCATTTTTCACTACATTACTCACTTCTCTTCCCACGCGCGAACAAACGATAGTGACCGAACATGAAATGAACATACATTTCCTTTTTCCTTCTATACTACCAATCCTGCAACAAACGATGGTTAAATGGATAATTGTTAGCATGTGATAGTTTTGTACTAGCACATATCTGGACTGTGGGTATAAATTTTGCAAAACAACAAAAAAAAAAAACAGTAACAAAAACAAACAAAAAAAAAAAACAAAGGGAGAAAATCTAATAGACAACAACTGTCACCAAACTGTTTGCAACTCTTGAAACTACATTTTGTTATTTCACACGTCACCGATTTTGCCAATCAAAAATGGCGGTCAAATTTTTCTTCTTGAAATGCTCGCTAATTTCAGACTTCAAAGATTGTGAAAAAAAGTTACACCTGCGCGGACATGAACACGTGTTATATCTAAAACATTCATTCTTTCAACAGTAAATAAACGACCCGTTTATCTTATCCAGCAATTGAGTTTTTGTTTCCTTCATTCGATTCGTTTCATTATTTTTCTTTTGTAACGGGATTAGGATTTATATATCCTAGTCCTCTACAAATCATATCCTTCATAACAACAAAATGAAGAAGAAAAAAAAACAACGGAATGGACTTATTACCCTGATGAGGCTATTTTTTTAGCGAAATATTGGACTTACAACAACAGCAAAAAAGTAAATAAAAATAATGATTTTATCATTTTTCTGACATTTAAAGTTTTCAAATTTATCTTTTAAATTTTATTCAAAATAAATGTCTTCTAAAAGTGTGTGACTATCAAACAAAACAACAACAACAAAAAAAAAACAGAAAAAAAATCCAGTATTGACAAAATAACATCTGACAAGAAATAAATCAATCTACATAAAAATGTTATTATCTCGTCACCAAGCAAAAATAAAAATCTATCTTCAAAAGAATGGCCAAAATAATATCTCAAACACCCCAAAAACAACAAAAAAACATACCAAAATCTAAAATAAAGAAGTCAAACAAAATCAATCACACATTATAGTCAAATCCTATACTGTAAAAACGTTCTCACAAAGAAAATACATGAAAACTGATAAAATCGAAAAAAAAGGGGGGGGGGTCGACCTAAGATGAAAAAAAAAAGGGGGGGTCGACCTAAGATGAAAAAAGAAAGGGGGGGGGCGATCTAAGATGACCGGTTGAAAGATCATTAAACACCAAGAAACGCTCGTATTATTTGAGTTCATCGGACTACTGTTTTCATCTTGAGTGTGATTTTTTACAACGTCTCGATCAATGTAACCTCTAGCCTTCTTCAGATGTATCTTGTCAAACTCTGGAATTTTTCTGTCGAACTCGGTAATTTGGATGAAATTTGGTGTTTTTGAAGTTTATTTGAAACTAAATAGAAACATGATTGGTTGACCATAAAGGAAGAGCACATATAACTAAGACAGTCTCGTAAAACGTCTAGTATATAGTATTCAAAAGTCATGGTGTTTTTTTTTTTAGTTTGTCTATAATACATAAATCTAAAAATATAATCGGTTGGTTATTTTATTACTGAAATCCTTTGAGATGAATAATTTGTACTCTACCCTAAGCTAGCCAGAAGATTAGTTGGCCAAAACGTGGTGAGATGACAACAATTATGGAAGGCAGTAATTACTGAGGATACAGTTAAGCGATTCAGAGTTCCTATCTAGTCGTGGTTAACCACCCGACGAAGCGTTGTGAAGCAACAACTACGAAGATGAGGATAACAGCCTGCAAATAGCTATAGAATATAGACTATCTGCATGAATATGATTACACGTAATAGTTAACTAAAGATGATCATCCCATAAGAAAACCGAAAAAGCGAATAGGGAATTAATTAAAATGAATGTTTAAAAGAATATGCAAATTAGTTAGATCGTTTGCAGATGAATGCAGTTCCACGAAACATGTATAACAAACATGTATTTTCTTTTTAAATAAATAGAAAAAAGGGTTTTTGCACACACAAAAAAAAAAAATTATAGGCATATAGATTTTCTGACGTTTTGATAATCTTATAGATAAAATAATGAAATAACAGAATTGATCTAAAAAAAGAAAAAGAAATTTTTATGCTAATTTATTTTAAAAAATGATAAATAAGAAAATTCATAATGATTGAAAATGGGTCACCGTTCAGCAAGTACTAAATTCATCAAATGTGTAAAGAGAAATATGGCCAACAAACAAAATATTTATGTACTAGCTGATTGGTGCTTGCTTAGGATTGAATGAGGAACACTTGTATGTTTTTTTTTTCTCGCTACATTATTGTTTTTATATTGCCCCTCCTCTTTTTGTATCCTAATATATTCGGAAGATGCTGAAATTTTAAAATACTCATTGAATTAGTGTCTTATGCCTGTAGCTTAAATTTCGTTAAAATCAGATATACGTATTTGAAGTTTTAAGGCCGTTCGATCCGTAGAGCTCATTAATGGAAGTAGGCACATAGAGATTTGGTACAGGGAGAAAAATAAAGATTCAGGACCACTTCCATTCTCTTTCCTGGAGAATTTTATATATCTAATATAATTTATAAAACTCACTATTTTTGTCTGTCTCCATTCTTTTTTCTAACTGCATCTCCTCAGAGACGCGTGGTTACAGAATGGTAAAAGATAGGTCAAAGAATAGGTTTAAAGCCCCCAAAATCATACTAAAATTGTTCACAAGCGTGGTATGATGGCTAAAGTACTAGGTAAAACATTCATTTGTAAGTGACACTAATCTGGAGGTTGAAGGTTCAATCTTTAGTGCTAACCATACTTAGAATACAATTCGGAATTGCTTAAGCTCACAGAACAAGAGCATGCAATTCTCATGGATTAAATAAAGGGTTCTGTTAAAAATTCGGTGCAGATTCCCGAGTTTGATAAGATTCACCTGAAGAAGATCGGAGATTACATCAGTCGAAACGTTGTGCGTACATAACACTTAAGATGAGAACAGTAGTCTGAATAATCCAAATAATGCACATTCTGTTATAGTTCTGGTTTCTGCATGATGAAGTATCCCCATTTACTTTCCTCCCTATGACACAAAGTTTGTTTTTTTGTGTGGGAGGGAAGGGAAAAGTTCCCCCCAAATAAAAAAAAACTTGACTCAATCTAGAAGGACTTCTGTCATCAGAGACTGAAAAGACGAACTGTAGCATCGGAACAGATACTACATTTTGCTCTTAGCCAAAAGGACGAAGAGGGAACAGTATTGGTATTTTTTCATGCAGATTACATACACTGATACAGCACAGAACAAATATCAGGTATAGTATTCTGGTTTCTTAAGGAGTACCTCAAATGAGTACATTTTGAAGTTAACTGAGGAAGTAATACTGCACCATAACACCTTCCCATTTTAAAAGGAGTATCGTTTCAATTTGAGGCTTCATCCTAAAAGTTCAGTTTGTAGACATACACACACACACACACACATTAGCAGGTAGACCTGCCGTTGTCCGGGATTGAATGAGGATCATCAAATGTTTTACCCTCCCATTACTTTTACTGTCATCGAAATCAATGAAATAACCTAGTTTTCAATCAAATCGATTAATAGCCTGCTCTATTGAGGTATCGCCAGTCCTCCTGCAGTGTACCAGGACAAAGGTTCGTAGCTTCTCTGCAGTGACTTAGTTCACAATGCATTGTAGTCTACATTGCACTGTAGAGAATCTACTGTTGATTTTATAAAATTATCTGTAAATAATGGCTTTAGTTAAAGTTAAAAATGCAAAAGTCAAGGAGATTTGGTCCGATGCAACAGTAACCCACATCGTGACAGAAGCGGCCTTCTGACGCCCCAAATGGTTCTTAAGATTTACAAACAAGTCTCTGGAGCTATGGACATAAACTCGGTCAAGACCTCACCTTCCAAATACTTGATCTGTTGCAACATCAACTTGCCTCTATCCAGACGTTTCTGAAATTAGCTGTCTCGGCTGCTTTTTATATGAAGCTAACTTTAGATACTCCTTACTTAGCACTTGCATAGACGACTTTGAAATATCCATTTGTTTTGCCATTTTTATGGCACTTTTTTTATGGAGCTCGCTCAATACAAGGCATAAAGCTACTTGATGTATGGAGCTAACAAGAACAACAGATGAGTATTGCAAAGACAGGAGATGACTATTGAACTTAGTCTTAAAAAGACCAAGGTAGAAGGGAAAACAGTGAGGAAGAAGAGAATTCCACAAGCTTGCAGTCCTTGGAAAGAAGTTACTAGAGGAGGAGACTATTACAATGAGTTATAAAACAGCTAATTGGTAGACCTCTAGACAAAGGAGTCAAACGAGCTTACACAAAGGAAGCAGGAAATAGATCAGGCAATTCGGAGGAACACGTCATTTTAGTATTTGTAGAAAAGACTGAAACTAGCAACATCACGTCTGTAAGAGAGAGATCAAAGTGTAGTATCTGTTCTTCAGATGCTGCACTTCCGTTTCTTGTTCTCTTTCGGTGGAGCATTAGTCCTCCACGACTGAGACAATTTTTATTTTTGTACCTTTTCTCCACGTTAAAAAACGACCCTGGTGTCTAACTCTGTCCCGTGGGGAGGCATAGTAAATAGGTACAATAAAGAAGAAAGCGCCCAATCAAATTAGATATTGATTTCTGCAATTTAAGCACCTTCAAATGAGATGCAGATTCACCAGCCCAAATATGGCAACAGAACTCCATACAGGGTCTGATAGTAGATTTGTAGGCAGAGAATAATCTCAGGTGTGAGAAAGTGTTTAGAACAATAGAGAGAACTGATTTTATGAGAAGCATAAATAACAATGGATTTAATATATGAACTATAATTCAATAACTTGAGTGTTATTTCTTCCGCCCGTCACACCAATAATTTCCTGGGTAAGGTTAACACTTTTGTCCAAACTTCTGTACACGTAACGCACCTTCTCTCAACTCCCAAGGTACTTCTGCTAATTCAACTTATTTCTTCGAAATCCAACTTCAAAAATGAACGTCCCTCTAAAAAATCAACCCTCTTTTATCTCCATTTGCATATCGGGTGGTCACATTGCAAGCATATAAAGAGATAAGGCAGCCATTTTTGTTTCTTTCTTCTTCATTCATTTCATTCCACAACCGACCCGTTGAATTATGCACACGTGCTAATTAGGTAAGTCGCACGTTTCCCTACGTGAACTGCAAGAAAGATTTGATGAGAAAGGCCGAGAAGTTTTAGAGTCGATTTCTCATCGAGAACAGAGCGCTCCATAAGAATCTCATGAAGAAAAGGGATATGCCTGCAATTAAAAGACATCTTAATAAATGCTACTAATCATTACGATGTTGCCCCCTAGAAAATCTTTGGTCAATAGTGAGGTGTGAGGATGAGCATTATCTTGATGGAAGATGACACTATTTCTGTTGATTAAAGAAGTTACTTTCGGGTGCATAAAAATATGAACGATGCTTTAATAATCTGAAGGAAAAAGTTATAAATAGATCATGGTGCTGTTAATTGAATAACAATATGCACAAAATAAAAGACAATATTTAAATGGTACAAATCAACAAAAACCTTTTGCATCGACTTTATATTCTAGAATAAGAAGTTGTATTACAATATTTCCCAGAAAAATGTCGTTGATGACATTTTTTATTTATTTATTTTAATCTTTGTTTAAATGGCCAACTTTTTAGAAAAATGAAATAATCCATTCTCTGAACAACCAATTTGGCCTAGTTGTACCCGGACACTACCGAAAGATTATAGAAGAAAATTTCACCGTCATTACACATTTTTTCTTGCTTGATTTGACAATGCTTGCTGATATCTTTATCCGTTTCTAATCGATAATCGATATGCGTAGCTTTTCTGAAAAGACTTTATTCATAATATGCCTAGGTGAAATATTTGCACGATCAACACAATTAATGGGAGCTGATTGTGATGAAGTAGTTACAGATTTTGACTGCCGATCTGGATGTGCTGAGTTCAAATCATGTCGGTCCCCATAAGACTACTTTCGTTTATGAATGTTGGCAACCTTTATGTAGTCTGTCCTGTAAATACTTTATTCTAAAAACAAAATGAATTAGAGAAACCAATACCGATAACTGAATCAAACCAATAAAAACTGTCGTCCCCATGATTCATAGCAATTTATTTTTCTGTGAATAAATATGCAGTCTACATACATCAAAAAATTATTGCAAATGGAAAAAATAATTCGCTTTTTTATATAAAAATTTTAGAATGTATATTTATTTTTCAACATAACTGGTAGTTCTCTTATTGTGTCTTCTTCTTCATCATCGATTTAAAATCCATTTTGTATGCTGACATGTGTTGGACGGCTTTTAAAAATTGAATTTCAAACTAACCTATCTCTGGCCAAGTCTTTATTCATTTCTCTTTTTGTCAAGTCCATACTTATCATTTCCTATTATGTTTTCTTTGGCCTATCTAATTCAACTCTGACTCTGCAATCTCAACTGAAATCTAATTGACTCTGCAATCTCAACTGAAATCTAATTGACTCTGCAATCTCAAAAGTTCTATGTTTACTAACCTAAGAATTCGCCTCCATTTTTTTCAGTGTGACCATACTATCGAAGTTTCCTCTTCTGCATGCATCTCCTTAATTTAATCTCCTTTTGAGGTCATCAGATCTAAGCCTGTCTTTAAGACTGGAATTACTAATCCATCATATAATTCTCATTTTTTTTTTCATGTAATGCATGTACTCTACTTCTGCTGAATTGCTTTCACTTCTAAATATTATCACGCATAGAAAATTCTTTTTTTCGTTTAATTGTGAAATTCATTCAGATAAACGATGAGTAAGATCCACTTTTCTTCAGGAAAATTTAAAAATTGTAAGTCAATATTTTGGTAATTTACTGCTGTCATCTTTTATTCGTTGATAGTGTGATTAAAAATTGATACAAACCTATTTTGTGCAGCTTGTAGTGTCCGGTGGCGGACAAAAAGAATAAAGAAAAAAAGCTACAGCTTCTATCCATATGTTGGCTATTTCGTGAAATAACAAGATTTCTCATCACCTCATATGTAAATGAGATGCTGCTGGTTTGGATGAGAAATTTGAATTTTGGGTAGCGAGTTTTGACAGCAAGTGGTTCGGAGTTTGGTATAGCAAGCTTTGACAGCAGTGTATTGGAGTTTAGAATAGTGAACTTTGACAGCAGTGTATTGGAGTTTAGAATAGTGAACTTTGACAGCAGTGTATTGGAGTTTAGAATAGTGAACTTTGACAGCAGTGTATTGGAGTTTAGAATAGTGAACTTTGACAGCAGTGTATTGGAGTTTAGAATAGTGAACTTTGACAGCAGTGTATTGGAGTTTAGAATAGTGAACTTTGACAGCAGTGTATTGGAGTTTAGAATAGTGAACTTTGACAGCAGTGTATTGGAGTTTAGAATAGTGAACTTTGACAGCAGTGTATTGGAGTTTAGAATAGTGAACTTTGACAGCAGTGTATTGGAGTTTAGAATAGTGAACTTTGACAGCAGTGTATTGGAGTTTAGAATAGTGAACTTTGACAGCAGTGTATTGGAGTTTAGAATAGTGAACTTTGACAGCAGTGTATTGGAGTTTAGAATAGTGAACTTTGACAGCAGTGTATTGGAGTTTAGAATAGTGAACTTTGACAGCAGTGTATTGGAGTTTAGAATAGTGAACTTTGACAGCAGTGTGTCAAATTTAACCTCGAAAATTTTTAGTCAAAAGTGTAGAAGAGTTAACAATTAATTATTGATCTACAATTTCTAACTAGCAGGGATGCCTGGCATTGCCCACGTGTTTGTAGGTGTTTTTAAAAAAAAAAAGGCGGGGGGGGGGGTGAACCTGTACCGCGAAGGAGAAAAGAAGGTGAAAAAAGTAGTTGGTAATTAACTTTTGCCCGGTTGACGAAAAAAAAAAAGCTATACAGAGAGGTCTTTCTCGCTAACCATTATACCATAGCAGATAGCAAAAAGAACCACGCATGAGCCGAAAAATCTGGCTGGAGGCTAATTAAGCTTTCCACTTTCTACCGTTTTATTTATTTGTTTCCCCACGATGTTGCAGAAAACTAGCCCCCCCCCCAAAAAAAAGGGGGAACTTTGGGAGTGTCCAAATAAATAGCAATTGTCTGATATGAAGGGTTTCTCCCATATTGATCAAATCTAATTGACTTTAAAATGTCCTGGCCAGGAAGGCCAGGCGGATGCTTTTGCTTTGATTAGTTTCGCTTTATTTATACGAGAAAGACAAACAAACACTTAAAACGAGGGAATTTTTTAAAACTCGATTAAAATTAAGATAGAGACGATGTCTTTTTTGCAAATCGGAGATATTATGATCTAGGAAGTACAAGGAAAATTCTCCCAAAATGTAACTGACATGAGAAGCCCGATGAAAAAAAAAACCTTTCTTGGACATACACAAACGTGCGCGCTCATATTGTCTTTTATATTATAGACTAGCGGCGGTGCCCGGCGTTGCCCAGGTGTTTGGAGGTGTGTGTATAGAAAAAGAAAAGTTTTGGTAGGCAGGTAGGCTCGAACCCAAAGCCTTGAGGCGAAGGCGGAAAAGAAAGTGTGACATCTTACCACTATGTTAAGAGGGCGGAGAAGTGAGAATGGTTGAAATTAAATGCTTAAAAAATGCCTACTTTTCTAGGTCAAACATCACGCCATAGAGAAATGAAATCATGCAGAGCCAATTAAGCTTTATGCTTTCTGTGTATTTGTTTGGGAAAACCAGCTCCCCCCCCCCACACACACACAAAAAGGGGAGTGTCCAAATGAATAACAAGTGTCTGGTATAACGGGATTTTCCCCGCATTGATCAAAAGCTCATTGCTTCTGGACGTGCACAAAAGGCGGAGAACACACTTTGCTTTTGATTTTTAGTTTCGTTTTTATATGGAAAAGCCAAACAAACAGGCGAGAGTAAGAAATAAACAAATAAAAGATAGACATGACCTCCTTTTGTAAATCGGAGATATTATAATCTAGGGAGTATATAAAAAGTTTTAAGATGTGGTTACCACCACCCCCTCCCCCGGCCGAGCGTCCCTCCTTCTAAAAAAGCCTTTGCCAAACACAAAAAAGTGCACACATGCACACACAAACATTTCCACTTTTATATAATAGATTGTTTTCATTACAGATAATTACGTTAATACAACACCTGCGTTATTTCTTATGTGATTTCGTTGTCCAGTACATTTCATTTTATTGTTGTCTTCGGGACGCTTGTCCCATTCCCATAATGCATTATCACGGAACCTGGGAAACTTTATTTTTTTTATATATTTCATTACGTCATCCATCTCTACCGTCCGCAGTAGGACTGGGATACGTCGTAACAGACGCGACACAATAGAGTGTGTAAACATCTCCACTGTACGATCTGTAAAAAGTTGAATACGAAATGCAGTAGCAAGTCCTGAAAGCATACACCAGAAAAAACAGTTGGAAATAAGTCATGCACCATCCACAATGACTGTGCAATCTCTACAGCTATGTGCCTAGAAAACGAAGGTATAAAATCTGAGAGTGATATGAGTCAAGAAGGAGAAAGAAGCAACCTTAGTAGAAGTTAGTGTCCCTAATGATGCTGGGTTAAATAGGCTTGGAAGGGAAACTATAACAAAATACCAAGGTCTTATGTATGACATAAAAAGAAACTGGAATCTTAGGAAGATTTCTATCAATCAAGTAATTACAGGAACAACTGGATTCCTGAAAAAGAATTTCAAAAACTACCTGACAAATATACTTGGTGAACTAAGTGCAAGAGAGATTCGAACAATTGCACTTAAAGGGGCGGTCAGAATCTTAAAAATATCTCTTGGTTGGAATATCTGTGTTAGTGGATGAATATTTGGCATCCGATAGGATGCACCATCCCCAGTTTTAATAAACTGATAAGAAACTTAAAAAAGGAAAAGCTTTTTGTATTGTGCCACATGCTGGTCTATGCAGTACACACACAGGCAGTTGCATAACGTGTCATTGATCTGAAGAAGATAACCCCATTTTACTAAGAGATTTGTTCATACAAGAATGTAGGACATTGAAACCAACAAAACTGAAGAATTATAAGAAAAGAAAGCTGCAACTAATTTTTTAAAAAATAAATAAATGTTAACTTTATGAAAAAAAGAATGAAAAGATTACAAAAGAAAACGTATTTCCATTAAAAAAAACTGCGACACAGCTATTTCTTTTTTCAACTACTATTTTTATTTAAAAATAAATGTTAAGGTTTAAAAGAAGTTATGAAAATTAGCCCATACACACACTGCAAGCATCACATTGATCTTTCCTTTGGATGATAATAAAGTCTATTATGTAGCCATGCTCGGATCTTTGGTGATGCCAAACAGTTTTGTGTTTGATATTTTCTTGAAAGAATCTGTTGCAAACACCTACAACAATTTCTGATCAAAGTTAAATCTAATTCAGGCTCCTTGCATTCTTTCCACATCTTATAATCTTTATCCCCAGTGTTAAGTTGTCTCTCTTCGCATTAAGATAAAGAGTTTTATTCTTTGTGTCAAGTTGTTAGAGTTATCTCCCTTGATTTTTATGGATTATTGACTGGGAAAACAAAGATGGAGGTTTTGATGAACGGTTGTGTGTCCATTATTAAAGGTGTGTGAGGAGTAAACGAACAGACAGAATCATTAAAAACATTAAGAAGTAATCATTCGTCATAAGCTGGCAATGGCAATGAAAAAAACCTCAGAAAAGGAGTGAAGGATCTTTTTATTTGCCTGAATCATTGCTTCTCTTTTTCATCATTTTTTTTATTAGCATGCAGGTTAAGAAGCATCATCCACAATGGTGGGACTCTTTTCAGATAGCTAGCTGCACACATGGAAATATCTATGCAGATTTATTTGAAAAAAAAAAGTTTTGTAGAGGATACCCTGCTTTGCCTAACACTTTCTCATGATTGACACTAATGTAACAGAGCCGCTAGCAACAATAGCAGCAGCAGCTGCATAACACATATGCAAATGACTGAGCGAGTGTGCAATGACGTCACAGTGTAGAAAGAGAAGATGGAAAAAAGAAAAACTATAGCAAAACAAAAAAGAAAAGTTCTAACGAGACACACAGAAAAGTTTCATTACAAAAAGTCTTAGACGCAGAGCACTGTTCATGGTATGCAGGTCTGAATGCTTCTCCAACTCCTCCCAGCGACCTGCTTTTATTAGGTCCGGGCATGCCTCATTAGCAGGTGTGTCATGTGATGATGTGAGAACTGAGAGGTCGAGGGCTTTAAAAGATCACAGATGCCATCTTGTATCTTTTTGATTTTCTTTCTTCTCAGCCCGCAGGACAGAAGGACATCTCCGATGTAAGTGTTGATTATTTATTTAGCATTTGTACAGCCACACAGGGCGCAAACGCGTGGCCACTTGTTTCTTTGATGGACATCACAAAAACTGCACCATGTAGTGAGAATGGGGGAAGAAAATGCATGCCAGGGAAGACAAATGTGTGGCCCTGTGGTGCCAAGAGACTTTAACTATATGACAGACGACATAAACTAAGGGACTTTTAAAACCAGGGGCAATGTGTTATTTTGGAAGAACCATGAATAAATGCATTTCATTTCAGCTGAGTTAAATTGCTTCCTTTTTATTCCTTTGCGACTGATCTCTACATGCAACATGTGGAAACTATGTTGCACTAAGTCTGTCATCAGCGAAGGTCACCATCTTGCACTTGACCAAGTCGACGAATCCAATTTTATGGCAAACAACACTCATGAAATATAAAGTTTTCATGAGTCATTTGTATGAAGTTCATGGCGATATGTCCGACTAGAGCATATCCTACACTGACCATCTCTCTAAACTGCCAGTTAGTCCGGGACTGCTTATTAGATATTTACAGCTAATCTTCATATCTGAAGGCTATTCCCTTGTCTGTCACCTGGGACCCCAGAGGATGAAAGATAATTGCTCCATGACTTTAAATATAGAAAAAAAGTTGTCACACCGCGACAATGTGTCAAAGGTACACTGAATTTCATATTGCGATTAGCTATATTAGAAGGACATTGTAAGCAGTTGAGAGCAGATGTTCTAATGGAACCACACCCTCTCTTCTTTGTTTTTGAGTTTATGTAATCCACCGCCCCACAAATAAAAGATGAAACTGAACGATACTTTGGTTATCCGATATGCTTCAACTAGACGTGCTGTTATGTAAGTGTTTAATTGTTGAAGTTTTTTTTTTCTTCTCATGATTGCCATGCTTACTCTAAACGTTTGGATGAATTATCTCCAACAAGTTTCTGTCGTTCGAGCAGCAGATGTTGATTCTGACTTGCATATATTTTGTAGCTTAGTTTAGTTGCTTTTACTAGTAAAATTATACTTTTAATGACCACATGCCAAATAAATATATACTACTCTGCCGCTCCCTCCAAAGGATGTGGTTATGCCTGGGAAGATGATTTCATAACAACAGAATAGATACTATGCCAACTCCCACCCCAAAGTAGGGAAGGATAGTATTATCACCACTGAACAGATACTGGACTATTTCAACTCTCTCTCCTTATCAAAAAAAAAAAGGAGATAATGCCTGGGAGGATGGTCTCATTATAATAGAATAGATACTACACTACTCTTACCTTGAAGTGAGCATTGCAGAGTTGTAATAATAATATTTCGTCTTCAGACAGATACCAAATCTCCATTAGTGATAAGTTATTACTATTACTAGTGCCTTTGTTATATATTGTTGCTGTGCATTCTATGGCCGTTTGCTGCAAACGTGGACGCCACAATATTATTGTACAACCTCTTTTCAAACTGAAACATACTTATCAAAGTATTCTCTATTCTGGTTAATGCAATTTTGGAAACTATTTGGTTATGAAGATTTTTCCAAAACTTTGTAGCAGATTGAGATGTATTTCCATTTTATGGACGATCGATATGAACATAATGATATTATTGTCCCATCTTTGGACAGAACAGATACTACATTTTTATCTCCAAACACCTTCTAGGAGTTTGTAGCATATTTGGATATGGACGTCTGATGCTAATCCCCATATTTTTATAGCATGTTTGGACAGAACGGGTACTATACTTTGATCCTACTTCAAAGGCCAAGGAAGTTTGAGTTTTACGTTTAACACAACATCAGATGAAATTTGAATATTTTTGAATTTTTTGCATAACGTCTAGTGTTCAGACGATCTTTAAAAAAATGGGTGACGAGTGATAACGTATATACAAACATGAAGTTGCCTTCGCATATTATTTTATAGATTCTTCTTCATCCTGAATCACAGAAGTCTAACCCTACTTGAGAGATCATCATAAACTCCCTGGCTTAACATTTACAACATTTACAGGCAACATGAATTGGAACAAATACATTGAGGACATTGCCAAGGTTGCTGCAAAGAAGTAGAACTACATCTACCGTGCTAGAGAATTATTCAAATCAGAGAGTGTCCTATATCTTTACAAAGCTACAATTCGCATATTTATCAAGTATTGTTGCCATATCATATATATACAACTAGTCTCTCACTCTTAGTCTAAAAATGTTTCAGATCTAATAAGTCCTGCATTATAGGTCCAGCTTCAACCCTTGTCTCATTGCCACAATGTGTTTTGTGTGTGTGTGTGTGTCTATTTTATGAGTATTTTAATAGAACGTGTTTTGGCGTAACCTTCATAATAGTAGGCCTAATCACTGAAAAATGACGTCACGCCTGAGATCGTAGCAAGCAACATTTATCAAACAGTCTGACTATCGATAATAAATGACATCTTTTTTTTTAAAAAGCATATTAGAAAATCACCAACTTGAAAAATCAGAAACACGATTTATACTAAAACTGAACTTATTAAATATTAATTTAAAAAAGGAAATAGAAAACTGAAGGAAAGTTGTGTGGTTCTTCTGCAAAACAACGTTCTGTAAATAAAAATTTTATTTCATGAATTTAAAAAAGCAAAAGTTTTTTTATTATTTACTTAAAAAATTGCATTGAAAAAAAAGAAAATAAAGAAGCACTATTCGATTTATACTAAAACTGAACGTTTTTCAATATAAATTGAAAGGCACAAACAAGAATTATGTAAATATATTTTAGATAGAAACACTATGTACTTGCGTGTCATGTTGAAATTAGTAAAAATAGTATTTATTTGAATTTAAATTGTTTACATATACTATTTTGTTATTTTTTTAATTTTTTTTTTTAGATATCCTTACTTCTGTAGCTCTCTAATTCATTCGTTTAATATCATGATGACGCAATGGATGTGAAATGCATCTTAAATGTTGAGCTTAGATCTTATGACTTCAAAGAGAGTTTAACACTGGGCATTATAAGGAGATAGTTACTATCTATTACTAAGTGAAAAAAGACACCACCACCCTCCACACGCACGCCATTAAAAAATTTCTTTCTTTTCTTTGTTTTACTATATATTCCATCATTTTACAAAGGTAAATAAATTTGTATCAAAATTATCAAAAAAGGTTGATCTATCTATATGAATAAATGTAGCACTTTCCGTTTTACATTTATCACAAGTTATTAATGAAATGTTCATTATTTATTTTTTGTTTCACGTATTTTACATAGCGTGGTGGTAGGGAGCCAGTGAAGCTAATAAATGTATAAATGACAAAAAGTCTATAATCCAAATTCCAATATGTTGTCCATCTTACCGTTTATTTCTTTCAGCATATTAAAATGTCCAGTTCTTGAATTGAACATTTTTAACATGCTGAAGATGGACACCATCTTGGAATTTGGAATATAAACTTTTTGTCACTTATTTGTATATGCTCTGTAGTTACATCGAGCTTCATGAATTAAAGGATTCGTATGAATAAAAAGTGAAATATAATTGAATGAGCATATTTTTCCCATAAACATTTATATTAGGTTGACGCAAAAACAATATCGTTTTCTCACATATGTTACTTTTAGATATGATTTCTGAATTAATTCATTGATATATATAGCTATGGTATATATCATTTTGAAGCACATTTTTTGCTCTATCGTATCCTGTTATTCGTTACCGTTCTCAATCTCTTCATTCATGTTTTTACAGCCTTTTCGACAGCATGGACAAAATTAAAATCTGCACGATTTTCTTGTTCCAGTTCAAACTAGGCCGAAAAGTTGCAAGATAGCTTGTGATGTCAATGATAGGTTTGGCCCAGAAACCACTAACAAACATGTGACACAACGGCGATTCAAGAAATTTCACAATGGTGATGAGAGCCTCGAAGATGAAGATGGTTGCAGCTGGCCGACTGCACTTGATAACGAACATTTGAAAGCCTTAATTGAAGCTGACCTCGCAAAACGACACGAGAAGTTGCTGTTGAATTCGAGGGAAGTAGAAAAAGTTGGATAAATGGGTGTCACATGAATTGAACGATACTAATTTTGAGGTGTCTTCTACACTCCTTCTGCACAACACAAAACGACCATTTTTTTGAGTGGATTGTGACGTGTAATGAGAAGTAGATCCTCTACGATAACTGGCAACGTTCGACATAGTGGTTGGATGCCGGAGGAGCTCCACAACACTTCCCAAAACCGAAGTTGCACCAAAAAAGGTTATGATGACTGTTTGGTGATCTCTGGCCAGTCTCATCCATCACAGCTTCTTGAATCCGGGCAAAATGATTACGGCGAAGAAATACTGTCGACAAATTGACAAAATGCACCAGAAGCTCCAACATATGCACCCAAGATTGGTCAACATGAAGGGACCAATTCTCCTCCATGACAACGCTCGCCTGCATGTTGCTCAACTGACCCTGCAGAAGTTGAACGAATTGGGCTATGAGACTCTGCCTCATCCGCCATATTCACCAGACCTCTCGCCCACCGATTAACACTTTTTCAAGCATCTTGACAACTTCCTGCGCAAAAATGCTTAAAAAAATGAGATGATGCCGAATTGGCCTTCAATGACTTCATCATTTCTAGAACTCCGGATTTCTATGCTAATGGGATAAATAAACTTCTCTCTCATTGGCAAAAATATGTCGATTCTATTGGTTCTTATTTCAACTAATAAAGTTTATTATGAAAGAGTTATGATCTTTTGAAGTTGAACATTAAAAACAACATTATTTTTGAACCAATCTTATATATAAGGTACTTTGTGTGAGTTCTTTCCCTATAGACTCAAAAACGGCTGGGTTGATATTTATAAAATTTCATACAAAGGAACTTCTGGGAATGCCTGGGAGTGTTCTTAGATAGATTTTGTATTGAAATGTTTTCGATAAGTATCAGTAATCTATAATCAAATTAATCCGATGAAAGAAGGAATAGGCGATTTTGACTTAAGTTAACACCTTACACAGCCTAACATTACAAGTGCATTTGAGAAGTTTTATTACCACACAAGCTGAAAGCCTCGACATGTAAAATCAACATTAGGTTTTTTGATATGTTAGAGGCATGTTCAAAATGAATGCTTCTGTTTAGAGCACAATTGAACCATGATACTTGACTTTTGCATTTTAAACTTAAATTCAAGTCATTATCACCGCATCACCAGTTAGGGTAGGCATATAAAACCAACAGTAGGTTCTTTAATATGACAGGGGCGTGTTTGAAATTAATGTTTTTGTTTAAAGCACGATTGTACAATGATACTTTTGCATTTTAAACTTCAATTCAAACATTTATATATCTCAAAAAATATTTGTAGGAAATCAACGGTAGGTTCTCTATAGTGCAATGTATACTATGATGTATTGTGAAATAAGTCACTGCGACAGGCATGCGAAGCTTTCTCCTGGCGTACTGTGATGGGTCCTCAACTAGAGCAGGCAATCAATCAATTTGATTGAAAAATGGGCGATTTCACCGATTTAAATGACAATGAAAACATGAGGGTATGAAACATTCGTTGATAATCATTCAACCCCGAGCAACGTCGGGTAACCGTGCTAGTATATATACACACACACACACACACACACACACACACAGTGGAACGATAAAATTGTCCTAAAAATGACATGATTCCATTTCCGTTTGATGAAAACCGTTTTTCTTTTTTTGTTGCAGGCCAGCTACTAGTTGGCCAGTTATGTACAAATCCCAAGAGTGATAGGAGCCTTCTATCATGTCTGAAAGTGACACAATGTTCAACGAGCGAGATTGCAGATGCACTGCTGTATAACTAATGCTCTCTACTGATCGATGTTAGGATAACAGGACCATTGCCAGCACCCTCAAATTGTATTGCTGGATTGCCACAAATAATAGGGATGAGCCCAGAGTGATGAAAACAAAGTTTTTGACCACAGTTGCTGTAGTCTCAAGTGAGGGCCACATCATGCCACCTCACATCTTCGAAGTTCGCTTGAAAGTCAGCACAAAAGTGTGGATGTGCAGAAAATTGTGGTGATCCTCTGGTGCAATCACACTATGGTTGTGGCAGCATGACCTGGCACCAGCCCACAAGTCTAAAGAGACCCCAGCTTTGCTTCAGAAGGAGTGGTATGAGTTTGTACCCTTCTTTGGCTGGCCTCCACCTCCTCCCCCGACCTGAAGCCGCTGGATTACTTTGTTTATCAAGAACATCACCAACATGACCTCCCACAACACCAAAGCCAGCCTGATCGCCAACTATTCACCAAGTTCCTGCTGGTGCTTATGGAAAAGGCATGTTCCCAGTTCCAGACCCATATCGAGGCGATGACTGAGGCTGAAGGCGGCTACATTGAATAGATGTCAGCTCTACTACATAATCAAGTTACTTGAATTGATTTTTTTGAATACGTTTTAAAATAAAGGTGTAATGTTTTTTTTTGTTTTTTTTTTAGGGCAACAACTTTTTCGTTTCACGATATAATGTATATATACTTGATATATATGTATATATATATACTACATATAATGTATATATACTTGATATATATGTATATATATATACTACATATAATGTATATATACTTGATATATATGTATATATATATATACTACATATAATGTATATATACTTGATATATATGTATATATATATATATATATATATACTACATATAATGTATATATACTTGATAGCCTAAACAGCTGGTATGTGTTCAGTCAGTGTACATAAAAGCTGTTAACTTCATTAATGTTGCCATATGGAATCTGTTTGTTCTTTTTGCTTTCTCCATTGAATTCCTTCCATTGGACAAAGCCCAGATTATTCAGCCTCGGTTTCTTCTTCCTCTTCCCCGGCACCAGACCGTTGGCCGAACTGACAGCATTGGCTTGCAGACAGTGACACTATTAATCAGAAACCCGAAGACCGGAACATGCAATACCCGACATAAATAATTTGGAACCAGCCTAGGTTATAATGTTGGTAAATAATTGGTCCAAGTGATTTTATGTGTTGTGAAAATATTGGTTTCTCTCTCTCTCTCTCTCTCTCTCTCGCTCTCTCTCTCTCTCTCTCTCTCTCTCTCTATATATATATATATATATATATATATATATATATATATATATATATATATATATCTTTCTTTCCCACTTCTTCCCCTTCATTCACTTTTTCTCTTCCACTCTTCCTTAGTCTCAAAACGTGAAAGAAATTTTAATATTGCTATTCGTACTACTACTACCGCTACTGATCATTGAATATGATCAGTAATATTAGCAACAATAGTAACATTTTTATTTCACGTATTGAAAGTATAAAAGTTATTGGCTAAAAAACTACTACTATTGTTCCTATTTAGTTAACTTCCAACGAGAACCAAGTTAGACACAAGGTCAATTTCAATGTGGAGAAAATCACTGACTGAGGATAGAACAGATTACGTGCAATATCAGCATAGGTACCATACCTGTTGTTAGTCAAAAGGCTGCGTATGAATAAACATTTTAATACGACTATTCTTACCACTACTGATCCTATTTAAGCCACTAAATACTATAGGTTCGAAAACTATTTGACAGAAATTGAAAGTTTGTATAAAGCGCCCAAATAAATATTTACAGCCTCTAATTGGGCAGAATTAAATTTAATATGAGAAGCTTGTGTAATTTCAGATGCGTCATAAGGGACTTAATTTTAAAATGCTACAATTATAATTCCTTAGTAGTACCACGAAAATATATCTAAGGCAAATTAGCTATACAGAAATGTACATGATTTATTTCCAAAGGAAATCATCAGGCTGTATATGTATTAGTGATGGGACGATTCCAGTATTTTTCCTAATTCCGATACAATTACCGATTCCGATTCTTTATAAATCTCTAGATATTTAACTATAAAATTGTTATTTTTTTCGATTGCTTTAAAAAAAACACGTTAAATGTGCATATATTTTAACGAACGTTAAAACACACTTTTTGAATGTGATCTGTAGCTTTTAGCTTTACTGGTAGTAAAAAATAAGTAAATATTTATTATTTTATTATTACTACCGGCAGTGGAAGATTTTGTTTCAAACGAAATTAAATAAAAAAAAAAAAAGAAAGAAAATTAAAAGAATCGTTTTTGGCATCGGAACATAGACACAGATTTTTCTGATACCAGTTCTAATACCCCTCATAGTTCTGATTTTCTCTATTCCGATTAATCGTCCCAACACTAATATGTATATATAACATAGCATTATTCAAACACATCCAAGCTTTCTTGCTTTTATTGTTGCTCTCACTGCCTCTTTATTTACCTGCTGCAGTTAAATATGTTGGTATTATCAGAAAGTACAGTCCAAAGAAATAATTCCCAACCGTTATGTTCTCCTACTCGTGATTCTTGTTATCAAAATCCAGCTCACATCTGACAGAACTCCTTTCTGCCAAAGAGTCCAAAGAAATAGTTTCTAACTGTTGCATTCTCCCTCTCGCAAGGTCCTGGATGTGACCTTAAACTATATTCGGTGGTGAGGCCCCAGCTTGTGGGCTTTGGGGACTATGGAGCCACCCTTTAATTACCATTGCTCCCAGGTCTACTCTGACCCGGAGTGGTAATACCTGTTAGAGTCCCAACTACGGGTTAAATAGAAACCGACGTGAAAACAACAAATATATTCTATTAAAAAAATTTTTCTTCAAAATCTTTGGATTCAGCATTAAATAACCCGAAAAGGGTTGATATGCCGTAAACCAAAAACAACCAACCAACCCTCTCGCAATTCTCGGTGTTAAATCCCATTGCACATCTGTCAGAACTCACTTCTGCCAAAGAAATGCTCCTTCTCTCTGACACATATTGAAAAAACCGAGTGTATCTCATTTATATATTTCCCACAAATCTCGTTACCTTACGTGACCACCAGTCCATAAATAGCAGGAACGACTATTTTTTTAAATTTTTTTTTTATTCCTTTCCTGAAATGGACAGCATGTTATACAAGGTCAGGTTTGTACTACTTTTTAATAATACTTGTCTCCCAGGGAAGGATTTAACCAAGATCAAGCTTAATGTAATGTTCTGGTCATTCATGAAGTCTTCAAAAGCTTATGATTATGTAACATTTGATGTTCTTCATTGTTGCTTGTCTTTTTCATGGTTTCTTTCCATCATTCTCCTACTCCCTCCTCCACCTCCTCCTCTTCATTGGTTTCACTCTTTTACGCTTGCCCTCTTCATTACTTGCAGGTATAAAGTATTGCTGCCACATCTAGGTTGGTGCATCTGCCAATAGACTTTCACTTTTAGACAAGAATCTCCAGTCTAACCTGTCCTGCACTATCAGCCAAGCCCCAACCCTTGTCCCAATGTCGTATTCCTGTGCTTGTTAATGAAATGTGCTCCGATGAACTCATAGCGCTCATTCCCCCTCATACTGTTGAGGTTCCTAGACACCAAAAAGCCTTCTACGCTAATAGTTTTTCCCTCAAACTGCTGGACTTTGAAATTTCCTCCCTGTTTGCTGCTTCCCTGACTAACACACAGAAATTTAAATGTACTGTTAACAGACATCTTGCTGCTTAACTCCTCTCAGTGACCTGCTAGACATGATCCCAAATAATAGCCCCTTACATCCAAGTGGCAATAAGCTGTGTTTAGAGTTAAAATGAACTAAGCAAAAAAAACAAACTTCTCACCCTATTTTCTTCTCCTTTGCCATCTCTATCTTGGTAACAGTCTCTCCGACCTTCTGTCTCTATCATCAGTCTCTCCAGCCTTTTCTCCTTATCTCCTTCCATCAATCTTTCATTCTCTTCAATCCTCTCTCTATCTCTATCTCTTTTCCTCCTCCCCATGTCTCACTATATCTAAACCTCTCTCTCTCTCCTTCTCTCTAGCTCTGTCTCTGTCTCCCTCAATCCCTGCCTCTTTCCTTCAAGATCCTATTTACTCCTACTCTATTTCTCTACAAATCCACCTTTTTCTTTCTTTTTTTTTTTCACTTCTCTTTCTCTTTTTTGTCACTTTGTCTTTCACTTTCTCTGTTTTCAATCTTCTCTCTCCCAAAAGCTTTTTGCTCTGTCGTTCTTGGCCTCTCTCTCTATTTGAGATTTATATAAGTATCAATTAGTATTTGTGATTTTATTGCATCTACAATCCCAAGGGATCTTTATCACATTTGCACGAGTTTTCATATTAAATTTCTTTCTGCCTAATTAGAAGCTTTAAATATGTCTACCTAGTTGCTCGTTGGAAGATACGAACAATACCAGATTCTTTATACAAAATTTCAAATTCTGTCAAATACTTTTCAGAGGCTATAAGTTTTATTCCCCCCCCCCCCCGAGAAAGGAGAGATAGGATCTAATAATTCAATCTCGTTTGTTCGTTCATTCGTTCATTTGTTCACAGTTTTCACAATAACCACACCGTGGATTTATTTTTAAATTTTGCACAAACATTAGTCATGGTGAAAGTAAATTTTTGGCAGAACGGATTTTCTAGGATAACCCTGGTTGTCCTCCACCCCCAGGGGCCATTATAGGGGTAAAATTGCCCCTCAAATCGTTCATCCATTTGTACTTTTCTCAGTAACCATGCTTTGGATTTTTTTGAAATTTTGCACAAACATTAATCATGGTAAAAGTAATTTTTTCACTTGTGGAGGAGAACCCGCATTCTCAGCTTGTTGTTTCAAATATGATAAGTAGTAGTAAGAATAGCAGTATTAAAATTCTTTTCACTTCTATAATAAAACCTGAAACTCAGGAATACAAAATATCAAACTTGGTACAATGTTGTCAAATAGTTTTGGAGCCTGATCATCAATTAAAAATGTTTAATTGCAATATAGTCAGAGAAACTACAAATTCTAAATTCGTTTAATCTCTCTTTTTGTTTTATTTTACTTCAGTCGAAGTTCTCGGACATCAAGGTGCTCCCTACTTGGGAAATAACATTTGCTCTCTATATGAGATACATAGATATTAATGCTCAAGATACTGAGTTAGTAAAGAAGTTGCGAACATAATTTTCCATCTCCCCGATTGACCATTCAAATGTTATAAGATATCTTTCTTATGGTCCCTTGATTTTGCTGCATTCCAGAACAAGAATTCATCTATTCTGGTGGAGTATCCAGTTTCTTGCTGTTACTTGAGGTAACATCACTTGGAGAAGGTGCATCATTTTTTGTAAAAGGTAGTGTAGGTTAATAATAGTGAGGAGATCTCATTTGAGCTGTGAATACTATGTGACTTTGAACATTTAGTCAGGGTCTTGAGTTGGAAGCCATGTTTCAGATTCTTCCCATGTTGACATGGAGAAAACATATGCAAGGTTTCTGAAGAAACGGTTTAATTTTTGTGGAGCAATTCTGGTTTCTGATTGGTTGGTAGCAGAACGTGAATTAATTTGATTCGTCAGTTTCTACAGCATCATTTATAAATAGAATCTCCCAACTGTGAGGGAGCATACCCACCCCCATTACAAGTTCATTGTGATGGGATGTGTCTCCTCGCGGCTTCGGCTGCATGGAGACAGGGTAGTACAAGTCAAGGATTCGTCACTTGACACTCAGCCCAACAGGTGAGGGACCGGGAACCGGCCAAGCACCTGTTGGACTGAGGTACGCCGCCTGGGTAATACCTAGGAGGTCCACCCTCCCAGGCCTTGCCACCGGGCTTTCCGGTGGGGCAAGTTTATTGCTTGCTGCCTGAGGCGCCCCAATCGGGGAATGCCGACGGGGTTACTCAGGCAATTTTTTAAATTGCAGGAGTGCTCCTCCTTTAGGGGAGCCTGCGGGGTTCCCACTTTCCGGCCTTGTGCCACATAATGCTGATGTAGGCAGCATTTAAATATATACCCTCATTATTAATCAAAAATATCGCAACATAGGGTTTACTTATAGGGAAAATGTATCCCCCATATCAAGTTGTCCTGACGCACCTTGTACAAAAAGACCTTAAACACCCGAAGACAGTGTCTAGTAGGCATTCAAGTTCTCGCAAGTCAGCATTCAAGTTCTGTCCAGTAAGCATTGAATTGCAAAATAATAACTTTCTTTCTTGGTGCTTTAGGTTTGCTTGCTGTTTTAGCGTTGGACAAATTCAAATAGGAAGAATAAAGGAATAAGCCAAGAGAAAGAAAATCCAAGCCATACATTTCGAAAGAGCTTTTTTCTCAGGTATTATTCCTCGCTAATTCTTATCCGATTATCTCACGGACACTTACAACTTCCATTTACGTTACCCGGTCGTCCTGTGAAGATGCTTTGAAAAATAATAACTAAAGATTGCTGAATCAGCCAGCTCAGATTGGCTTAGAGAGCACTTATCGGGGCACGGCAAGGCACAGCTCAAATGTCATATCTACATAATCTCTTAGACATCGTAACCTAATTTTTGACCATGTTTACTTCTGCCTGCTAAGATTCAGGCCAAACGTTGAATGGTGAGAATGGAGTGGTTGAAGATTAGGGCAGAGGGGATTATCTTTATCCCAGCTCCAGATGAAGTAGGGAAAACGGGAAACGACAGTTTAGCCGTTTCTCTGTCGATTTTTCGACTTTCTAAGAATTATTTACAGATTTGGATCGGAATTCTGTGGACTTTTCATAAAGTTTGCAGAAAATTCTTGTCTATTTCTGTCACATGACTTGTATAAAATGAACAATTACATGTTTTCACTTCATAGATGAATAGATTCACTAGTTCTCTCTCTATTTCCTCCTCAGAATCGAAACACTATTTTTTACATGTGAAGTATCAAACATTTTTACAAAACTTTGATATTTTGTTAAACAATGCACTGTGCAGCATATTTTGCTGGGGCATTGAATATGGAGGTGATAGACACTGGACCAAATAAGGAGAATGGGTGCACAGAACTGAACGTATCTCTGACTGAAGTTGGAGATGAACATTTTAGAGGGCAGTTGATTTTCCTGAGAGCTGTTAGGTTTTCAGCCACTGTGCATCTTCAGATAGGTTAGGCCCTTTAGGGTTCTCTGCTAAAGGACTGTGTGATGTAAGTTACATGTTTCGGTCTGTTTAGTCTTTATTTGACTACTCTACAGAGACCTTCAAGTATAAATGAAAAAAAAAACACAGTGTTCCAAAACAAAGGAAGAGTTGATCAAGAAAGATGTGAAGAATGGTCAGTAAAAAAAAAAACAAACAAACAAAAAACTCACTATAAAGATGATAATCAGAAAAAAACTCCCCATCATCTAAAAAATAAAAAATAACATTGCATTAGAAAGTGTTCAGGTTGCTATTTTAGATATTTTAAAAGTCTGTTATTATGGAAGCAAGTATAATTAGTAGTATAAAAAAATAATAAACCTTATTATTTGTCTATAAATTTGGCTAGTGAGTTTTGTTTTGAATGAAGAAGATTTTTATTATAGGGCTGACTAGATCAGCTAATAACTTTGGACTGGCAAAACAAATAAAGTTATCATGATCGGTGCAGTGAACGCCCAAGGTTAATAATCATTTTATTTTTTATACTTTTATATATATATATATAATATATATATATATATATATATATATATATTATATAGGTAGAGAATTGCATCAGCAGTGAGATATTTTTTATACTCTCCAAAATGATATACATTTTTTTTTTACAAAGGACTCACCACTTATAAAGGCCCAGAGGCCACTCGAGGATAAGGGTTAATAAGTGTAGAGTGGTCAATGGGACAATGTCGTAGTAATTGTTAGTAGTGGAAATTTAGTAAATTGGATTACTTAAGGGGAACGGCTCATCAAGAACTTGTTTACATTGGACTTGAAGACGACCATATCATAGTCAGCCGGAAAGCAGGCAAACGGAAGAGAGTTTCACAGGCATGCAGTTCTTAGAAAGAAGCTTTGTTCATGGAAGCTACGTTTAGGTTTAGGCACAGATAAAGATTGGGGGAAATTATTAAGTGTTTTTAGGTAGAAGAGTGTTTCCTGTGTAAGTTTGGTGAGGGGGGGACCATAGATTGGAGCTCAGACGAGCGCTTGCCATGAAAATAGCGATAAAGCAGAGACAGACTCGTAACATCTCTTCTGTGAGAAAGAGGTTGCAGGGAAGTGAAAAGGGCATCCCCCACTAGGCTATGAAGTCTATTTTGAACTCTGTTAAGGCAGGATAAAGTCTTTCTAGCAGCTCCTGCCCAGATGTGGCAACAGTACTCCATCCTTGGACATACATGGCTCTTATATAGGTAGAGAATTGCATCAGCAGTGAGATATCTTATGGATCGATAGAAGGATCCCACCATTTTTCCAGCAACCTTGGCAACAGATTTGATGTACATGTTCCATTTCAGATCAGGAGTAATGATCAAGCCCAGAAGCTTGTCAAAGCATGGAGCCTTCCCAAGATGAGAGCCATTCATTTCAATTGATGCCAGATGAGGACCAGAGTGTTGATGATGTAAAAATAGAAGCTTGGTTTTAGATGCATTAAAAGTAACCAGCCACCTCTTTCCCCTTTATATCACATGCTCAAGATCAGAGGAGAGAGAATCAGAGAGAACTTGGTCGTTTATACTCTTTGATGTACTGTCATAGATAGTAGTGGAGTCAGCATAAATGTCTATGAATGGTCTAAGGATATGATTTGGAAGATGATTGATGTAGATTTGAAAGAGAGTTGGGCCCAGGATGGACCCCTGAGGGACTCCAGCATTAATATTGTGAGCTTCTGATTTCTGCCCATCAACCACTTCTCTTATGAACCTTTCAGAGAGAAATGATTTAATAATTGAGAAGACATTTCCAGCTATACCGTAACTGGAGATCTTGTGAAGTAAACCTTTATGCCATACTCTATCAAAAGGCCTTTGATATGTCAAGAGCAACTGCCCTAGAAAGGAAGCCTCTGTCAAGAGATTCGCTAATCCTATGAGATATAACTGTAAGCACATCTGCTGTAGATCTAGCAGAACAGAAACCATATTGTATGTCACTAAGAAGTTTATTTTTGCTGAGATGGTTGACTACTTCTCTATTTAACACAGATTTCAGCAACTTACTCATAATGCACAGGAGACTTATAGGTCTGTACTGAGAGGGAGATGACCAATCACCTGAATTCTTAAATACAGGGCATACTGACAAGGTTTTCCAGAGTATTGGGAAGCAATTCTCCTTAAGACAACACTTGAACAGCTTTGTAAGTATGGGAGCTAGTTCTGGTTGAAGCTTTTTCAGCATTATAATAGGAATGCTGTCAAGGCCAGTTGCTTTACTGGAATCGAGGTTTTTGATTAGCTTGGTAACATCACACACAGATATTTGTATATCACATAACATGTTTTCTGATACAGGAGGAAATATGGTTGCATAGGGTAGAATTAGCTGCAAAGGTACCTTCAATAAGTTTCCTTGCCACTGAATTCAAACAGTACCGAATCTAGAAGTGTGGTTGGTAATTGTGCAATCCTTGCCTCACAAGCATACAAAAAGCTACCTTTCCAGGTGATATCCATTGTCTGTAATAAGTTTCCAAATTTTTTTTTTGAAGGGGCACTTTTATTGATAGTACACACATGAAACTGTAGTCCCATTTGAAGTAATCTCCTCTGGCTGTAATGCACTTGTTGTATGGTTCCAGCAACTTCTAGAAGGACCCATAGAAGTCCTTTTGTGAGAGCATCTTAATTACTTTTGTCACAGCCTCTTCATCTCCTCAATCATCTCATAATGACAATCTCTAAGGTTTTCCTTGAACTTAAGGAATAACCAAAAGTCATAGGGAGCAAGGTTTGGGCTCTAGGGAGGGCGAGGAACTGTCTTGATGTCCATCATGGTCAAATAGTCTGTGACAAGGATGGTGTTGTGGACTGGACCTTTGGGACAAACTTTGTGCAAGTCTTTCGGATCTTCCGTTCCTCACAAATAATTGTGTGTACAGTTCCTACACTGACATCAAACTGTGCACTTATAGTCTCTATAGACAAACGACGGTTCTTATCCATGAAATTCTTTATTTGGCCAATCAACTCTGGTGTTCTGACTTCATTACTCCTCCCACACCTCTCATCCTCTATCACAGACTCCCTGCCTTTTTTGAAGTATGTCACTCAAAAACTGATGCTCAATTCATACAAGATCGTCCAAAAGCAGTCTGAAGAATTCCATACGTTTCTGTGGCATTTTATCCAAGTTTAAAACAGAATGTTATTGAATATCGTTATTCTAAAGTGTCCTCAAGTTCAGATTGCAGTTTTGATATTCACTAGCTGTGACAATCAGGATTTAGTAGGGTGTATTCCAATTCCTGCTGAAGATGTTCATTTGAAATCATAAAAATTGGTCAGTCATCTCATAAGATATATAGCAATAGCATTCTGAATTTTCAAGAGTCTACGAAAATTTTAAATGCCTGTACAAAAAAGTCTGGAAACTTATTAAAGGCACCTAGTACATATGCATACAAGAGTACGAAATGATGTATTTCTTTTGGATGTTATTTAATGCCGCACCCCAATATATATTGGAAACAATTTATTAAACACGAGTTGCTAATTTACCCATTGATTGATGCCTATGTTCAGTCTCAAGAGACAATGGATACCATCTGTAAGGGTAGCTGTGGATATAATTATGAGGCAAGGGTTGTGCAATTCCCGATCACACCTCTCCTGAATCTGCACTGCTTGAGTCCAGTGGCAAGGACGATTGAGGAGGTTTGTGAAAACTGTCAAATTTGCCTTAGATTTAAAAAAGCTCCATTTATTTATATCACCACAAGCAAGGGAGGTAACCAATGTCTACATTAACATTGCTGCTGTCCTCAAGTGAATAATTTATTTTTGATTTAACAAGTCCCTTAGAAGCTCAGACGAAGCTCCTGCCTTGGTCAAACAATCAGAGACCTGATCACAACCCTTGATCCATTCTATCTGTATCTCCCCTCTACTCTTCATTTCCTTCAGCCTTGCTACATCTATTCTCAATCGTCGATCGCTTACCAGATTGTTGGAATTCAATGTCTCCACAAGTGATGCATTATCTGTCTTGCAGAGAACGTCTGGCAATTTAGATAACTGAAATACCTCTTGTATCATAACCGCAGTCAAAACACCAGCATCAGCTCCCTCATTCAGAGCAAGAGTCTCTGAGGCCAATGGGCTTTTTGTCACTCTGTCCAATTTCTTTGACGCCCAACACATGGGGGCCATTTTGTCAGTACTTCCTCCAATAAAGACAACAAAACCACCCTGTGAAGATCCATCTTCCAGACTGGCATAAGAGGCATCAGTATAACACAAAATGTGTAAATCTGAGGGCTTTCCCAATTTTGGAAATGTTATAGAACCCTTCTTGGATTTCAATTTTGATAAGGCTTTATTCGCCTCAAATAAGGCTTTTACTTTGGGATGCTTTCCAGTGTTGCTCATTTTACACACATCAAAAGCTATATCAGGGCGTGTTTGAGTTGAAACCCACATCATCTGACCTGCAAGTCTCTTCAACTCATGCTTTTCTTCTTCATTCAGTTCATCATTTTTCCTCAGTATCCTCCCTTTGCTTATTTCTATTGGAGATATGGAAGATACATATAGATCTTGTTCTACAGTGATCCCATTTTCCTGTTGATTAACATTCAGTCCAACATATTTGAATGTTCCACTTTCATGAGATCCCACCTTAAATTTTTCTTTCAATGTTGCAATCACATCCCTTTCAAACTCTGTGTTTCCACAGAAAACAAAATCATCCACGTGCATAGCAAGAATTCCAGTCAAATTTCCTTTAATATCATGCCACAAAAACAATGCATTATCATAAGCACTTGCTACTCCTTTTAATTCAATCAAAGCCTGAGTAACTCTCTTGTACCATGCCCGTGGAGCATCATTCAATCCATAGATGCATCTTTTTAATTTCCACACTTGAGATTTAGGACAAACATCAGATGGTGGCCTCAGGTACACATCTCTCTCTAAAATACCACCTTGCAAAAAGGCTGAGGTAAAATCTATGGTCTGCAGCATCCAATTCTTTATTGATGCGGTTAGCATGACCATTCGCATAGCTTCACGGCTACATGTTGGGGAGTCCGTTTTCAGATTACTATTTTCTTCATAGCCTCGTGCTACAAGGCGAGCTTTCATTGTTTTCTGATTATCCTTGAATTTTTCAGTAATCACCCATCTTGTGGATATTGTTTTTTGACCTGTGTATGGCACACATTCAAATACTTCATAGGTGTTCATGTTTTTTATTTCTTTATGCTTGGCATCCATTACAGCTTTCGACTGCTCTTGTTCAGCGGTGAGCAGGACTACATTTTCCTGTTCAGTATATTGGGGCACTTCTCCAATGATCAATATGATTCCAGTTGATACAAACTTGATCCTCGTTTTCATCCTCAGGTTCTATATTGATCCAATGACTATATTTGCCAGTTGATTTAGGCTGTACTGACATAACCTTTCCTTTCTTCCACTCCTCACTTCCATTTATTTTATAAGTTATGGTCTTATTTCGGCCAGGTTTTTCAGTCTTATCTCTTAAACTGGTAGAACTATCAACAACTTCTTCTCTGTCTATATCTTCACTTTCTACCACTTGATTCTGCAACTCCTCCTCCTCAACTGAAAGGTATTCATTCTTCCCTTCTGTAGTGTTTCCCAGCATTTCAGCTTTTTTTGTTCTTTTTTCGTTGTTTTTATTCACTTTCATCAATTGGCACGGATGCATCCTATAAAATGCTCCGCCATGTCTGATTAAGACAAACTGGCCTTCTCTGCCTAACACTTTTGCTGGACCACGCCATCCTTTAAAACCCTGCCTCCGATAATAGATTTGATCTCCGGTAGCATAATCTTCATCAGCATAAGTTCTGACATTAGACCTGAGAGCTCTCCTAATTCTCTCACTGGACTCTGCTTCCAAAAAGTTTCTCCTTGCACTATGGAGAGCATTTAAATTTTTTCTCACCATGTCACTTGTAGTAGAGGACTCCATAGCAGGTAACTGGTCTGTCAGAATTGAGGGTGTATTTACATTGAAACCGAATACAAGTTCATTTGGACTGTGTCCAGAGTAATTGAGGAGGGCATTTTTTGCACAAATAGCCCATGCCAAGGCAATTTCAGGTTCACACTTCTCATCGTCAATTGTTTTTTTCATTGCCTCAGCAACTATCAAATTATGACGTTCTACAGTACCGTTGCTGAATGGACTTTCTGCGGCAGTAGTACAGGTCTCTATGTTGAGTTTTTCATTCATCTGTCTATAGTGTTCGTTGTTGAATTCACCCCCATTATCACTCAGAAAACGAACAGGAGATCCGAAATAGGTAATCCACATCATAAAGATGTTTTTGATGATCTCCTCCTTCTTCTTTGTTTTGATCAATGTTGCCGCTGAATACCTGGTAGCGGCATCAATGAGATGTAGTATCCACACCTCATTGTGGATGAACTCTTTCAAATCCATGCAAACTGTGTGATTAAATCTATTGCCAAGAGGCAATCCCACAATCGGTCGCAGTGGAGCTTTTTTAAATCTAAGGCAAATTTGACAGTTTTCACAAACCTCCTCAATCGCCTTTATAAATTCCTTGTCATTGAATTTGCCACTTTTTTTAACCAAGGAAACAAGTTTTTCCTTCGAGGCATGAGCAAACTGTCGATGAAGTTTTTCTGCTTTTTTTTTTTTTTCTGTGAAAGAACACTGACCAAAATTCTGAACATGTAATACAATGTTCTTAGTACCACTATGATCCAACAACTTATTTGTTAAGGGGAGACAATAGTGCCCTGAAGTTGTGGTCTTTAGTTCAATACATTTATCAAAAATCCAGCACATATCTTTCCGGAAATCTAGCACTATTCCTGCTGTCTTCATTGATTTGTGACTTAATAGAAGAGGCAAGTCGTTTTTCACAATATCTGCTTCGATATAAACTCTTATACCTCCGAGTGTAACCGGAAATTTAGCAACTTTAATTGCTGTGACAGCCACTCCATCACCAAAACAAAAACTCCGGTCTGAGTTCGTATACTTCACTAGTTGCAGGTCACTTTCATTTAAAGTATCTAAATAAACATCAAGCCACACTTCGCCAGCCAGTGTGCGAGTACAAGCAGAATCCAAGACTGCCATTCCAAATGTTTCCTTTACAAGATTTGAGATTTTTTCATTTGTACTGTTCAAATAAATATTTTCTTGAATGAACAACGTAATGTGTATTTGTTCTGTCGCTTCCGTAAACCTGGGCGTATTTCTAGGACACTCTCTAATTAGATGGTTCGGAGACTGACATTTGTAACACAACAACACGTTTCCACTTCGGTCACATGGATTAGATTGTCCTCGACGAAAACGCCTTTTGTTGTTACCCGGTTTAGAATAATTATAGTTGACGATTTCGGGCTCTGATTTCACTGCCGGTACATTTTCATCACGATAAATGTCACCAAATACTTTCTTTATCGATTCCTTCATGTTTTGATACGTCAAAACAGAACACGTTGTCCGCGCTAATTTTTCGTTCTCTTCCGATATGTTAACCGCGTTCAAAACAAGAAAAGCTTGCACTCCTTCCGGTAGAATAATGTAGAATTTTTTTAATCTTTGGTACAAAAACTCATAACGAACAAGAAAGTCATTTATACTGGTACCTGACGGTCTTTTATAAGTGTAAAATTCCTTAAAAGTCATGTAAGCGCGCGTGTGTTCATCCTTTAAATATATGTCATCCAGTTTCTTTATTAAGATCTTCAAGCCATCTCGTCCGCCGATGTCACTTGTTGGCAATTCACGGACACATTCTCTAATATTCGGTGGTAGCGTCAAAAACACTGCTGGCCCTTTTTTTTCCTCAGAAAGATCCGTGAACAACGACCACATTTCAACGTCTTGTTTCCAGTTCTCGTAAACATCCTCCCCCTCCAACAATGGAGGTTGTTTGTTCGAAGTTGCCATATCCGATATCCGATCTGTCTAGTGCTACAGACAAGCTGTACAAAAAAAAAAAAATTTTTTTTTTTTTTTTTTTTTTTTTTCCGTTTTGTCGCACACAGAGGGATATCTCTGCTACCAGTTGTTGAGACACTTGTAGTCTGTCTAAACTGTACGAACGAACTGACTAACCCAAGATGGCCGACTCCTATTTATATCACCACAAGCAAGGGAGGTAACCAATGTCTACATTAACAGGAGACAATACTGAGATAAGCAAAGAGCATATACAACACCTGGAATTCCTAAATGGTCACCCATTTTAGTACTGATCAGGTTCAACATTGCTTAACTTCAGTGATCGAATGGGAATGTGTGTGTCAACGAGATTATACCGTACTTACCCTTTTTTATAGTGAGAATATTGATACCTTTCTCAAGGTTATTATATGATAAGTTAATGCGAGAGATCCGACTGGATTTGGTCCTGGATATGACCTTAAACTATATCCGATGGTGAGGTCCCAGTTGTCGGGCTTTGGGAAGTGTGGAGCCACCCTTTAATTACCATTTCCCCCAGGTCCACTCTGATCCGGAGTGGTAGTACTTGTTAGGGTCCCAACTATAGGTTAAACAGAAACCGACTTAAAAAAAAATATACTCTATTAAAATACTGTTCTTCAAAATCATAGGATTCGGCATTAAATAACCTGAAAAGGTTTAACATGCCGTAAAACAAAAATAACCAACCAACCAACTGGATTTGAACACTGATTGGCTGATTCCATCAACGATCAAATCTACGAGGTACCTTCAATGTTTCCAGACATTTTCGTATGGCCACTTTTATTGACACATATTGACAAATTTTAGTTCGCTTCAAAGTAATCTCCGACTGCAATGCACTTCTTGTACCACTCCAACAAGTCCTCCTGGAAGTCCTCTTGTGTGAGCATATCAATGACCCTTGTTACAGCCTCTTTCATCTCCTCAATTGGCTCATAACAACAGCTTCTAAGGTTTTCATTGAGCTCAGGGAATAACCAAAAGTCACTGGAAACATGATCTCGTCTATAGAAATTGTGAGGAACTGTCTTGATGCCCATGACGAGATCTTTCTTTTTAATCTTCTCTGAGCACCCTAGGGACAAACTTTGTACAAATTTTCCGCATCCTCAGTTCCTTGCAAATAATTGTAACAGTTACCACACTGTCATCAAACTATGCACTTGTCTCTATAGACAAACGACGATCCTAATCCATGAAATTCTTTATTTGGTCAATCAACTCTGGTAGTCTGACTTCCTTAGTCCTCCCACACCTTTTGGAATCTCTCTCAGATTCCCTGCCTTTCTTGAATCTCTTATGTAACTTAAAAACTGATACCTGATTCATGTAAGATGGTCCAAAAGCAATCTGAAGTATTCCATACGTTTCTGCGGCATTTTTTTTTTCTAAGTTTAAAACAGAATTTTATTGCATATCGTTCTTCTAAAGTGTCCTCACGTCCAGATTGCATTTTTGAAATTCATCAGCTGTGACAATCAGGCTTTAGTAGGGTGTATTCCAATTCCTGCTGTAGCTGTTCATTTGAACCCGAAATCATAAAAATTGGTCAGTCATCTCATAAGACGTATAGCAATAACATACTCAAATTTCAAAAGTCTATGAAAATTTAAAATGCATGTACAAAAAAGTCTGGAAACTTATTGAAGGCACCTCATATATGCATTACATCACAGCCGATCCACACACCCATATCCATATGTTTCCGTTTAATAGTTCTGTGTACAAATGCTCAAAACAAAAGTATAAGATTTCATCCGTTGTTGAAGACGCAAAACGTTTTAGTTTAAATATAGAATTCATCTTGCCACGGTCTAAGCTCTGGAAGTAGTTCAGGTGTCAAATTTCTGATAGATATCGATGTCGACATGATCGCAAGATTTTACGTAAGCTATGAGTCTGGAAAAAGAAGACAGAAAGTGCCAAGTTTATATGAGAACCGCTTTTTGGGTCTTAAATTTGGTTTCGACATTTAATCTTGCAAAGCTAGGCATTCTTCTGCTTCAATTGCTTAGTAAGAAGTTTTTTTTTTATTCTGGAGAAGTGGGTGGGGATTTATTCATCTATTTTTCGTCTTCCTCTGAGATTATGAAATCTATATACTCAACAAATTTTTGATCTATAGACGTGAAATTTGGTATTTGTATATAGGGTATTCAGACATGTAAAAAACTTGCAAATCGGTTTTCATCCGGGGGGGGGGGAAGAGTTGCTAAGGGGGTTAAAATTGAAAAATTGGGACATGGGGGTCATCATATTTTTATCTGTTTGTCAACTGTTTCATGAATGCGCATGCGTGCATCGTTCACCTGACAGATTACTTATGTTAAGAATAAGTAGGTTTGAAAACACTTTTTAAAGATCGTGTCAAGCTGGTTTAATGGTTATCATACTTGACTCGCTGTTTTTAGGTTTTGGTTCCGTCTCAGCTCGAGTATTTTTTTTCACTTACAAGAGGTGAACTGTTTAGGAAAAATATAATACTCGCATGCACGTCTCAGTTTCTTTCTTTCTTTTTTTTTCTTTTACTTCATTTTTTTCCTAAATGAATTTGACATTCCGTTTAATATTTACAGTATTGCTGTTTATAATAAACTAGCTGTACCCGCCCGGCAACGTGTTGCCGTGGCTGAGTTTGGTTGATGCAAATATTAGATTGAGTTATATCACACAAACACACACAAACACATGGACGCACCCTCACACATGCATATACACACACTTTGCAAATAGTTAGGAATAGAGATTTTAAAGGCTACAAAATCATACATAAGGAGATTTTGAAGTATTTAAACTGTCAATTTCTGGTTATGATTAAATGTTAGTCAAGCAATATAATTCACTGTGTAAGGTTCTGGCACAATTCCAGGTCTTAGCTATATTATTCGTTTAATCTGGTTTTCTATGTAGCGTATAAAGAAAGAATTTAGGCAATTGTACTTTTAAAAAATGATGGATCTAGCTTCAAGAAAAAAGAAGAAATAATGGCTTATAAGCATGTGCTGATGTGTCAAAAAACAATATTCAAAACAACATGTACGATTTATGTAAACGCAAAAGATTTAGCACGGTTGTGTAACTGTATAAGAACAATTAACAGCTGCGGTATATTTAATGTTAAAATAAAAGACTTCTTGGCTTATAAACATGTATCGATGTGTCGCAGTTGGTTAATATGTTTGTATTTGGTTTATTTTATTTAAAACAATTGTCTCTTGTAGAGAGTGACGCCATATTTGAAAAGTTGTGGAGCGTTCGTTTTTGTAATACGATGTAGATTCTGAAATAACGAATTGTCAGCTCTCAGCCAATGTGATTTGGCGGAATGTGAGAAGGGAGAATTTATTAGTTTTGAATTGGGAAATGGAAAGACTATGTTATGTCTATGAGTATATGATCCAGTTAATAAGGGTGAACCCCCATATCTGCCTAAAGTGCAGGAATCCTCCCGGTAATGACTGGGGTCGTTAGAAGGACTTGGTATTTAGAAGGGAAAATAGGAACTACTTTCTCTAAAAATAGTTACGATTGTGATGATGTTGCTTTTAGGATGAAATGTAGGATTTTATTATAACAACTAAATATGTCTTAAATGGCGTTCTAAAGTTACATAAGATAGTGGCTAATATTCTAGGCATAATAAATTTGTATGTTGTCTACGGTACTTTGGCCCAGAGGGCAATATCTGCAAGCAAAATATTATATAGGAGATAAGAATTCTTCATTAATTAAAATATAATATTTATGTACATTTTACGACCGGGCAACGGCGGCCAGTCATCCTGCTAGTAGAGATATAACCTTTGTGGGTCTTAAGCTTAAATTTTAAATAGCATTCAGCTTGGTCCATCAATTTTAAGTTTGAAATAATATTTTCCAGGTTAACAGCACATGGACGATTCTCCAAAACGTTCTTATTTTGTTTTGTTTTGTTTGTTGTTGTTGTTGTTGTTGTTGTTGTTGTTGTTGACTTCTTCTCTTCAAGGCAGGTTAACATCAAACAGATACTTTCTTATTCTAACTTTACGCCTAACTTCGACAATTTATTTACTACTTGAATATACACCTTTCCTTCTCACTGTTTCCCTCCCAACTTACTCCCCAACCCCTGCCGAGTCTTGTTTACAAACAATTTCATTTGTGTTTTCCTGTTATCTATCTTAAACCTGGCCCATTCTTTACTTGTTTACAGACCTGCTTAAAGCTTATTCATAGCTAATTCAGTAAGTATGTTGTTCTTTGTACTTATCACCAGAACTTCCTTCAACTTAGCAAGCATTATCTTATAAGAATCGTTGGTTGCTTAACCCTTTACCGCCAGAATTTTTTTTATGACGACGTTAGGTTTTTGCTCTTTTTGCAGAGAGGTGTTCTCATCTTCCATCATACAACATCTGGTAATCTCAAGTGGTCACTTATCTGGTACTGGCCAGGATAAACGTTGCTTAATCCTTTACCGCCAGAATTTTTTTATGACGACGTTATGCAATAAATAATTTTTTTAATCATGAAACGCACACATGACGGAAGTGTGCAACTGACAGATGAACAAAAACAAAGCCGTCATTCAATTGTTAAACCATGCATAGACCTGTACTTTGAAGACCTGCTGGGCTGGCAAGTCATAAAAGTAAGAAATATTTCCTATAGAGGTTTTTTTTAAAGATTACTTGAAAGTACAATTTGGCGATAAAGGTTTTAATCATGTTAACCCATTGAGAACAAAGCTTAAGCATACTGGCATATTGGTATACTCAGTTGGTCTTCTCCAGTGTGATGGTATATCGAAGTGAAAGCTAAGAAATGAGGGTTGAGTACATGCGTTGCATGAAAATGAATGATATGAGAATGATATAATAGATGTGTAATGTGAGTTTGGATAAAGTTGGTTCAACTCTCCTAGTGTGAGTGCCAATAGCTTGGCTTAATATATCTAATAACTCTCAGCAAATCAAAATTACAGAGGTTGTCCCAAATGTAACGCCTTCTAATTTTTTAACTCAAAAAGTTGAAGAGCTATGAAGATGGGAGTGGTACCATTCAAATAAGTTACCTTTTATACTCCAGAATTTATTTTTCTACATGGTCACAACCATTCTTAATGCACTTTTAGCAGGAATTCAATGACGTATTTCTTTGACAGGGGTTGCTTTCTTAGAGTCTCACACCGTCAATATCTGCCTTAGATCTGATGACCTAGAGAAAGATTAAATATGAACAGTATAGGGATAGCTCTAATAGTGTTGTACATCCCGTTGTTTGTTAAATAACTAGTTAATTAATAACCTTTGATAGTTTATTATGAATAAAATAATAAAAAATAGCATTCTTTGCTTGTTTCAAATAAAATTCATATTGGAAGTCATATTGACGGTCGACAAAAAAATAAATCAATTTATTAACAGGTAACATGTTTTTACTTTTAACGCAGACACAGAAGATCTGTCTACATTTATTCATATGATCAGACAAAGAGAGTAATTACGCGTAAACACTCGTTTCTATATATAAAAAAAAAAAAATGATAACTCCAAGTTATTCAAACGCTTAAATGACACGCCAGTTAAACTCTTACAGGGGGAGGCAACTCCCAGCATGGTCCAAGGGACACAACTGTTGTAGTCTTCACAGTATTAAAAACGCGACTAACATTGACAAATTTCCAATACCCATGACGAGGGAATATGTGTGCTGTTTACTTCTTAGGGCCCAAAATAATTAATGTGCTTTTTATACTTTTCTTAGGGCAAAGATATAAAATTATAAACTACCGTCTAAGCGTAATTTATAGTTTTATTTATTATAGTTGCAAGAAAGAGAGGATTTTAAGATTTTCTGATTGATATCAGAGTTAATATTTTTTTTACTTCCATGTATATTTAGACGGTGTGGTGCTAATTCTGATGTTTTTCAGATCAGATAGTCCGTGTAGTGAAGTGAAGTTGACCTATAATACAATTCTCATTGTATAGACAAATAGATTCACTAGTCCTTTCTCTATTTTCTCCTCGGAAATGAAAGCCACAGCTTCTTGTGTTTTTCTTTTTTTTTTATTTGGTCCCCCGACAAAAGTAGGGTGGACCTGTAAATTCACCCTTGTCCGTTCGTCTGTCTGCACTTTTCTCAATAACTACGCCTTATAATTTTTGATATTTTACACAAACATTAAACATGATATGAGTAAAAAAGTAACAGGATGGACTTTCCGGGAAAACTCCGATTGCCTCTCTAGGGGTGTGTTTTGGGTTAAAATGGCTAATATTAACACTTTTGTGCTTATTAAAAAAAAATTGATGCCTTGGATTTTTATAAAATTTTCTGAAAAGTTGTAACTAACTGATTTCTATATAATTTTGTTTGTCGATACTTCGCAATAACTGTTGGGTGTGCTCCAGGGGCTTTTTTAAGGCTAATAAAAACACTCCATTTTTGGGACTATTTTACTATATTTGTCCAAAATTTTCTGTGTATGTCTCTTTAGCAGTTTTGCATGGTGCTGAACTCAAATTTAAATATCTTATAGCCTTGGTGACTTTGGGGCTAAATGAGGGGAGTGCAAATGATGGACTTAGTTATTTCTTTTTTGGTGCAGAACTAAAAATTATAAATGTTAAGGCCTAAAACTGCACCGTTTGTTCATTTTCACCAGGATTTGACGTCCCCTGGGGACGTTTGGGACTAAATGGGGGGGGGGCGTATGTTTAACTTAGTCATTTTTTTATGCCTCGTTCACTGTGACCAATCTTTGATTCCTCCTTGTAAGACACTTACAACAATAATTCGTTTTCTACCACAACTAAAACATGCATTCCTTTCTCCCTCTGAGTCTAGCATCAGATGAAACTCCCAACTCATTGCTGCATGACTGATTTCCTACTGATTACAACAGGGTCCTCTTCAAATCCACTGTCATCAAATTCTTGTTATGGACCGCCTCAGAAGTAATCAAACACAGTTCATACTATTGATCAATGTTAGTTTTCCACACTGTCTCAACTTTCACTGAGCATTTATTCCCACCTCATTAATCCTTATCCTTGAGTGGCTCTTTCCCTTGATATTAATAAGTGGTGACCCCAATAGTAAAAAACAACGTTCATAATCTTGATATATTCTATCATTATTATTATGACAGGTGTTCGACTGAACTGCAATCCTTGGTTCTTTCTTGTAAGACATTCACAATAAGAATTCCTCTTCCTACCACAACGAAAGAAGACTTTCATTTCTCTCCCCATATGCCTAGCATCAAGTGGTATTCCTATAGACAGTTTCTTTGAAAAGATTTCCTAATTGTGGAACACAATACCATAAGACTACTTCCATGCTGATTCCAATTTAGTCATCTTTAAATTCAATGTTAACAGGTCCTGGATATGACCTTAAACTATATCCGGGCTTTGGGGAGTGTGGAGTCACCCTTTAATTGCCATTGCTCCCAGGTCCACTCTGACCCGGAGTGGTAGTACCTGTTAGGGTCCCAACTATGGGTTAAATAGAATCCGACTTGAAAACAACAAATATATTCTATTAAAAAAATTTTCTTCAAAATCTTTGGATTCAGCATTAAATAACCAGAAAAGGGTTGATATGCCGTAAAACAAAAACCAAACCAATGTTAACAAATTCTTGTCACATAATTAAAAAGCAGTTTACACCATTGATTAATGTTAGTACTCACATAGTGTTCCTCATCTTTCAGCTTAGTTATTTTTATCTTATTAACCCTTATCCCTCGATGACTCTTAGCCTTGATAAGTGGTGACCCAATGATTAAATGTCTTGGGTATGACCTTAAAAGACATCCAGTGGTAAGGCCCTATTTGGGGGTTGTGGTGAATGTGAAATTGCTCCCAGATCCACTGTAACCCGGAATAGTAGTTCCTGTTTAGGTATTTGGTGATACCAGATTGGGATGTATGAAGATACTGGTTTCCTGATTAAAAGTACACCAAATTGATGTTATTGATTTTTTCCCGTTTCCCTTTGCAAAACTCAATCATGTTCTGCAAAGTCAAAAAGAACAACTTCTTCCTACAAAACAATAAAACCAAACATCAGTTTGTTAAAAAATGACTTGAAGATATAAAGAAATTGAAAAATCAAACTTTTCCGAAATAACTGGATTCAGCATTAAGTATTCAAAAGGGATTGATATGTCACAAAACAAAACGACCAAATCAAATTCTATGAATGAAATATTTGAAGATATTTAAAGCAGAAAACCTTTTTTCCAAAATTACTAGATTCCATATTAAATAACTCAAAAGGGATTGATATGCCGTAAAACAAAATAACTGAATAATTACTTTATCATTTTTACTGCGGACTTTTCAGTATTTTCGTCGTTTTCTTTCTACGTCGTTGTTTTTTTTTTGTTTTTTGTTTTTTTTTTTTCTTTTTGACTGTTTTAATCTGAGAGGCTGGAAAGTTGTTGGTAACTTTGCTAAAAATATCAACTACTGTTGTTATTGATGTTGTTGTTCCAATCTCAGACCCATTTCTCACTGGTCAGAAGTTATTTTAAGGTCTACAAATGGATAAATTATTCTGTTGCCAATGTCAAGCACAATAAGGACTTATGTTTTTTTTTCTACCTATCACAGCCACCAGTTCGTTAAACAATGACTTCAAAAATTCTTAATCGTGTGAGAGAAACATGCAGAAAACAAAACAAACACCATTTCAAAAGTAATGGATGAGGTGCTCATCTCAGATGAGTTAGTTAGAACCAAACAGTTCCATCCGAATTCCAAATCAAACACTAGTTAAAGAAAATTTCTAAGTTCCTTTACTAGTATTGTCCGTCAGTGAAACAAAATACTGTGGGACTGCTTCCCAACTGACTAAAGCATGATCATCTTCAAGTCCATGTTGAGCCGTCCTCTTATATAATTAAACCCTACACAATTTCCGCCTTTATTGATTTTTTTCGCGTGATCTCACCGTCTATCTAACACTCGTTAATCCTTATCTTAGAGTGGCCTCAGGAAATAGTGGTGTATGGGTGAGAAGGAGGGTGAGTTGTGACCTTGGGGCATCCAAATTGGAGTGTATCCAATCATATTAAAACTCGCTACCTTTCTAATAATATGTTTTAATACTAGGACTTGTACTTTAATCTTTGGGGTATACAATCAAGAAGACGGGACCTGGGTATCACCAGATCTCTGTAAAACATGGGTTGGAGTACTGATCTCTTGCAATTTACCGCGCTTACAATCAAACAACTCGGGTCTAATACAAGATTGACTCTAGGGAATACATAGCAAGGTGTCCTCCATCAGTTTGGGAGTCTCCAGAGATCAAGTAAAATTATATTTTCGTTCATATAAATATTTTTAATTAAATTTTTTCTTTTAGAAAGGTCCATCAGAATGGATGATATCTATCTATCTATCTATCTATCTATCTATCTATCTATCTATATATATATATATATATATATATATATATATATATATATATTATATCTATAAAAGTGAAAATGTATGTCTGTCTGTGTGTGTACATTTCCCCTACGCAATAACTCTGTCAATTTTAAGTCTACAGACTTGAAATTTGATACACAGGGTACTGAGATGTGGGAAAACTGATGTGATCGGTTTTCGGCCAGAAATTTGGCGATGAAAGGGTCAAAGTTCAACGATTTGACCCTTGAGAACTCTACCAAACTCCTCCGACAATTTTCGGTCTAAACACTTGAAATTTTAGATATAAGTTCATTGGACATGGATCTAACTTAATAACTTGATTTGAGCCCAAAACAATAAATGTTAAGGTGTCATAATAGGAGTCAAAGTTAAAAAAATTGACCACTTTTTTTTTCTCAACATACATCTCCAAATACCCGGGCAACGCCGGGCACCCATGCTATTATATATATATATATAATGAAATAATTGTTATCAAAGAGTAAATCTTTGACAAAACAAAGCTTATCCAGAGGAGAAAAGCTCAAAATTATCAAAATTATTTTATTTTTTAACTTATTTTGAACACCTTTTTAAAATTTTTCTAACCATACTTTCTTCACTTTCAGATCGTTTTATTTTTATGTTTTTATTGTTTTATCCATTTATACAGGGTGTCCCAATAAAATGCATACACTCTTTAATGACCATAAAACCAACATTTATTATAAGAAAGAAAAAGTTTCATACATCAAAGTAATGTGAACAAATATAGAATAATTATCGAAAGTGTTCTAATTATTGGCCATTGTGGTCCATGAACCGCTGACAACGCCCACTGATTGAATCGAAAACGTTTTTGATCAGTTCAATTGATATATTGACACATCTTCTTTCAATGGTTGCTTTCAACTCATTCATTGTAGCTCGTTTTGTGGTGTGAACCCTGTTTAATATGCTCCTACCTAACCACTCCCGTCCCCCCCCCCCAAAAAAAGGAGAAAAATTCAGGGGGTGGGGGATGTCAAATCCGGGTAGTGTGAACAATATTAGATATTTCCTTTTCGTCCTAATTATCTGTTTCGCAGATGACTATCAAGATATGCTCTTACGTCATGATGATAGTGGGGAAGTGCTCCATTCTGCTGGAAGTGCCATTTTTTATTCCTAAACATCTCTTGGGAACGTGGCATAGCGTATTCATGTAGCAAGTTGAGATAATTTAAAGAGTGTATACATTTTATTGGGACACCCTGTATATGAAATCTCATATCCCCTATTTACTGTTTCTATCTTCTCCCCTTCTTTCTCCACTTTCTCTTCTATCTTCCCTATTTTTTCCTTTCTTTTTTATTATTGGCTTTTCTTTAATGATTCCAATTATTGCATAGTGGCCTATTTTTCTTTTTAAATATTACCTACATATATACTATCTTTCGATTTATCTTTATATGTTGTACCTACTTTGAATTACTATTTACCATTTTCCTTCATTCTCATTTTATTTCTAAATTTCATAAGGCCATTTTTTTTTCTATATTTGCATGTTGAATAATTCTGGCTCTTCTTTTCTGATGAGAAGCATTTAGCTTCGAAATGTCATAGACTAAAGAGGGTTTTTTTCTTAACTTTCCCATTAACTTTTTCTTATTGTTCTGATGATATTATAAAGTTATATAACTTCTATTCTCTATCTTTCATTTAATACACACACACACACACACACATTAGTCCTCGCGCGAAAGCACAGGACACAAAATGTTTTAAATAATAATAATAATAGAATAACAATAACAAAGTCTTTCGCTAGCAAGGACTACTATTGAGCGTAACCAGTTATACACTCCTTTTGAAATTTTCATCTCTATTTTTCTCGTTATCTACTGAATATTTTTAATGAAACCTATGTGAAATATGTTCCTTATTAAATTGTAAAGATTTTCTATTCTGAAAGAAGTTAAAAAAAAATTTAATCTAAAAAAGTTATTTTAAAGTTTTCGTTAAAAAAATTCAGATTTTCTCATTATTCAGACATGTATGACAAAGAGGGAGTTGCAAAAAAGAGTTGTGGAGTGAGGAGAATTACAATGTGAAACAGAGAGAATATTCAGACCTGTAATAATACAAAGAGGAGGGTTGCAAAAATGAGTTGCGGTGTGAGGAGAAATACAATCTGAAATAGAGAGTAGGAGAGTTTTTATAAATACATACAAAACCACATTCATTTTTTTTTCAATCCAAATTAATGAATTAAATAAAATATAATCTTAAAAAGATAGGATACAAGTTAGAAAAGTATTTCATCCAAGGCATGAAAATTGTTAAACAAAATATTTTTACTATAGGCTTTTAAAATAAAGGTACAAGATTCAATTTGAAATTTATTTATCTTCAAAGTGCACTTTTATACATTTTACAAAGTAAGGTATTAAATTTGCATACCTTACTTTGTAAAATTTATAAAAGTGCACTTTGAAGATAAATGAATTTCAAATTGAATATTGTACCTTTATTTTTAAAGCCTATAGTAAAAACATTTTGTTTAACAATTTTCATGCCTTGGATGAAATGCTTTTCTAACTTGTATATTTGTTATATGGCCATTATTTTTCATTATCTTTCATTTAATACACACACACACATACATATATAATTATCTAAACAGAAAACCTGGTAATGTTTAGCTAAGAAATGTAAAATATACTGTAAATAGTGCAAAATTAAAAATGTTGGATGCTGTGGAATGCTTTCTTCAAACTGTTTGATTATATGCCAGAAATGTTTCACTGTAAAACGTTTTTTTGGACAATTTACTAAATTCAAGTATAAGCCTCTCAGGCATTAACACCTCCTTTAACGTTGATAAGTAATGTGTTGCTAAATTCAGATACAAGCACAAGAAACGGTAAGCTTTTTATGCTAGCTTTTTTGTATAAAATAATAGATTGGAATATTATTTACATATTCATTACTAATGGAGATTTGGTATCTGTGTGTCTAATACTATTTTTTAATGCTCAATTTGGAGAGTAGTGTAGTATCTGTTCGTTCATGATGGCACTATCCTCCTGGGCATTATATCCTTATTTAATGTGAATAGTGTAATATGTTCTGTTGTCATGAGACAAACTCTCAGGCATTATCTCCTCCTTTAGAGTTGATGGATAGTGTGCTATTTAATTAGATTTTTGCATTAAGTAATAGATTGGAATATTGTCTATATATCTGTTACTGATGAAGATTCGGTATATGTCTGTCTGAACCCGAAACTATGCTAGTACTTCTATTGATACTCAGTTCAGAATGATGTATATTTTTTATGGAAATCGCTTCAGACAAGGCTTGAAACCACTTGATTTAAGGAGCTAAAAAAATAAAATACAATATTCAAGGTCAAAAGCTAGCCCAAATTAAGTTTTGGAATTCCTTCCCCGTTTCCTGCTTACCTGACGATACTAACTTGCAGAATTTTAAATGTAATGTAAATAGACATTTCACTGTTCAACTCCCGACAGTCTCCTGTTAAACAAGATATAAAATAGTAACCCATTACGATCCAAGTGGCAATACAACTTGTTTGAGGTGAAAAATAAATAGAAAATAAAAAAATAAATAAAAAATGAATTAAAAAATAAATAGAAAATCCCTTCAAAAGTTCTTAATCATCTCTGTGTGTATGCATGTGTGTGTATGCATGTGTGTGTAAGAGAAAGTAGTGGAGTTAGTAGTGTGCAAAGAAGGGGGGGGGACAATGGTATCAGGCATCCAAATTGGGGTGTAACCAATCTTATTTAAGCTGTCTGCCTTTCTTAAAATATTTTTAGTAATAGGACTGATACTTTAAGCTGGACCCAGCCATCCACAGAGCTCAACAAGATCTCTGCACGACATTATAAGAGGCAACATTTTTTTTACTAATATCTTCAATCAAAATAGATTCTGGAACTTGATACTTATATTTCTTACACTGCTAATTTCCGGACTTAAGCCTACATGGACATATGTATGGAGCTGAGCAACAAGATATTGAAGGATTCAAACCTATTAGCCAAATCACCTTTGACTTTGTAGCATAATATTCAATCCCTAAGCCACACTCAATTAACATGAGAAAAGATAAAATTAAAACTATATAATGTTGAATCAGCAGGACGTATACAATAAGTAGTCATATAGTGTTCAACAGCAGAGGTCGGAACATTGCTTTACGTCTGGTTGGACTGCTTATTATAACTTCTAGAAGCCAGATCCTTGGGTTGTTTTTTTTTTTTTTTTTTTATATATTTTTTATTTTATTTTAAGATAGGGAAATGTGTTTAGAATAGGAAATTTCGATGCTATGGTCATGTTTAAAGAATGGATGAGAGTTCTTGTGTCAGCAGATGTAGAAGAGTTAAGGTAGCAGATCCACTTTACAGGGGAGAGCCAAGGGAAATATGTGTGGAAGTGTTGAAGACTCAAACTTTGGGGAGTGTGAACTCACTACTTTGCTACTACTTCTCCCAAATCCATTCTTGCATGAAGTGCTAGTACCTGTAACGGGCTGGTTTTTAATGTAAGGGGGAACAATTTAGTCCACCAAAAAGGTGCACTCTGGACAAAAATAAAAATTGCTTTAGTCTAAAAGATTTCTCCTTCACTCACTGAGGAAAAAAAAAAGGAAGTGCAGAATCAAAACAGATTCTACACTTTGCTCCCAGGCAAAAGGCTAAGGATATCTGTTATGAGACGAGCTGATTTACCGATTTTAGGAATAAATGGACTTACACAGAGGCAGTGAATATAGTTTACATGTAAACGTCAAGGCAGTTATGGCCCCAGAATCATGATGTGTATGTCATTAACATACTTTTGTTAATACACTTTGTATTAATTACACCACTGAGTGTGTTTGTTTTTATTATTACTAATTTGCATTATTAATATGTTTACTAAATTTGATTAAATTATATCCATACATGTACACATTTCTTAAGTCTGTTTGAAATAATTAAATAACTGTTTCAATAACCGATAAAACGGGGGAAATCAACCTTTTTAACCTTTATCCTGCCGACCATAGAACCTATTTTCAATTAAATTTTTTTTTGAATGCAAGTTAATCATAGTTTGTAGAGTACATAATTAATTTTTGCAGTTTATGTGAAAGCAATGTACATAATGTAAAGAAATCAAGTTTAGTGCAACTCTAATATATAAACGGCTATATGTTTGTCTGTCTCCATATTTTGTAACTATCTCTTCCGAAACTAAAAGTCACAGAGTGGCGCGAGGGGCCTCAAATGATTGGATTTTTTATGGACCGTTCTTTTATGGGTCTTTAGCCGGTTAAAATAGTTTTTAAGGGGTCAAAAATGGATCAAAACTTTTTAAAAAATCGTTATACACTTTGTACATTCATCTTAGTTTATTTTTAATCAGTTTATATGCGTGTCATGTTGGTACAGTGGTAACGTCACCAGCTTTGAATGTTACAGTTTTGTTTTCGGTTTCGATTCTATTTGATGGCACCCAAATACTTTTTTTTTTACTTTTGAAATCACGACTCAATGATACAAAATCTTGACAAATTAAAATATCATATTTAAGCGTATTTTATGCTCGAGCAAAGCTGCCCACCCCCGCTAGTGAAGAAAAATGGGATTTGAAATAAAATTATAAAGTCTACACTAATTCAAAGCTGATGTTTAATTCCAATTAAGGTTGCAGATCCAGTTCATAGGGGAGAGCCAAGGCAAGCATGTGAAAAAGTAATGAGTCTGGATTGGGACAAAAATAAACATTTGGATGTATTGATCCATCCATCCACAGCCTTGAGCTCGTAGAGGGGCATGGGCCATCTACAATTTTGTAGATGCTTTTGTAGCAAGGAGTTCTTTTTTTTCAGGATGAGGGTACTGGCCCCACGTCCAACCTTCCCAGAAGGTACATGCAGCTCCTAGCCTTACAAAATGATCACCCATCTGGTATTGGCCAGGCTCAACGTTGCTTAACTTTGGTGATCCAGCGAGAATAGGTGTGTCAACGTGATTGTGCGTTACTCCGGAACTTGATACTTACATTTTATTACATTGCCGATTTCCAGTATGACCATTGCGGAATCTCATTTGTCAGTTGTTTGATTAGTCAATTCTTGAGAACATCTGAAAAGATTATTCTGAAAACTCTTTTTTCAATTCGAAAGGAAAACAGAAAAAAACAAGGTAACTATCTGGAACTAAGCCTGCATGGACACTATGCAGGGAGTTGAGGAGTAAGACATCAAAGGATTCAAAGCTGTAGCTAAGTAACCTTTGACTCTGCAGCGTAAAATTCAATCCCTACGCTACAATCAATTAATATGGGAAAAAATAAAATCCAAACTATATAATATTTAATCAGCACAACATATACAGTAAACTTAGTCATATAGTGCTCAACAGCAGAGGCCGGAACATCGCTTTACACTTAGTTTGATATTTTTTATTAATTCTAGAATCCAAATCCTTGTTTCTTTTTGTTTATATATTTTTTATTTTACTTTTTAAGACTCTTATGCACACCAAACAAGGCATGCTGTCACTTGGACGTAAGGAGTTATATTTAGGACCATAGAGACACTATGTAGGGAGTTGAACAGCGAGATGTCTTCTCACATTTAAAATTATAAATATGTATATAAAATAATCACAAACACGCAAAAGGACGGAATAGAGGGAAATTCATAAAAGTCGATCAAAATAAATGTAGCAACAACATCCATTCGCAAATCGTACATATTATAATCTAGGGAGTATATAAAAAGTTTTAAAAAATATTATAATCTAGGGAGTATATAAAAAGTTTTAAAAAATAGTAATGCGGTCGATCCCCCCCCCCCCCGAAAAGAGTCTTTCTTGGGCATACAATAACGCATGTGCTACTTTTGCCTTTTATATATAAATATAGATGTATATAATGGAAATTGCTCATGACAAAGCATGAAGCCACTTGATCTAAGGAGCTAAGGAACAAATGCTACTTCAAGGTAAAAAAACAAGCCAACTGTTAGTGTTAAATGGCCAGATTTCCCCTAGAAAACAGAAATTATTCCACCTTTTTTTCAGAAACATTTCTCATGAAATGTGAGGGAAACAAGTTACAAGACTGATGAAAGTCAAGCGAAAGTCCACTTTATACTCTCCATGCCAAGAAAATAAAAACGTTTCTAGGACTGAAGAAGAGGTTATATCGTCGAAATTAAGTTGATTTTAAATAAACTGATACATATTTAAAAAAAGATATATATGCATTGTTTTGGCTTTGAAAACTTAGAAATTCAAATTTACACAACGTTTATATAAAAAAAACTTGTATATATACATTTTTAATTTAACTGCTCTTAATACAACGGACAAAAACTCATTATATTCATCAAACGTAATACAGCTTGTGCATAACAAAGGGTGTAACGACTTATATAATGTAATTACATATGTAATGACTTATATAATGTAATTACATATGTAACGACTTATATAATGTAATTACATATGTAACGACTTATATAATGTAATTACATATGTAACGACTTATATAATGTAATTACATATATAATGACTTATATAATGTAATTACATATCTAACGACTTATATAATGTAATTACATATGTAATGACTTATATAATGTAATTACATATGTAACGACTTATATAATGTAATTACATATGTAACGACTTATATAATGTAATTACATATGTAATGACTTATATAATGTAATTACATATGTAACGACTTATATAATGTAGATACATATGTAACGACTTATATAATGTAATTACATATGTAACGACTTATATAATGTAATTACATATCTAACGACTTATATAATGTAATTACATATGTAATGACTTATATAATGTAATTACATATGTAACGACTTATATAATGTAATTACATATGTAACGACTTATATAATTTAATTACATATGTAACGACTTATATAATGTAATTACATATGTAATGACTTATATAATGTAGATACATATGTAACGACTTATATAATGTAATTACATATGTAACGACTTATATAATGTAATTACATATGTAATGACTTATATAATGTAATTACATATGTAACGACTTATATAATGTAATTACATATGTAACGACTTATATAAGCTTAAATAACAGACAAAAACCTTCTATTACCAGTGTAACGTTGTCCTTAATAGGTTGACACGTTCACACATGGGACACATACATTGTATATAGTCTACGTTGCAAAGGAGACCAAGACAAAGAATAGTTTGTACTTACTTTTTCCTCATTCTCCCATCAAGTATGACTTCTCATTATAGCTGTGACGTCTCTCACGTTCCCTTTTTTATAGTCTTCTTCCATTTCGTGTGCATTTGCATGCGCACGTCTGTGCTCTTGTAGAAATTTTATTTTCCATCTTCTGTCTTTCCTTCTCTCTCCCTTCCCTTCTTGACCTACCCTTTTTCTTCATGTATCTTGTGCTGCTACTGCTTGTTATATCACGTGTTGAATGCGTGTCTTTCGATTGATAAAAGATGTGTGCGCCATTTTGTGGGAAGTTTGGAACACGACAAAGAAGTCGGCTCGCTATCCCGCATCAACAGAAAAGACATTAAAAATCGCAAGTTTAAACAAGAGAAACCAGTGGTTTGGTTTCTTTTTCTTCAAGCGGGATTCGTCAAGGAAGACGACACAAAAGTAGTCAGAAAAGACTGTTTAAAAAATCAAAGTTGTAAACGAAATTACAGTGACCTCTTCACCAAGGAAGAAAGAACTATTTTAAGGCCTAGAATTGGTCTTGTAAAAAAAGAATACTAACTCCAGTGAGGCGTTAGAATTCACGTCAAAAGGAACCAAGAAATCTTCTATAGAAATACATTACACCACAGAAGATTTGGATTATTTTCTTGGATTACAGAACTAAGAGGATTGAAATTTTCTCGAATGAGAACATTTAAGTTAATGGCGCAAGGGAGGTCATTTACATACACCCTCTTTTAAAAAGATTAAGTGTTGACGTGTTTTATTTAAGTTCTTTGACACGCAGTAAGTCCTGACTACACCTATATTCTTACCCCTACTATCCCTTACAACATTGTTAATGGAGTTCTTTGAGAACCGCCAGAGGGACTAATTTGGCAGACACTGTTATTGGTGAACATAAAACTGAATATACCTTTCTTTCCCTATTTACCTTCCCATGTATTAAAAAAAAAATTTATCGTATTTTTTCGTTTTTTTTCTTCTTGTTGTGCAATGGGATAACCTTCATTGGACGTCATGATAAAATTCTCTGTTACTCTGTTGCACTAACAATCTATGGTCTCTCTGAAACCACTATCAATAATTTCCCCCACTCTTTATCTGTACCTAAACCTAAACTTAGATTCCATGAACAAAGCTTCTTTCTTAGAACTGCACGTCTGTGGAACTCTCTTCTATTTGCCTGTTTTTCAGCTGACTACAATTTGGTCATCTTCAAGTCCAACATAAACAAGTTCTTGATGAGCCGTCCCCTTAAGAAATCCAGTTTACCAAATTTCCACTACTAAGGATTACTACGATATTGTCCCATTGATTATCGTACACTTATTAACCCTTATCCTCGAGTGGGTTCCGGGCCTTAATAAGTAGTGGTCTCTATTTAACAAAAACAAACAAAAAAACTGATTTTGAAAGGAACGAATTGCAACGAAGGTGTTCCCAGTAGAAGTTGCCAATTCTGTTGATATGAGCACTGATGATGGCCTAATTATGGAAAATAGAAACCCCTATATAGTGAATGTTTTATTTATTAGTATAGGCCGAAACAATTATTTGCTCTCATCAACAATAAAAAAATTTTTGCGATGAATATAATGAATTTTTGTTCTTTGCACTAAAAGCAGTTAAAAATTAAAAAGTATTTATAGCTCGAGTTCTGCACTATTGAACTATTAATGGAACTTTGTGCTTAAAAAAATAATTATATTTGAAGTGGAAATTTGTATTTAAAATATGTATATGTGCATATATCATATATGTATATGTGCATATATTCATTTAGTGGTTGAATATATTCATGTCCATGTGTTCGTCACTGCCAGCATTTCTAAGATCGATACATAATTAAGTTCTGGACCAAATTTAAAACTGCTTGAATTGTTGAAAAGGGCACCAAACCAGGTACATTTTGACATGAAAAAAATCGAAGTCCGAGTGATTAGACAAAAAAAGAAGTCACATCAAAACATGAGTACTAAATGGAGTGAGTAACAAGAGTTTGCAATATTTGATTAATATGGATTTTTAATTATATTTGATAATATTTGATTAATATGGATTTTTAATTATATTTGATAATATTTGATTAATATGGATTTTTAATTATATTTGATAATATTTGATTAATATGGATTTTTAATTATATTTGATAATATTTGATTAATATGGATTTTTAATTATATTTGATAATATTTGATTAATATGGATTTTTAATTATATTTGATAATATTTGATTAATATGGATTTTTAATTATATTTGATAATATTTGATTAATATGGATTTTTAATTATATTTGATAATATTTGATTAATATGGATTTTTAATTATATTTGATAATATTTGATTAATATGGATTTTTAATTATATTTGATAATATTTGATTAATATGGATTTTTAATTATATTTGATAATATTTGATTAATATGGATTTTTAATTATATTTGATAATATTTGATTAATATGGATTTTTAATTATATTTGATAATATTTGATTAATATGGATTTTTAATTATATTTGATAATATTTGATTAATATGGATTTTTAATTATATTTGATAATATTTGATTAATATGGATTTTTAATTATATTTGATAATATTTGATTAATATGGATTTTTAATTATATTTGATAATATTTGATTAATATGGATTTTTAATTATATTTGATAATATTTGATTAATATGGATTTTTAATTATATTTGATAATATTTGATTAATATGGATTTTTAATTATATTTGATAATATTTGATTAATATGGATTTTTAATTATATTTGATAATATTTGATTAATATGGATTTTTAATTATATTTGATAATATTTGATTAATATGGATTTTTAATTATATTTGATAATATTTGATTAATATGGATTTTTAATTATATTTGATAATATTTGATTAATATGGATTTTTAATTATATTTGATAATATTTGATTAATATGGATTTTTAATTATATTTGATAATATTTGATTAATATGGATTTTTAATTATATTTGATAATATTTGATTAATATGGATTTTTAATTATATTTGATAATATTTGATTAATATGGATTTTTAATTATATTTGATAATATTTGATTAATATGGATTTTTAATTATATTTGATAATATTTGATTAATATGGATTTTTAATTATATTTGATAATATTTGATTAATATGGATTTTTAATTATATTTGATAATATTTGATTAATATGGATTTTTAATTATATTTGATAATATTTGATTAATATGGATTTTTAATTATATTTGATAATATTTGATTAATATGGATTTTTAATTATATTTGATAATATTTGATTAATATGGATTTTTAATTATATTTGATAATATTTGATTAATATGGATTTTTAATTATATTTGATAATATTTGATTAATATGGATTTTTAATTATATTTGATAATATTTGATTAATATGGATTTTTAATTATTAAAAAAGTAGAAGTATACATACTCTCTGTAACAGATATGAGGGGAAAACAAATGAACACATATCCAAGGAAATGGCAGAAACACTAGAGGATGACCTCCAAGCTGTAGTGGAATGGGGACAAAAATGGTTGGTCACATTGAATGCTGCTAAGACTAAGCTTGTTTCCTTCAATAACTACAAGAAACCTTCTCTACCACCAACAGCAATGGCCAAGAACACATTACCTGAAAGTACTTCTTTTAAACTCCTCGGCCTAACGCTTACAGGGAATATGAACTGGAATAGATACATTGAGAGCATTGCCAAGACTGTTGCAAGGAAGGTTGGCTCCCTCTACCATGCTAGAAAACTACTTACGCCTGACAGTATCCTATACCTCTATAAGGCCACCATTCGCCCATGTATGGAGTACTGTTGTCATATCTGGGCTGGTGCATCTTCTGCTTGTCTCTCGCTCCTGGACAGGGTTCAAAAGAGAGTCGCCAACCTGATAGGTCCTGAACTGTCATCTAGGCTTCAGCCTCTGTCCCATCGACGAGATGTTGCATCCCTCTGCCTGTTCTACAAATACTTTAATGGTGAATGCTCTGACGAACTGCAAACATTTGTACCTCCCCGATGTAACTTCCCCCCGACAAACCCGACAAGCTACTAAGTCTCATCCCTTTACAGTAGAGATCCCTAGTTGCAAGAAAGCCTTTTACTCCAATAGTTTCTTCCCCAGAACTGCGGGTCTTTGGAACTCCCTTCCGGTATTCTGCTTTCCCAACTGCAATGATATGCAGAAGTTCAAGTGTAATGTTAACAAACATCTTTCTACTCATTTCCCTTCATAATGACCCCGCTAATTAAGTCCCTGATAGTAGCCCCCTGCTTCAAAGTGGCACTGTGCCTTGTTTGGGGTGAAAATTGAATTAAAAAAAAAAAAAAATTTAGCCTCAAATGTAGAACAAAGAAAGAGAAATGAATTTGATATATATTCTTAATGACTTTGATATATAAAGCCGTTCATGGAATCCTTTTTTTAAAAAAGGTATTTGTGGAAACGATCCAAAGCAAAAAGGACAACAAAAACAGAACGTTAATATTTGATTAAGTATAAAGTAAATATGCTAACGTAACGAAATCTTGAATAAACAGGAAATCTAAAACCTTATAAACTAAATATTTGATTTAAGGGGGAAGAATAATTATTGGATTGTATGTATAACGTTTGTTCATTGGATATGCGTTCTTAACGGAGTCATTAGCATTTATTTATGAAGTATTTTATGTAGTTATGGACAATCGGTGTTGAGTAAGTATAGCACCAGATGTCGAAGTGTGCGCAAGACTTATAGTGCGCTCCGTTTTATATGCTGGCATGTATTGGACGGCTTTAAGAAATGCACTTCTGAACTAACCTATCTCCGAATAGGTCTTATTTTATCCTCTTTCTTTTAACTAGCCTGGGTGCCCGGCGTTGCCCGGATGTTTGTAGGTGTGTGTTGAGCAAAAAAAGAAAAAAAAGTTGTTGTAGGCAGCAGGCAGGCTCGAACCCGTGATGTGAAGGCGGAAAAGAAAGTGGAGGTGTGTGTAAGGGTGTTGGTTGAGCCCCTCCCCCCAAAGGGAAATTGCAAGTGCAAAAAAAAAAAAAAAAAAATTAGGCAGGCAGGCTCGACTCCATACCGCAAAGGAGGAAAAGAATGTGAAAAAAGTGACATCTTTGCTGTTGCGCCCATCACCAAACCGGAAGTGACGAATGCTTAAACTAAGGCGACTCAATCGAAAAGAGGGGATGACTTTCGAAAATATCGGCGAAAGAAGCGATCCCTCCCTGAAGAAAAGTGCCCAGTTGAGGGTGAAGAATTAATGTCTTTTGGCAATTTTTCGATATTTGTCTTTGGAAGGGACGAGCTTCAAAACGACACTGATCTTGTGAAAATCCGTCGTCTCTGCCGAAAGTTTTAGACAGACATACAAACATTCATACATTTAAACAGATTTTTGCTCTTTATATTATAGATATACGGCACAATCACATTGACACACCGGTTCTCACCAGATCACCGAAATTAAGCAACATCAAGCCTGGCCAGTATCAGATGGGTGACCATTTGGAAAGACAAGGTGTTGTATGTACCGCGAGGTAAAATACAAGGTTGGGAAACTGGCGCAGTCTATCCTTCTCTTAAGGGTAGATGGGCCTCTCTTAAACCGTGGTAGACAACCCATCTAGTGATGGCATATCAGTAAAAAATACTCTAGCGAAGCATCAAGTATTAAGCTATGGACAAAATTTGAATTACACTTGTGCTGTGAGTTCAATCTCAGCTGTAGCCGCATGTTACTTTGGTAGTCCCAAATGGTCACCCATCTGGTACTGGCCAGGCTCAGTGTTGCTTAAAGAAAACAACATTACAACTTTATTTTAAAACTTTTATTGAAAAAATCAATTCAAGTAACTTGATTATGTAGTAGAGCTGACATCTATTCAATGTAGTTGCCTTCAGCCTCAATCACCGTCTTGATACGAGTCCAGAACATGGAGTATGTCTTTTCCACAAGTGTCAGCAGGAGCTCAGCAAAAACTCAGCAGGCTGTCTTTGATATTGTTGGCAGTCATGGTGTTGATGTTCTCGACATATGACCAAATGAAGTAGTCCAGCGGGTTCAGGCCGAGGGAGGAGTGGGACTAGTGAGAGAAGGGTACAAAGTCATAGCACTCCTTCTGACGCTAAGCCTGGGTCTTTTTGGACCTGTGGGCCGGCACCGAGTCCAGCTGACACACCCAGGATCTGCCAGCAACCACCTGATTGCACCAGGGGATCACCACACTTTTTAGCACATCCAGGTACTCTTTGGGGTTGACTTTCAAGCCAACTTCGAAGATGTGGGGTGGCATGATATAGACCTCACTTGAAACCACATCAAAGACCATAACCGTGGCCAGAAACTTTGTTGAGTTCTGCCCTCAAGTGTTGAACCATCTGGATTTGCACTTTGAGGATGCTGGCAATGGTTCTGTTGTCATAACTTGAATTGGTAGAGAGCATGAGTTGTACCGTCTGATCTTGCTCATCTGACATTGTGTCACTTTCAGACATGATAGAAGGCTCCTATCGCTCTTGGGATTGGGATTTGTACACAACTGGCCAACTAGTAGATATTCTGTAACAAAAAAAAGAAAACCGGTTTTCATCAGATGGAAATGGAATCATGTCGCTTTTTCTATGACCACAATTTTATCGTTCCACCCTCTACATTGTAAACAGTCAGAGAGTGTTCTCATTTTTATCCAATATCCTATTAAAGAAAAATGATGCTCTTACGATTACAACCCCCCCCCCGAAAAAAAACTAAACAAAAAACAAACAAGTTAAACTAAACTAAAATATTCCCGGGCAACACTGGGAATGGACAGCTAGTATTCAGTAAAGTGTGTATGAACTGGGAATCGATGTGCATAAATCAAACTGTTTGATGAAAATTGAAGAGAAAAATAATTCATTTGAATTTGTACACTTCTCCTATAAAAGTGCAGAGGGTGGGGGGGGTGCTAGGGGGTGCCCAAGTACCTGTCCCTTTTACTCCTGTTTTAAAAGTGCCCTTTTCAGAGGAATGTATTATTGGCCTGTGCTCCACCGTTATTTCATTTTTGCTGCTTTTTTCACTTGAGCACCTGCCCTGAAAAAGTTGTTTGCACATCACTATAAAAGAAACTGTCTTTGGCTCCTTTTCAAAAGAATATTTTTACGTACATAAAAAAAAAATAAATGAAAAATATATTGTTTATGAATTTCCATGCGAGCATGCCACAGATTATGTGAGGTGAACAAGTCTACATTTTGAAGACTGCAACAGCGAATACATTCCATCCAACATTCGAAAGAGAAGACTTGGCAGACGTTTTTCACCTTCCACTGTTTCTATGGATGCACCGTTTCGCAAGAACTTGATTGACAAACTCTCTTGTGCTATATCGATCGATATAACACCAGGTGTTTGTATATGTTTAATTAATAAATATTCCACAATACTTCAGTTTCTTTAGAATAAGTTGAAGGTTTTTTTTTTTTTAATTTTAGAGGTTAAATCTCCTTAAACACGATTCGCTTAATTTCAATATTTTAAGCCTCCTTAAGCTTAAGCATTACAGTTTAGATATTTTCTAGAATCGAAACTGGAGTAAGGATTCTAGACATAAGGTTTAGTAGCATTACATCTTGATTTTAATCTTTATAATAATAACATTAAGGTGCTGCAAAACTGTTTGGTTCGGGGAATTAATTTTACTTGTTCTAAGACAAACATTCTAATCTTTATTCCTATAAAGTTAGGTGTGTGCAGCCTTTGAGACTTTACACGACCGGTCGCCACAGTCAATTGAAAATTTCTTGGGGCGACTAAAAGTCGTAAATCACTCGTCCGCCAGTCGATAAAATTTCTTTAGATAAAGAAACGGTAAAAGCTCATTTATTTTACGACCCTCAAATATGCGGTGACTTAGAATGACCTATGTCTCATCATTTGTGAATTCTTTCATCTTTAGCCATGAGACCTTTGGAATATCGTATTGAAAAAAGAGTGGTCACGCTAAAGGTCAACAAGAGGTCAACTTTACACATTCAGCGTGTAGTCAAAATGTCGCCTTCATTTAGCTCTCTGATTTTGAAATTCATTTGGAAAAAAAATTCTTCGACGCTACAACTACATACACTTCATACTTACAAAAGTAAAGACGACCATTTGAAAGAGGAAAAAACGCATCGTTCCGTCAAGCACGCACCGAAAATTAAATTATACAACAAGTCTTCGCTTCAGTATTGTTTCTTCGTAAAAAAACATTATTTATTCCAGGGACAATAGAAATGTATCAGGATATAAACAAATCTGGACATAAATTATAAAAATGTAAACACATAAAAATATCAAGACGGCTGATTATTAGTAATGATATAATATTTCGACTTGCCTTGTAAAAAATAAAAATATAGAATAAATGTATAAAAAAACTTTATTGTTTCATTAACAAAGCTATTTAATCACTAGGTTAATCTATATAAATTTCGCTGAAATGTTCAATGCTATATGATGCTAAATGTCCATTTTTATTATGATCTTGCTTCGAGTTTTGTTCAGTAATTATTGTAAGTAACTATTTCTGATTCTTTTGAGCTGCTGGGATGATTGTGTGTTTCAGAATATTTTTCAATTAGAGACTTCATATTGAAATGTTTTAATGAAAAAATGAATCTCTAATATTTGTTTTGCATTTTAAAATATATTTATTTCAAGGGTATGATTTTACATTATGTTTTCTTTGTGTATAAAGTTAGATATATTCGTTTTCTAACGGTACCAATAAACACAGTCTTGAATTATTTATATTTCAATTGTCATTTTGATACTACGTATCAGCATCCGAAGAAATGATTCTTATTTCTATGGAACAATAATATGAATGATGCTATGTAAAGAAACTGGTGTTGTATTTTAACGTTTTGTTGAATATTCACTGAAATGTTTGTAGCAATAAAATAGTTGATTTACAAGAGTTAAACAAATATTTTCTTGTTAGATTATACACATAGTAATTTCTTGAATTGTTGTAAAATTATTTACTATTATTGACTGGAGCAAAGACATAAAGTCGGACGAGTAAAAATATTTTGGAGCGAGTAAATTTTCCCTCACACTCGACCGGCGGTCGAGTGATTTTTCTTTCAAATCTCAAAGGCTGGGTATGTGCATATGCTTATATATCTGTATCTTAAAATCTTCAAGTTTCATTTTGTTAATACACTTTGTGTTCCCTAAAAAGCTGGATAGGGCCAAAAATAAAAATTGCCTTGGTCTAAAAAGATTCTATTTCACTGATCGAAGATGGAAACGAAGAGATGCAGAACCAGAACAGACACTACTGTGTTCGTTACAACTCTACTTTCAACCGAGTCGTTGTTTGTTTCGTTCACCACACTCTTTTCTTCTTCCTCTTCTTTTACACACGTCCGTTTGCTTTAGTGACTAAAAATCGTCTGTCCTCCCGCTTTCCTTTCCTCGTTATTTATGGAATCAGGGTACGAGATTCTCCGAGATTCCCCGAGATTCCACGAGACTTTTTTCCACATAAACGCATGCGGGCGCCATCTTGATTCTCAATTTGTGCTTTTCATGCACAAACGTGCAGCCACTTTAACGGTAAGCCACTTCTTTCTCCACCAGAACAGAGACTACACTTTGCTCCCAGCTAAAAGACTAAGGATATCTGTTGTGACACGAGCTGGTTTACTGATTTTATGAATAAATCAACTTACGCAGAGATAGAAAATACAGTTTACATCTAAACGTCAGGGCAGCGATTTGTTGCAGTTATGGTTCCAGAATCATGATGTGTGCGTCACAAACATACTTTTGTTAATACACTTTGTGTTTATTACACCACTGTCTTTGTTTTTATTATTACTGGTTTGCATTATTTATATGTTTACTAAATTTGATTAAATCCTAGCCACACATGCACTTACACACATTTCTTAAGTCTGTTTGAAATCATTAAATAATTGTTTCAGTAACCGAGAAAACGGGGGGAAATTCAACCTCCTTAACCTTTATCCTGCCAACCATAGACTTTATTTTCGATTTTTTTTAAAAATCAAAATCATAGCTTGGAAATTACATAAACAAATTTTACAGTTTATGCGGGAGCAATATTCATGAACTCTGGAATGAAATCAAGTTTAGTGTAAAGAATGGGGATAAAATTTGGATTTAGAATAAAATGATGAATTCTAGACTAATTCAAAACTTGTGTTTCTTTCAAGGAACAACGGCAGGGAAAAGGTTAAATGTGGAATTGATACCACCTCTGTTAACTAGATCCATAATTCCTAATTTTCTTTGAAGATATTTTTTCACAAAATATTGGAAATATGCTAATAAATATTAATCATCATCATAATATTTTTGTTTTAACGTTTGGTACCTGTTGGACAGCTTCTCGAAACTGACTTCCAAACTAACCCATCTCCATCCAGGCGATCCACTTTTATCACTTCTTTCCATGTTTATCTTAGCCTTCCCCTCTGAACTGACTCGGTTACCTCAGATATTCTATATCTACTAACCCAAGAACTCCCATCAATTGTGGTTATACCATCGAGGTTTCCTGTATTGCTCTCATCTCCCTATATTGTCCAGATTTGAGGAGAGATTAAATGCCCCCCCGTTCTCCTCAACCTCTTCTTCCTGTTCTCCTCTTTCTTTGTTGTTTTTCCTTCACCCACCTTTATTTCTTCACCCTCCTCCCACCTGGTTCTGGATATGACCATAAACTATATCCAATGGTGAGGCCCCAGCTTGCGGGCTTTGGGGAGTCTGGAGCCACCTTTTAATTGCCATTGCTCCCAGGTTAACTCTGACTCGGAGTGGTAGTACCTGTTAGAGTCCCAACTATGGGTTAAATAGAAACCGACTTGAAAACAGCAAATATATTCTATTAAAAAAAAAATTCTTCAAAATCTTTGGATTCGACATTAAATAACCCAAAAAGGGTTGATATGCCGTAAAACAAAAACAACCAACCAATCAATCCTCCCACCTTCTTCGCTTTCCTATCGCCTCCTCCTCTCACTCTTCTTCCTTCTCGTTCCTGTTATTCGTCCTTCACTCTCCTGTCTTTTCTTCATCAGCCTATTCTCCTCCTCCTTCTTTGTCTTTCACGCTCTTGTCTCTCTTTCTTCAACCACCTCACCCCTTCTTCCCTTTTTTCTTTTCCATCCTCCTCTTCTTTGCTCTTCGTCTGTTCTGAGTCCTTAATTTCCTCGTTTTCCTCAACCTCTTCGACCTCTCGGCTCCTCTTTCCTTCTTTCTGTTATATATCCTCTAATTCATATACATTCTCTTATTTCAACCCGCCTCTTCTCCTACTCACGTATTTTTCTTCAAAACTTATGACTTGCAAACATCGCTGACATTTACAAACTATTCAATCACCCGTGTTTGAGAAATTTACCTCAAACGCTTCATCCTTCATAGGAGGCGGTGATCATTTAAAAAAAAAAAAAAGAAAATTTAACTCTACCACTATGTTTCTACGCAGAAGAGGCAAGCCAAAGCACTCGCATAATTGCGTGCTTATCACACGATCTGATTTGCTTACAGATGATGCACCCACACTTACTTCCGCCCCTACCCTAATCCAGAATTAACCGCTGTCTTTTAGAGTACATGTCACTCTGCCTATAGTATTAATGTCAATGGCCTTCGGTGTCAACCATTGTGTGCATACTGTAACACCTGCAAACATTTGCATGCGAGTTGAAGAGCAGCAAATGCAATTATTGCGTCATTTCAATTCTTGAGCCGCTTTTCTAGTTCGACCCTTTTAACGAGTCGAACGTATTCAATATTAAACAGCTAGTCTGGTTATGCGTCTGGTAAGGGATTACACCTTCTGTCAAAAATGGTGGGGAAAAAATTATCCTTCACCAGTCTTCGCACTATTCATATAAAATAAAGTAATAAGATCTTAATGATAAAGTTAAAAGAAGGAAAACGTCTCAAACTGGAAAGTTTAAAAATAGAAAAAAAGGAAAGAAAAACGTATAAATCGGTATAGAAATAGATTCAATACGGAGAGTGTTGTGTGACATGCTACTTGATTTCGCAGTTCTAAATATTTTAGATTCATTCGGCTGTTCGTGTTTGATGTTATCAGAGAGGCGGTAGCATTCTCTATATAGGGATGGCCCGTACACGCCTATATACGCCTACAAAACAAAACTATCCAAATCTCAACTAAAATCAACTTATAAGTTTCAAAAAGCACATATTCTTACAGAGAAGTGTCTTACGAATCCAGCGAGTGTCAGAACGTCGGTTAAAATGTCAAAAGAGAGCCAAAAAAAGGGTACAAAAATGGCCAATTGTTCTTCTTTCTTCTTTCTTCTTCTTTCTTTTGAGACGATGTATCTCGGTGTACGAACGGTCTCTGACAACAGTTCAAGCATCAATCGACTGCTCTTTACACGGAGAAGTGCAGTGACCCATCGCTTTTTAGCTAACTCCATAATTAAATAAGATTACGTGTAATAACAAGTTTTAAACACTATATATCCAATGTAGACAGACCACTTCGAACACGGAACTTCTCTCAAAAGGGACAGCTCCAAATAATACACCGGATGTTCACAGACGTTCCAGTTTGCCAGTGGCCTATATTTCTTGGACGCTGAATATTTGAGGTGAACGTTAAGGTTTTTTCTTTAAACAGTAACCCACCAGCGTTAATGAAACTACGAAATCTTTATCTCAGTTGATCAAAATTGTTATAAGAGTAACCTATCAGCAAGTACGACGTCAAAAAACAATGTTATAAAAACAAATAATTCTTCAGATTTTGGACTGTAAAATATGTACAAAATGTCAATGCTGTGACCAGGATTCGAACCTAAGTTAGCACGGCCACAACGTGGGGGTCCTAACCTCTAGACGATCACGGCTAACACTGACGTCTGTCGCTCTTGGCAGAAAGACACATGACTACTGTCAAACTATTGAAAAATAAGGAGGAAACTTGAAATTCTCACGCATGCGCAAAAATACACTATAGCAACCATTGTTAAATGCAGCTGAATCTCTTCGCTAGCTAAGAAAAGTAGATCAGACCAGTTCTTCTAAGAACTCACCAAACGCCAAAGGAAATAAGTTAAATTAACCGCAAAAGAAACTGCAAGAAAGTCAAGAAAAATTTAATAGTGAAGGTATGAACATTTTAGAACTTTATAATACTCTAACTGTTTTATCAGAGAGGCGGTAGCACTCTCTATGTAATATAGAACCGATGGAGGACCAAGAGGCAACTCCTAAGGCCCAAAACCCAAAGACCTAAAACCCAGCAGGAAGCGACCTGCTACTAATGGAGGCAGCAATGAGCCGCCTCCTAAAAAAGACAATACTATCATGAATGTAAGTTTAAAAATAAGACTGTAAGTAAAAATACTAATTAGCAAGAATAAAAAAAGCATTGGAAATGCAAAAGGATATAGGGATGGTATGCCAAAAAGTATACAAACAAAATAGCTATGAATGGCTAGGCACATGGAAATAGAATTGCATCCAAAGTATAGCCCTATAGCTTTTCTCCAATCTTCATTCCGTGCCATCATTACGGTTGTAAAAAGCTATAGGGCTATACTTTGGATGCAATTCTATTTCCATGTGCCTAGCCATTCATAGCTATCTTGTTTGTATACTTTTTGGCATACCATCCCTATATCCTTTTGCATTTCCAATGCTTTTTTATTCTTGTTAATATATCGATTGTTAATACCGTAGGCGGCCGTTTTGAGTATATTCAGTATGAATAGTTCTAGTGGTTATGGTTGGTTGTTTTTGTTTTACGGCATATCAATCTTTTTTAGGTTATTTAATGCTGAATCTAGTTATTTTGAGGAACGATTTTTAATGGAGTATATTTTTTTAAAGTCAGATTCTATTTAACCCATAGTTGGGACCCTAACAGGTACTACCACTCCGGTCAGAGTGGACCTGGGAGCAATGGCAATTAAACGGTGGCTCCATGCTCCCCAAGGCCCGCAAAGTGGGGCCTCACCATCGGATATAGTTTTAGGTCATATGCAGGACCGTTCTAGTGGTTATGTATCTGTTATAAGATTGCATTGTCTAAAAAGAAAAATGATTGAAAAATATTGTCCTTCATCAGTCTTCACACTATTCATCTAAAAAAATTAATGAATTCCTAAATCTAATATCTCCTTATAACATTTTATGTGGATACATGAAATGATATATATATATATATTTACTATAATAATTATTAAAGAACTACAGACACTAGTGTTTCATCCTTTCACGAATCATCAGTGCAGGGTGTCACGATTAACACCGGTTGATAGATTTGAACCCCGCAGCAGAAGCCATCTCTGGCTTTATTAATAAGGACCTAATCCATTCGTCCACCGTTAACTGCGAGAAATGTTGTTGAAATTTCAACATTTTTTTTAAACATGTTTTTAATGACTGTCAGAGCGATCTAATCATTATATGATGATCTGCGTATAAGGGCTAAATTGACAACTGAACGCAGGCATCAAAGATAGATTATATATATATATATATATATATATATATATATATAGTCATCCACATGCAGTACTGTTTCGCTGTTTCACAGCTCGTCAGTGCGGCTAGACAAATAACTACCTCAAGCCAGGATCGAAACCCGACCGCCCAAATGACAGTTGGAGCTTCCAACCATTGCGCTATTTGGCTGCTGCTATGCAGGCAGTGAATTAACCATGTTTTGACATTGTCCAAATACCTAAGCTCAATTTGTTTACACAAAGAGCATCGCTTCATACACTAATGGTAATTTGTATATCACGTCCCAATATGTTTAACCCAAGATGGGGAGCAGGCATCAAAGATAGATTATATATATATATATATATATATATATATTTATGTAATCAATCTTTGATGCTTGCGTTCAGTTTCTAGAGACAATGGATACCGTCTGTAAGGGTAGCTGCACGTGTAATTACGAGGCAAAGGTTGTGCAGTTACCTACCACACCTCTCGAGTTTTGGCACTGCTTGTATCCTATGGCAAGGAGAAGTGCTAGTTGACTGGAAACAATGCCGAGATAAGCAGAGAGCACATGCATCAGTTGGAATTCTTAAATAGTCACTCATTTTAGTACTGACCAGGCTCAACATTGCTTAACTTCAGTGATCTAATAGAAACCGGTGTGTCGATGTGATTATGCATTGTACAGGGTGAGTCACAGTAAACGGATGTTTTTAAAGAAAAATTTAAATATTAGATAGATATTTTCATGGCTTACGATCGATATATATATATATATATATATATATATATATATATATATATATATAAACATAGATTTAAAAACACCTGTTTCCCGTGACTCACCCTGTATATATTATGGTGGTGCAAAAATAATGTCGTTTATGGACGTTCAACTTCATGTAAATAAAACAACATTCTTTTTGCACCAACCTTATATATATATATAAATACATATTATATTATATATATACATATTTGTAAAATATTTTACACAAACATAATTTGGCTACATATATTTTTTTTTTGGGGGGGGGGTTCAAAGCAATTAATGACCAGATCTTTTAGGGCAACACATTTTTCTTACACTGCATGAGGTGAAACAAATCAAAATTTCTTTCTTCAACAATAAATCCAATTCAAACTGCATATTTTTTTTTCTCCAAATTGATACTTTGTCGTTTACTTTTTCTGATCTTTATAAATGATTTCTCTAATGCAATCACATCCGAGATGGGCGTATTTGTTGGTGACACTATGCTCTATTCTCAATAAATCAAACTCACCCACATCCAAGTTGAGAAGAGTGAGTCCTAAAATGGATGGTTATATTTAATGCTACTCAGTAAAGGCTACTTTCCTTTAAAAATTACTTTGTGCAACAAATTTCAGATTTAAAAAGTACATGCCATATAAGACATAATGATGTAAGAAAAATATCCGGATACTAAATCTGACTTTTATTTCTCTAAATTAGGCACTGTTTTTATGTAGCATAAATCATTTTTTATTATTGTTTGTTATGAATGAAAAACACAGAATTGTCAGTTTAAACACTTGTCCGCTTAACCTTCTTGAGTTAAGTGGCATCTTCGCTTTTATATTCCAGCACTAGCCTGCCAACACGCCAGGGTTTCATTTTCCTTTAAAACATTCCTCCATCACTGAAATATCCTGATAGAATCTTTCGCCATGTTCATCACTTACATCACTAAGATTCTCCACAAAATTCTCGAAAGTGACAATTTTAGAAAAACAAAGCCAGGAAAGGATTTTGCATGCCATTGTGCATATAAAAACAACTAGAGATTTTCTGTACTTTTATGAGTGTTGTAAAGTGTTATAACAAACTTTTTCAACCATCGAGTGTCATAGCTGATAGCACCTTTCCTGAGAACATGATTTAGAATAAATGTATAAAAGATATTGCCAAGTCTGCCGAAAAAACATTGGGCTCCCTCTACTAAGCTAAAAAGCTTTTCACAACTGCCAGTATGCTGTATCTCTATAAAGCCAATGCTTGGAGTATTGCTGCTACAAATAGGCTGATACCTCAACCACTAGTCTTTCCCTCTTAATATCAGTGCAAAACAGTTTATGACCTAATAGGTCCTATACTGCCTACCAAGCTCCATCTCCTGTCTCATCACCACAATGTTGCATCACGGTGCTTATTTTTCAAGTACCTCCGCAGAATTTGATATGACAAAATTATATCATACTTTTACTCCTTCTATGTAAATAAGATCAGAATAATCCAATGAGCAGCAAAATTCCACCCCTTCACTATAAAGATACCCAAACGCTGGCAAAATTTTACTCTAATAACTTCTTTCCTTAGACTTCTTATCTAGTGAAGGTTGTATTTGCATCTGTACACAAATAAACACATGCTCTCCCTCCCAGATGACGCCAAGTATATATATATATATATATATATATATATATATTAATATAGTAGTATTTTAGGTAGGTATGTATGTGTGTCACTGTTTCTAGGTTATAAATTATTCAATCAGAAGATCCTATATATTAAAAAGAAGTATAGGTGATAACATACTATGAACATTAAATTAGTATATAGAGACGCTGATTTAATGTCCATCGTACGTTACCACCTTCTATCCTCCTTTTTTATAAATAGGATCTCCGGATTACCGAAGACGCAATATAAAACAAATCAAATGACTTTGCTTTGGGACCGCATGTGAAACTAAAATATACCTTCTTAGTTTTCTGGCTAGGATCCAAGAATAGTATCTGTTCTGTCTAAAGATGGTATACTGGTGTTTCTGTTTATGCTGGGCGTCCATAGAATGGAAATGTGTCACATATTCCTATAAGGATATTAGAGATTAATTGTAAAACCAGATATATTCTGACACTACATTAATCAGATTAGATAAAGTGGTCTTGTGTGAAGATAGAATTAATATCATGCCGGCTTGTTGAAGAAGAGAACAGTTCAGTTCCGTTTGCACATGTTTATAGGTAGTAGCCGTCGGTACGAAGGAAGCTTGGTAAAAGAGAAAGAAAGGGCAAAGACTTCAGTGTGTTGACGTGCAGGGCAAAGGGTTAGTGTCTTGTGGTAAGAAGTGTGTGTCGGTGTGTATTCTGTAGCATGACAAAGAATGTTCGTTAAGGTACCGTATGTGGAAACAAATGAGAGTTTGAAAGGTCACCATCTTAGCTTGTAGTACTCACGTTCTGCCTGGGGCTATGTGTGTCTGGGCAAAGCAGCGAGATAGAGGGTTGAGAGTTTTTAATTTCGCCTTTTATATACTCTGTCATGTGATAGAGAGCTGGCTTATGATTGGACAAGCCAAGGAGGAAATGGATTTCAAATTTCGAGTCGTGAGAAGTACTTCTGCCTGTTTGTAGTGAGTGTCGGTTGCTGCATCCTATTACAGTTTTAACAAAAGGGCTACAATAATATCACAGGGTCTCCATTCATGCTGAATGTCCACAGAATGGCCAGCAGCTATATATTACATATGAAAGATGCTGCTGTGGAATTTCCACAGGAACCGCTAGTATATATATAATGTGTGTGACTACGTATAAATTCTGCGCAGAACTAAAAAAAAAAATATTGATTTATATAAGTAAATTATTTATTGACTTATTTTTACCGCCAAACGTAGGAATGTCCTTGACTATCATTGTCAACCACGAAGCTTATACTGTGACATGTGCAAACATTTGCGTCGGCGAAGTACAAATACTTTATTTAAACAAATTTTGCTTATTGTTCAATTGTGTTAACAATAAGAGCATTAACAGGACATTTTATGGGCAGATTGGTTTAAATATTTAATTTGTAGTAGACTAGCTGGGAAACCAGACATTGCCCGGGATTGAATTAGGATCAACCACATTTCCAATACTTCTATTGTTATCAAAATCGATAGAATAGCTTATTTTTACATCAAATCGATTGATTGCTTGCACCGGAATGAAGCTTCACATATCTCCCTGCAGTGACTTAATCCACAATACTTTGTAGTGTACATTGCACTATAGAGAACCTGCAGTTAATTTTATAAAATTATTTTTATCATGCTTAAATGAAAGTTTAAAATGCAAAAGTCAAGTATAATCGTTCAGTTGTGCTCTAAACAGAAACGTTCATTACGAACGCGTCCCTTTCTTATCAAAGAACCTACTGTTGATTGTATACGCCGGCTCCTTCTACTTATATGGTGATAAAACTTCGAAAATGCATCTGTAATGTTAGGCTGTATCAGAGTGTTAACTCTGGTCAAAATCGGATTGTTTCGATTATTGATTTTCGATAGTTATCGGGGACATTCCAATACAAAACCTATCTAAGAACACTGCCAGACATACAAGATAAATTTTTGTAAAATTAAAAAAAAAAAGAAAAATTGGCTCAGCCATTTTGGAGTCCGTAGGGAATGAACTCACACATACAAACATGCAGACGAATTGCTGTTTATATATAAGTAGAAGATAGATTTAGAAATCTCTTTTTCTTTATTTGTTCGTCCCACTCTTTCCTCTTCTTTCCTTTTCACTTTTATCATCAAATTTTTACGGTGAGATGCGGACGAATGCTAAAAGGTAAATGGCTTTAATTGCCGTCCTTTTTTTTTTTCTCCACTTTGGTTAAGATTCGCACTTTAGAAGCAAGCTGGTTGTTACTGGAATGTGTGAATTGAATGCACACATCTTGACATCAACAATTCGCTTCTTAGAAAACTGGAAGGCGGCACACTGAAATCTCTTTAAGCTGATGCTCTAATTCCAGTGAATACAGGCACCCCGGAAGTAAACTCTCTCTCTCTCTCTCTCTCTCTCTCTCTCTCTCTCTCTTTCTCTCTGTCACATACACACACACACACACATAACAGAACTTTGAAAATGAACGTTTTTATCTAACTCTTATTCAAAAACTTTAAAACTTAACAAATTTTGGTCTTTCAAAGTATATTTTATATTTCTGTAAAATCCTTGATATTTTTGAATTAATTCATGTTTTTTTCGCTTTCATTTCAAAATTCCCTTTGTTGAGTAACCACTTGCTAACTGGTGACCTGTTCATAACATATATATTTTTGTTCATCTTTTTCATTCGCCAATTGAAGTACATTTATATTAATTGTTGACATTGTTGACGGACACCCTAGAGGAAGACATCCAGGCTGGAGTGGAATGGGGACAAAAATGGATAGCAACAATCAATGCTGCCAAGACAAAACTCGTTTCTTTTAATAATTACAAGAAACCTTCTCAACCACCAATAGATATGGCTAATGATACATTACCTGAAAGTACTTCGTTCAAACTCCTCGGCTTAATGTTCACAGGGAACGAGTTGGAACAGATCTTCCAAATTACATCCTTACATGTGGCATAAAGGTTTACTTCATAAGATCGCTAGCTATGGTATAGCTGGAAATGTCTTCTCAATTATTAAATCATTTCTTTCTGATAGGTTTATAGTAGTTGAGGGGCAAAAATCAGAAGCTCACAGTATTAATGCCAGTGTCCCTCAGGGGTCCATCCTGGGCCCAACTCTTTTCTTGATCTACATTAATGATCTTCCAAATCACATCCTCACATCATTTGTAGACATTTATGCTGACGACACTACCATTTATGGTAGCACATCTAAGACAGTAAACGACCAAGTTCTCTCCAATTCTCTCTCCTCTGATCTTGAGCACGTAGTACAATGGGGAAAGGAGTGGCTAGTTACTTTTAATGCATCTAAAACCAAGCTTCTCTCTTTACATCATCAACATTCTAATCCACATTTGGCATCAATTGAAATGAATGGCTCTCGTCTTCAGGAGGCCTCAAGTTTTGACAGGCTTCTGAGCTTGACCATTACTCCTGATCTTAAATGGAACACGTACATCAAATCTGTTGCCAAGGCCGCTGGAAAAATGGTGGGATCTTTCTATCGATCCGGTAAATATCTCACTGCTGATGCTATTCTCTATCTATATAAGAGCCAGGTACGTCCAAGGATGGAATACTGTTGCCACATTTGGGCAGGAGCTGCTAGAAAGGACTTGTCCTGCCTTGAAAGAGTTCAAAATAGACTTCGTAGCCTCGTAGGAGATCTCCTTTTCTCCTCCTTGCAACCTCTATCTCACAGAAGAGATGTTGCGAGTTTGTCTCTGATGTATCGTTATTTTCATGGCAAGTGTTCGACTGAGCTTCAATCTATGGTCCCCCCTCGCCAAACTTTCACAAGAAACACTCGTCTAGCTGTAAACACTATCAATAATTCCCCCCACTCTTTATCTGTGCCTAAACCTAATCGTAGATTCCATGAACAAAGCTTCTTTCTTAGAACTGCACGCCTGTGGAATTGTCTTCCGTTTTCCTGCTTTCCGGCTGACTACAATATGGTTGTGTTCAAGTCTAAAGTAAATAAGTTCTTGATGAGCCGTTCCATATAAGTTATCAAATTTACCAAATTTTCATTACTAATGATTACTATATTGTCCAATTTCTACTGTATACTCTTTAACCCTTATCCTTGAGTGGCCTCTGAGCCTTGATAATGTGGTGATGCCTATGTAAAAAACAAAAACAAAAAAAAACATCATTCGTAGACACTTATGCTGATGACACTACTATCTATGGTAGCACATCTAAGACCGTAAACGACCAAGTTCTCTCTGATTCTCTCTCTCTCTCTGATCTTGAGCAAGTGATACAATGGGGAAAGAGGTGGCTTGTTACTTTTAATGCATCTAAAACCAAGCTTTTATCTTTACATCATCAACGCTCTGATCCCCATCTGGCATCAATTGAAATGAATGGCTCTCGTCTTGGGGAGGCCTCATGTTTTGACAAGCTTCTGGGCTTGACCTTTATTCCTGATCTTAAATGGAACACATACATCAAATCTGTTGCCAAAGTTGCTGGAAAAATGGTGTAGATATCCCACTGCTGATGCAATTCTCTATCTATATAAGAGCCAGGTACGTCCAAGGATGGAGTACTGTTGCCACATCTGGGCAGGAGCTGCTAGAAAGGACTTATCCTGCCTTGATAGAATTCAAAATAGACTTCGTAGCCTCTTCTCTGCAACCTCTTTCTCATAGAAGAGATGTTGCGAGTTGTCTCTGCTTTATCGTTATTTTCATGGCAAGTGTTCGGCTGAGCCCCAATCTATGGTCCCCCTCGCCAGACTTTCACAAGAAACACCTGTCTAGCAGAAAACGCTATCACTAATTTCCCCCACTCTTTATCTGTCTAAACCTAAACGTAGATTCCATGAACAAAGCTTATTTCTTAGAACTGCACGCCTGTGGAATTATCTTCCGTTTTCATGCTTTCCAGCTGACTACAATATGGTTGTCTTCAAGTCTAACCTAAACAAGTTCTTGATGAACCGTTCCATAAAAGTTAACAAATTTATCGAATTTCCATTAATAACGATTACTATATTGCCCAATTTCTACTGTACACTCTTTAACTCTTATCCTCGAGTGGCTTCTTGGCCTTGATAAGTGGTGATACCTATAATATATATGTATGTATATATATATATATATGTATATATATATACACACTCAGCAGCTAAAAAAAAAAAAAAAAATGGGCCAAGAGTGAAAGAAAGAAGAAATCGATTTTTCAATATTTTTCCATGAATTTTTGTTAATTTTAACTGAAAATTTCTATTTTGTAGATCATTATTATTATAGCATATTATATTAAGTGGAAAAATTAATCCTAAAAATGGTAAGACCGCATCTTGGCAAGGATATAAAAAACCAAATTGCAGGATTAAGGCAGTCGAATATGATTTACAAGCAGATTTTTGATATTTTAAGAAAAGAAAATGTGAAAACATCTCTTTCTGTAGTGAAGCGAATTGGTCGAAGGTTCGAAGTCGAACACTTGTGAAAAGGGAAATCTGGATCTGGTCGCCCTAGAGCATCCACTTTGAAGAACGACCACAGGCTTAAATTAACTGTTTTGAAGGATTGAAAGAAAACTTATGTTGACCATAGTAAAGAATTCAAAATAGGGGCTGGAAATACTCTTTCTTGATATACAATATCTAGACGAATGAAAGAAATGGAATTTTCCCCGTGTCTGTGTATGTGTCTGTGTACATTTCCCTACACAATAACTCTGTCAATTTTAAGTCTACAGATTCGAAATTTGATATACAGGGGGTAATGAGGTTTGGGAAAATCTTTGTAATCTGTTTTCGGACAGAAATTTGGCTGTTAAGGGGTCAAAGTTCAACGATTCGACCTTTGAGAACTTTACCAAACTCCTCTGCTAATTTTGGTATAAACAATTTTAGATTTTAGATATAGGTCCCTTGGACATGGATCTAACTTAATAACTTTATTTGAGCCCAAAACAATAAATGTTAAGGGGTCATAATAGAGGTCAAAGTTAAAAAAAAAAATTGACCTCTGCGGTCTGTACCAAATTACTCAGACAATTTCTGGTCTAAACATTTGAAATTTTACATAAAAGTTATTCAGAGATAGGGTAAGCTTTTTCATCAGTTTGGGTCGAAAATTTTTAGGGCTACCAATATATAAATGTATGTATGTATGTATGTATGCCTAAAACTTTCGACAGAGGCGACGGATTTACAAGATCAGTATCGTTTTGAAGTTCGACCTTTCAGACGACAAATATCGAAAAATTGTCTAAACATTAATATGTTCACCTTCAACTGGGCACTTTCATACGGGGGGGGATGCTTTTTTCGCCGATATTTTCGAAAGTTATCCTCTCTTTCGATTGGCCAGTCTTAATTTAAACCTACATCACTTCCAGTTTGGTGGTGATCGTAACAGCAAAGATGTCAGTTTTTTTTTTTCGTTCTTTTCCTCCTTCGCGGTACGGGTTCGAGCCTGCCTTCCTACTACCATGTTTTTTTTTTTTGCTCAACATACACCTCCAAACACCCGGGCAACACCGGACTGAAATGCTAGTTATATATATACATACACACACACACACACACACACACACACACACACACACACACACACATGTTTCTTAATGAGAATAGAGAAAATTATTTTTTAAAGCCAAAGAAATTGTATTTAATGAAACATAATTTCATAGTGCTCAAAATTACACCGGGTTTCATAGATACTCATTCGACATTGTTTCTTTTGTGATTTATTTCTTGTTTTTATTCAACATAATTATTTCAATATAATTCAAAACTGTTCAATGGCATTATGTATTTCTGTTTCCTACTTGAAAATATTACCTTTCATCAAAAATGTTATTATTTATCTGTTTATATATTTTTTGTTGCATAATATACACGATTGCTACATCTGTTGGTTCCATTGTAACTCTAAAAAGTATATATATATATATATATATATATATATATATATATATATATATATATATATGCCAATTATGCAAATGTTGGCGAGCTCAAATAGAATAATAAAAGATTTGATAATTGTAAAGTATGCTAAAAATGGCTGGTCAGAAAACAAGCATGCAGTTTTGGTTATGAGTATTGTTTTGTTGTTGCTATTTCTTCTCCCAAATGGGTTGAGTGGAGGCAAATGGTAAACGAGGTGGTTGGGGGGGGGGATACAACGTCTTATTTGGACCGTATTGATTTTTGATAAAATCAAATTTAGCGATAACCGAAAATGCTCGGAAACGGGGGAGGGGAGGTTGAATTAATTTGCATGCAGTTTATTATATAATATTTAACACACTTTCAGTTGCTCATCTCTTCCCACATCCAACCTCGGACACAAGAGTATCTCTTCTTCGCACCCCGCCCCCTCCAAAACCACCACCTTCGGACAATAGCATCCACCCCAATGATTTGCCATTTTGCAAATATGGGAATTTTCCTGCTGACAACGTGAAATCACACAACTTCTCATCAGAGAGATAATTAAAGGACTTGATTGCACACACAGTTCCCCTCCTTTTACATCTACCCCCTTCTTTCTTCATCTCTTCATTTGCTGTTTTCTATCTCCTCCCTCCACTTTCTCTACCTGTCCTCTCCCTCTTTTTCTTTATTCCCTGAATGTGTAATAGACCTAATGAATACCATCGCCAATTATGAAATCAGCAATACTGAGTTCAGTTGCGATTGGACTGATTGTTTAAATAGCAGCGATACTCAGTGTTGCCCGGGTCGCGGAATAACGTAACAATTACACTTCAAAGCATTGTGTGCAACATAACTGTGTGAAAATGTCATTTTCCCCTACTGTCTTCACCATTGCATATAGTACTGCATTCTTGGAACACTCCCAGATTCTTATTGCACTCTTATGGACTCTCTTTGCACCTGACATTCTCCCCATCTCTTTGTATTTGTAATATTTCTGCCATTGTCCTATGGATCTCTTTATCTTCCCAATCTCACAGCTCTCTCCGCCTTTGTATTCCCTCACGGCTCTTTTCACCTTTGCACCCTCTCTGTTTACTGTTGCATTTTCTCCTATCTTCATTGTTGCACTCTCACTCTCTCACGTCTCTCTTCGCCTTTGCTCTCTTTCTCACGTCTGTCTTCGCCTTTTCTCTCTCTCTCATGTCTCTCTTCGTCTTTGCTCTCTCTCTAACGACTCTCTTCGTCTTTGCTGTCTCTCTCACGACTTCTTCGTCTTTGCTTTCGCTCTCACGTCTCTTCGCCTTTGCTCTCTCTCTCTCTCTCACACACGTCTCTCTTCGTCTTTGCTCTCTTTCTCTCACGTCTCTCTTCGTCTTTGCTCTCTTTCTCTCTCGTCACTCTTCGTTTTTGCTCTCTCTCTCACGTCTCTCTTCATCTTTGCTCACTCTCTCTCTCACGATTGTCTCTTCGTCTTTGCTCTCTCTCTCTCTCTCACGATTCTCTCTTTGCCTTTGTTCTCTCCCTCTTTGATCTTTCTCTCTGTCACGTCTCTCTTCGCCTTTGCTCTCTCTCTCTCTCATGTCTTTCTTCGCCTTTGCTCACTCCGTCATGTCTCCCTTGCCTTCACTCTCTCTCTCACGTCTTTCTTCGCCTTTGCTCTCTCTCTCACGACTCTCTTCGCCTTTGCTCTCTCTTTCACGTCTCTCTTCACCTTTGCTCTCTCTTTCTCACGACTCTCTTCGCCTTTGCTCTCTCTCTCTCTCTCTCACGACTCTCTTCACCTTTGCTCTCTCTCTCTCACGACTCTCTTCGCCTTTGCTCTCTCTCTCTGTCACGTCTCTCTTGCCTTCACTCTCTCTCTCACGTCTCTCTTCGCATTTTCTCTCTCTCTCACGTCTCTCTTCGCCTTTGCTCTCTCTCTCTCTCTCGCATCTCTCTTCCCTTTTGCTCTCTCTGTCACGTCTCTCTTGCCTTCACTCTCTCTCACGTCTCACTTTTCCTTTGCACTCTCGCTGGGCTCTACTCAGGTTTCTCAGCATTTGCACGGTGCCTGGGTCCCGTTGCCTCGTTACTCTACCCGGGTCCCATCGCCTTTGCTTCCCATCACCTTTTTAATTGTCCTTTCCACTGTTTTCTTCTTTGCGCAGAGTTAATGGCTACTAACCAAATCGCCATATAATGATATTTCAAGCAATATTTCTTTTATTTTCATAAATATTTGTTTCATATTCGCATAGGATCAAACAATTGCAATGCTTGCTCCCTCATCTTCAATCCATGAATATTTGTTATTTTATTGTCTTTTTTCTTTTGAACAACGACCCCCTGCATTTGTTTTCGGTCATGTTTATCTATTAATTACATGGATTTCGTAAAATTTACTGAATCAACATTTGAAAAATTTAATAAACAAGTGACATAAGTTCGGTTATCATCCTTTATGAAAAAAAAAACATTGTTTTATTAAAGAAAAGCAGAATATTTTAAAAATTCAAATTTCTAAATTGTTGAAGACAAAAGATTGAAACGCATTTTCACCCACATTAAATGATTAGTTCAATTCACGTTTAAACTGTTTTCATTTAACAAAATCTAGATCAACTGCCAAGATCTCTTCCTTGTAGAGACTCGCTACTTGACCCATATTGTAGTCAATGAAGTCCCACTATCTTATATTACCTTGATATTAAAAACTCGGTCATAAAACTTTTGACAGAATTTCAACTTCCAATTTTTCCAAATTTGATGTATGGATATGATTTTATATATAAGTTTAGCTCATCCTTACGTTGACAGGTGAAGGTATGTAGTTTCATTGCTGACTTATGTTCATGTTAAAGTTTATTTTATTTCTTAAATTTAGTAATTTTATTTTTACTGTTGAACCATGCTAGAAATATGTTTTAGTGCCTTTAACGTTGCTTTTAGGAAGTTGACTCTTTATTTTTTTATTTTCAATCTTTTTTATTTTTGATATTTTCTTTTTGATATTTTCTTTCTTTCTTTCTTTGCTTTGTGTTTTTTTTTTCATTTTATTTGTAGGATTTGTTAGTTGTGGCTTAATGTTTTTTAGTCTTGTTTTGCCTGAATGTTTTTTAGTCTTTTTTTTTGCCTTAATGTTTTTTAGTCTTTTTTTGCCTTAATGTTTTTTAGTCTTTTTTTGCCTTAATGTTTTTTAGTCTTTTTTTTTTGCCTTAATGTTTTTTAGTCTTTTTTTGCCTTAATGTTTTTTAGTCTTTTTTTGCCTTAATGTTTTTTAGTCTTTTTTTTTTTGCCTTAATGTTTTTTAGTCTTTTTTTGCCTTAATGTTTTTTAGTCTTTTTTTGCCTTAATGTTTTTTAGTCTTTTTTTGCCTGACTGTTTTGTGTCCTTTTTTTCCTTACTGGTGTTGTCATTTTTTTTACCTAACTGTTTTTTGTCTTTTTTTTTTTACCTTACTGTGTTTTGTCATTTTTTGTTTTTTGTTTTTTTCCATTGCCTTTTTTCTGATTTATTTCATTGTTGTATGTTTTTAATATTTCTGTCTTTTGGGGTGAATTTTTTCTAATTCCGTTTTCTTTTGTAGATTAATTTGGACTATTTTTGTATCTTTTGTTGTTTTCTGTTTTGTAATTTTGTTGTCTTGCATTTATGGTGGTTATTTATTGTTTTTATCATTGTTTTTGTTTTTTCAGTTGTGGTGTTCTGTATTGTTTCTTTATTTGTTATTTCTTAAATGTTTTACCTGTGTTTTTATGGCATATTTTTTATTATTTAGTTGGTTTTCATTTCTCTTATATTGTTTCTTTTTGTGATTCGTTGTGTTTAAGTTTGTGCTTTTTGTTTTATTGCAACTTTATTTCCACTCGTTCATTTTCAGTGCAGTATTTTGTACAACTTTTTTTGTCATTGTTTTACCACTTTTCACTTCTTGTTTGATTTGTTTTGTGTCGTTAATATATATTTTTTATATAGTATTTATTTAATTATTAGTTTTATTTTGTGTTTTTA
>NC_136486.1:30667633-30767633 GCF_053919585.1 Euprymna scolopes
GCGAGCGACTACATGAAGGTTAACTAATTTGGATATTTCTTTGAAAATCGAATGTTAATTATTAATTTTTATGGTTTCTTATTAGATAATTGGGTTCATTTCACTATTTTGCTGAATTCTATTTATGTATGGTTTCTACATTCTGCATAACTGCATAGAATTTAACATGAAAAAGTTCAAGCACACGGAAATATATGTAGATATATATCTATATACATGTATAAAGTGTGCGAAAATTCTCTACCAAACACCTCTCGGGATATTTGGTCTACAGATTTTTTTTTCTTTTTGCATTTAACCTTAATTTCCAACCTTTAAGGATGTGCCAGGAATTACCTCCTCCACCGTAGCATTAAAGAAAAAAAAATGTCTGTACTTCCTGAAGAAGATTATTTTACTATTTGGAAATTAAGAAAAAAATCAATTTTAATAAATAGATATGTTTATTAAAATCGAGTTTAGATTTGTCTAGTCTTTTCAACCGTTAAATATTACATTCTTAATATTGAAAGCTTCTCAAACAGTGGATTTCCTATATATATATATATATATATATATATATATGTATATATATATATATATATATATATATATATATATATATATATATATATATATACTGGTAGGTAACATTCGAAATACTAATTCAGTCTATAATCATAATTCATGTTTATTGTTTATATTTTTTGGCGAATACCATAATCTGGGGTGACTTTGGTCCAAATTAGGCACAATGTGCTTGTAATCTTTTTAAATAAGATACACACAAAAATTTTGCTGGTGTTGAATTATAAATGAAGTGGGCAGGAACACATAGAACAAAGGACATTTTGTCAAATATTACATGCTTAATAATTATTGGTAGATATTCTAGGTGCCCAAAGTCACCCCATGCTGGCCTATCCGACATTAAAATAAGAGTGTACACATCGATTTTAGAATATATTTTGAAATGACCAGAACTCTCCGTAACTTGATATTTATAAAAAAAAACACAAACTTTATTGATTCTGCACAAATTTGACACATGGTCTATACTGATATGGTACCAGTCATTTTTCACTCACAAATGTCGAAAATGTTTTATCTGTTTTTTTTTTTGGTTTAGCGTTCTTGGATGGTGTCCATTCGTCTTCGCTTGACTCTGCATGACTGGTAACAGTATTTGCGTCAGCATCTGAAGAGGAAGCAACCATCTCAGATATTGGATCTGCTGCTGGAGAACTGAGAGCTGGCACTGTTTTGACCACCGAAGGACGTGGGGATGGAGACTTGCTGTCACGAGGGACATCTTGAGCAGCATCTCCATTCCCTGGTGTTGCTACAGGCCTTGTTGAAATGCTTTTTCCTGGAGCAACTTCTAGTTTTTTCACTTGGCATTGGTTGTTCCAAATTTTTCTCCCTATATAGTTTTTTGAGCTCCAAAATAAAGACCTCACTGAGTGACTCCGACGGATCAGATGGAATTTGTGGAAGGTGTTTCAGAACTTGACACTCAATAAGAGGAAAGATTCTACATTTCTTGAAGCCCGTCACAAGAAGATCTTTTTGGCTTTTAGTTCTTCCATGAGATTTTTCAAAAGTTTTGAGAACAAGATTTTTGAGAAAGTGCTTTCAGATTTTTTTGGTACATTTTTGATCTCGGAGATAAGCAGTCTCCACATCACCTTCTTTGGTGCAAAGAAAGCAACATCCAATAGCTTACACAAGTGTTGCATTTGATGGAAGGCGAATGAATTGACTCATTTTCTTAACATTGCCTGAGAATGTCTTCACTCAAATTTACAAATGAGGGCCACTTTTTCCTTGTAGCTTCATATAGGCATGGAAGTGTCACTGAGCCAAACCAATCTTTGAAAGTGATGTGGTTGAACCATACAGATTTGGAACTATTATAGCAAACTTTGTCCGGCTTACCTTCAGTCCATGTTTACCAGAGAAGTTTTGCTTTGTACACAGCATACAATGGCAGTGCTTGTTCCGGCTAGTATAAAGGCTTGTAGACATTTTTGTACTGTTCATAATTCTTTCTGGATACTGAACACTCTTCTTGTTGAGTTGTAGCGTCCCCCGCTTTCTACTGGTCGATATGATCTTGGTATTTTTCTGGCTGAAACACATAAATTATCATTGTATAAACAATACTGCCATTTTTATCAAGTAAATAAAAGTTAAAAGATTAAATATCTTGTCAAAATAAAATATTCAATTTTAAATTTTATGCAGAACTGGGAGGGCCAAATTCACTCCACACATGTCCACACACTGTGGGGTAACTTTAGCTATCCCCAAATTTCACCAATAGTGTGTTTTATCATCTTAATTAACTTATTTTCATAGTGTTCTTACTGCTTAATATAACCAAATCTTAATAAAACAATGAAAAATATTCTTTGTACTCACAGAAGTTTGAAGATATAAATTTCATTAGAGAAAATCATGCAGTCAAGCGGCCATTTTAAATTGGAGATATTTCCACAGAAAATGCGTGCTGCTGCGCCACAATGTGTCCGTAAAATTGTGAAATAGTAGAAATTGTTTAAAACCTGCAGCAATCATATATTATTTGCGCATTATTATCTTTCTTTTTCTTAAAGTCACCTCGGGTGGCCAAAGTCACCTCACCCTACGATGCTTATCATTTCTCATTGTTTTCTTACACGTGCTTTGGTATTATGACTGAAAATATAGTCCATTATGTTACCACACAGCTGTTCAAAAATGCACCATAAAGATCAAATGGACGAAATAAAAAGGATACATGAGATGGGTAGGATGGAAATTCAAAAATCTGAGCACTTACTTAAAGATGACAAGACAGGAGACCCGGCATTGTCTGGGATTAAACAACCTTTTATGTAATAGTAGAGATATTTATTCTGAAAAGAGTCCTCCAACAAAGAATAAACTTCCAATCCAATGGGGATTATATATATATATATATATATATATATATATATATATATATATATATATATATATATATATATATATATATATATACAGGATCATCAGTATTTATTGTCACAACTTAAAGTGGTTATATTTAGGAAATAAAACAAAATTAAAAATTTTTGCAAATGTATTATTGTAGAAAAAGCAATAGAAAGTTAATACACAAAATATTCGATATGTCCACCATCTGCGTCAATAACTAGTTGAAGACGTTTAGGAAAAGCCTTACATGTGTCACAAATTACTTTCTTGGGGACTTTGGCCCACTCCTTTTGCAGTTTGACCTTCAGAGCTTCCAAACTTTGATGGCGAGTAGCCGAGACCTTGCTCTCAAGGTATAACCAGATCCCAAAATCAAGGGGATTCAGATCGGAGGAAGATGGCGGCCATTCCTCTTTGAGAATGAAGTGCGGGACATTCTCAGAAAGCCACTCCCGAGTCTTTTTGGCCCCATGTGATGGTGCGGAGTTATGCTGAAAAGACAAGGGACGTTTTTTGAAGTGCTTCTGTGTCCAGGGCAACAATGCGCCAACGAGGATGTCATCTTGATAATTTTGCTGGTTCAATTTCACCCCCTGGTCGACAAAAGAGAGGGGACTTTACCGGACTCTGTCACGGCTGCCCAAACCATCACTGAGGCGGCACATTGTTTCTTTGTCACCACTCTGGGATCTTTGGAGTCGTTTATCAACAACTTGAGAAGAAAGGTGTTGTTTCTTGACATGCTTGAATGGAGATATCTTCAGGTCCTTTCGGAGTACAGTTGACATGGTCCCATACGATACTCTCGACTCTTTAGCCAGATTCTTGATGGATCTCTTAGGATTCCTCCTAATCTTTTCTCTGATGTATTTAACAAGTTTAGGGAGTCTAGCTGTGTGAGAGCGACCTTGCCCTGGCCTATTCTGAATGTCTCCAGTCTCCTCAAAACGTTTTAAAGTTCTCCACACCAGCATTCTGTTCACTTTCAGGCTCTTAGAGATATCCTTCCTAGAGTTTCCTGCTTTAAACAGCTCAACAATTGCAGTCTGCTTGTCTAAAATACTACTCATGGTTATAATCTGGTATCTGAAAGAGTAAAGATTCATGAATAAGTGTCAAAAATAGAGGAATACCGAGAAAAATGATTAAAATTATAGTTTGAAATAGACTGTAACGCTAAATATTGATGACCCTCTATATATATATATATATATATATATATATATATATATATATATATATATATATATATATATACACTAGCATTTCAGCCCGGCGTTGCCCAGGTGTTTGGAGGTGTATGCTGACCAAAAAAACAAAAAGGTCAATTTTTTTTACTTTGACCTCTATTATCACCCTTTAAAATGTATTATTTTGGGCTCAAATCAAGTTATTAAGTTAGATCCATGTCCAAAGAACCTATATCTAAAAGTTCAAGTGTTTAGACCCAAAATTGTTGGAGGAGTTTGGTAGAGTTCTCAAAGGGCAAATCGTTGAACGTTGACCCCTTAACAGCCAAATTTCTGGCCGAAAACCGATCACATAGATTTTCCCAAATCTCAGTACCCTGTATATCAAATTTCGAGTCTGTAGACTGAAAATTAACAAAGTTATTGCGAAGGAAAATGTACACAGACACACACACACACACACTTTCACACACACACACACATATATATATATATATATATATATATATATTGTTGGTAAGCAAATTTAGTATTTTATTTTTAATGGTGTCTTTCTCTTTGACGGAATGATCATTATTGACCAGCCGTGGTACTCTTCAGAAATCATTGCCACTGACTCCGGTTCTGCACCATTCTGAGCAAATCATCCATGCTAATGTCTGCGATGTTCTTCACATTGTCTGACATTCTTGTTTTTGGTCTTCCACTTCCTCCGTGCATTGTACCAAAGAGCAGATCTTATGTTAGGCCATCTGTTCTGGCCATGCATCCCAAAAATCATAATTTCTCGTTATTTATATTGTTCAGCTACCTTCAGGATAGACCAATCTTCTCCAGAACCCATTCGTTTGTACGTTTTTCCACTCAACTTACACGAATAAGTCTAAGGTAGCACTACAATTCAAATGCAGTAATTTTCCTCTTGTCGAGTTTATTAAGACCCAACATTCTGCTCCATATGTTGCTATTGAGAACACTAATGCTTGTAGGAGTTATTTCTTTGTGATAATCACCCACAAGTGTTTATTTGGACATTTGAGGAAATATCTGCACATTTAACGTATGTGAAATGGATCTGTCTTTCCAGATATTGGTTCGTGAAATCATTGCTGTCTTTGTCAATTGCAATACGTCGTCATACTTTAAAAACGTATAAGTTTGACATATAAATGTATATTTGCCCATGCAGAGAGAAACACTTTAAGTTGACTTACGCCTGCCAAGTTCTAGTTTTTCAATTTTGACCCCTTAACAGCTATTTTTACTGGTTAAAAACCAAATCGAATTTGTTTGACAAAGTCGAATCCCCTATACAAGTTTCAAGCTGGTAAGCCAAAATTGACAGAATAGTTTGTAGAGACTGTTTCACACACACACACACACACACACACACACACACACACACACACACACACAAAGGTCACTTTTATATATATATATATATATATATATATATATATATATATATATATATATATATATATATATACTAGCAGGTCACCAGGCGTTGCCCGATCGTAAAATCTTCTTAAATATAATATTTTAATTCATGCAGATTTCATATTTATTATTATAGACCCAATATTCTACTGATTATCATATTGTACCAAGCATATGGTATTGATTTAAAAAAAAAAAAAGAGTTGTGTGCTATCATCTAGAGTCGAACCAAAACATATAGCTCTTCAGCCTTATCTGTCACTGTATGACCTAAATTCATATGTATAAAAAAATTGCCAAAAATAACGTTGATTAATCTATAACTGCTGTATATTTGCATATTCACAGAAGTAACAGGTTTAGTTGACTTACTCCTACCAAGGTCACTGTGTTTTTTTATTTTTCAATTTTGACTTGTTAGTAGCTATTTTTACCTGCTAAAAACCAAATCGAATTTGTTTCGCAGGTTCAAATTCTCTATATATCTAGTTTTGAATCCATAGACCAAAAATTGACAAACAAGTTTGGTAGAGACCATTCCTCAGAAAGACAGACAGACCGTTCCTCAGACAGGCGGACAGACAAGGTCACTTTTATTTATATATAAAGACAAGTGAAAGCAATATATTGGTATATATAGATTTATTTGTCAATTCAAGAGGAGGAGGACTTATAAATGCATCTACTGCCTAGGTATTTCCAAGCCTAATGCTTTTCATCAGAAGAGTAGATAAAGCTAAGTTATATTCACTGCAACACTCTTCTGTTGATGTTATTTCCCTATTGAATTGACAAATAAATTTATATATACCAATGTATTGCTTTCTCTTGTCTATAATTCTTTTCATATACTTAAGCTCCACCTGTTTGCTGAGCTTCATACATCTTAATATGTCTTGATTTAAAAAAAATCCTTCAATACTTTTTTAATCCCTTAGAGAGAGAGAGAGAGAGAGAGAGAGAGAGAGAGAGAGAGAGAGAGAGAGAGAGAGAGAGAGAGAGAGAGAGAGATGTATCAAAATACATGTTCGTCTGCTAGAATGTTTTTATCATAAATACAAAATTATGCATAATGTAGAAACTATGCATAAATAGAACTGAGCATAATAGTTTAATGAAACCAAGCATTCAATAAGAAACCATAAAAAGTGAATAATTAATTAAGTAAAATTCGTCTTTCTAAGGAATACGCAAATTAGTTAACTTTCAAAAAAATCGATTGCATATATATCATTGAAGTTTGTTTATAAGTTTTGAATAGAAAAGGTAGGCTTTTAATATCAATGTATATGCGATCAAAATCTCAACTTTATTAGTCCTCGTGTGAAAACGCAGGACACAAAATGTTTTAAATAATAATAATAAAAATAGAATAACAATAACAGTCTTTCGCTAGCGAGGACTACTATTGAGCATAACCAGTTATACACTGCTTTTGAAATTTTCATCTCTATTTTTTTCGTTATCTACTGAATATTTTTGATGAAACCTATATGAAATATGTTCCTTATTAAATTGAAAAGATTTTTTTATTCTGAAAGAAGTTTTTAAAAATTAATCTAAAAAAGTTATTTTAAAGTTTTTGTTAAAAAAGTTCAGATTTTCTTATTATTCAGACATGTATGACAAAGAGAGAGTTGCAAAAAAGAGTTGTGCAGTGAGGAGAATTACAAACTGAAACAGAGAGAATATTCAGACCTGTAATAATACAAAGAGGGGGTTGCAAAAATGAGTTGTGGTGTGAGGAGAAATACAATCTGAAATAGAGAGTAGGGGAGTTTTTATAAATACATACAAAATCACATTCATCTTTTTTTAAATCCAAATTAATAAATTAAATAAAATATAATCTTAAAAAGATAGGATACAAGTTAGAAAAGCATTTCATCCAAGGCATGAAAATTGTTAAACAAAATGTTTTTACTATAGGCTTTAAAAATAAAGGTACAAGATTCAATTTGAAATTTATTTATCTTCAAAGTGCACTTTTATACATTTTACAAAGTAAGGTATTAAATTTGCATACCTTACTTTGTAAAATTTATAAAAGTACACTTTGAAGATAAATAAATTTCAAATTGAATCTTGTACCTTTATTTTTAAATCCTATAGTAAAAACATTTTTTAAAACCTATAGTAAAAACAATTTTCATGCCTTGGATGAAATGCTTTTCTAACTTGTATATTTATGTATACGTATATATTTTTGTTTAACAAATAGATATATATGTGAAGATTAAGTTTGACATTTTAAAAAATATTTTACTCTGCGTAACTCTTGGCACAGAAGTAAATGCATGATTTTACTGTTTCTAATTACACTTATAATGGTAACACTAACAAACTGTTACTCTGCAGATTGCACTAGAACCAATACTTTCAAACCATAAACTAAAAGATGAAAAATATTTTAAGACTAAATAAACATCATTCAATTACTAGAAAGAAAGTACCTTACTGCCCGGTCATGCAATATGCTTAAACATGATATTTTAATTTATGCAGATTGTGTATGTATTATAGAATCGATTCTCTATTGATTATTATATATTACAAGGAATAATTTGCCCGGTGGACTTATTCACAAATAAAATTAAAATAATAATGATAATGTTGTTCATCAAATTCTGCCTATATTTGTTTACAATATCATATTAGCTGATATTTCGGCTTGATGATAAATGCCCTGGAAATGTTACTTCTGATTAATGTTTAGTTTTAAAATATGCGAATGAAGAACTGATTTGCAACGATTCTAAATGGTACTTCTTTTATCGTAGATTAAACTCATTAATAAGAAAAAATTAAAATAAAATGGTGAGATACACCCGGGCTTGAACAGGGGGGGGGATCATTCTATCTGTAGTCGAATGCCCTACTACTAAGCTATATCTTCAGATTATAACAAATCTGTTTCTTTAAGAAGAAATTATTTGCTGAAATTTTTTTTTTTATCTCCCTTTCTAGTGTAACGCAAAATATTTTCCAGTAAAAATTATTCTCTTTTTTTATGTGTAAGAAAGAAAAGCTATTTTTAAGATCGTTTTTTTTTATTTCCGATACTTATGGGATGAATTTCTGTAGAAAATATATCTAAGAACACTGCCAGACATATAAATTAGCTTTCTGTGAAATTTGCAAAACATAGGCTCAACCATTTCAGAACCTATGACACACACACACACACAAAGTGACTTTTATATAATAGTAGAGATATACAAAATGCAACCTCGTTTAGTATAATAGTTAATGTTTGGAGACCAGAGTTCAATCCTCAGTCGAGTCATGCTAAATACTCAAAATGGTATCTTTGCTAAACATTAAGTATTATAAGGTGAGGTTCAAGGGTAAGTGGAGTAATCCTGGAAAAAGTAAATTGTGGTCCGCTTCATCTTGGTGTGGTACCTAATGAAAAGGGAGCCTTCGAGCTGCCCTGGACTATGGTCAACCACATTTTTTTATGCACAATGCAACTAATGTATTTTTTTGGTTATACGAATTCTTAATAAGCTCTTAACGGGAAACTTTTCATAACGTTGCGTTACTTCTTTCTTAATCATTGTCTTCATAAATCTTTACATTTATATACCTTTTCAGCCGATGTATCTTTGGGCCTTCTTCAAGTGCATGGTTCATTTATGTACGATGATATTTTTCTTGTATTTAAATCTGATGGATTATTGGTTTATGCTGTTCTTTGCTGTGAGAAATTCAGAATTGGAGCATGGCATGAACATTCTTTTTTTTCAATTCTTCCCATACTGAATTCAAATCTAATATGAAGTCGACGGATGATGTTGGAATAACGTAGGATATAAGTTTACTGTTGTCATTATCTTATTTTCCAGTCCAGCTCTTCATCACTTTCATTTTATCAAATACTAGCGGGGGGGGGGGATGGGTAAGGTTTGGGGGAGGGGGTAATCAAAACAAAATGTAAAATAAAGAATAAGCGAACGATGTTAAAACTTCTTAAACAAAATCAGATAAACAACAACAACAAAAAAAAACAGCGAACGTGATGGAAAAAAAGCGAATGCGTAAAGTGGCATAAATAACCCTGTTTCAATATTAAAACTTTAAAAATTGAAAAAAAAACATATCTGATATCTCGGCTTAAATGCGCAATCTTAAGATAACAACGCTGCTACTATATCGACTGGTCTATGATCGCGCGAGCAAAATTAGGTCGTTTTTTTTTATATTTAAACTAATTCAAGAAAGATTTTTTTTTTTTTTTTTTGCATGCGTGTTTCGATAAATTGTTATTAAGGAAAGTTTTTGCTACACCCTTCCTGTAGAAAATTGCCCAGTTGAGGGTAAAGGAATTAATGATTTTTAGCCAATTGTTCAATATTTGTCGTTTGAAGGGTCGAGCTTCAAAACGATACCGACCTCATGAAAATCCGTTGCCTTTGTCAAAAGTTGTTTTCCGACATACATACATACATACATACATTTAAACAGACAGATGAGATTTATATTATCAATGACTGTTTAAGTCATATTTGGTGGTGCAAAGCGACCATTTTCTCTCCACCCCAGATACGGCCTTCATATAAAGAAGTTAGCTATGAATATCCACTAAGCAGTTCCAGATCAACTGGTAGTCTCCTCAGAGGGTTACATTGAATTTGCACTATTCAGGTATATATCCATGGAATGTATGCAGATACCCAATGTATAATTTAAACTTGATGGGTGTTGACCACCTTTAGAATCTGACTGATTAGGTTTATTCTGGGCTGTTGATTATCGTTGATAATCCACTTTGTGCCGATCACAAAAAAGCTTTATGCAAGGAAAAGAATTATTTGCGTACTTCGGACTACTGCCTTTATCTTTTTCACAACGTTTTGGCCAATGTACCCTCTTCAGGTGTGTCTTGTCGAATTCTGGAATCTTTCTCTCAAAGTTGGGAATCCACATGGTATTTCCAACAGAATGCTCTATCTAATCCACACAAGGATCCGTGGCGTATTTTAGAGATATTTCTTGTATGAAATCTTCCCGATACAATAATAAATAACAAAGCATGTCCAAGCCACATAAATCTCTTTTTGTGATAACGTATTTAGTGGATTAGTTATGCGTAACGTATTTAGTGGATTAGTTATGCATAACGTATTTAGTGGATTAGTTATGCGTAACGTATTTAGTGGATTAGTTATGCATAACGTATTTAGTGGATTAGTTATGCATAACGTATTTAGTGGATCAGTTATGCGTAACGTATTTAGTGGATTAGTTATGCATAACGTATTTAGTGGATTAGTTATGCATAACGTATTTAGTGGATTAGTAATGCGTAACGTATTTAGTGGATTAGTTATGCATAACGTATTTAGTGGATCAGTTATGCGTAACGTATTTAGTGGATTAGTTATGCATAACGTATTTAGTGGATTAGTTATGCATAACGTATTTAGTGGATTAGTTATGCATAACGTATTTAGTGGATCAGTTATGCGTAACATATTTAGTGGATTAGTTATGCGTAACGTATTTAGTGGATTAGTTATGCGTAACGTATTTAGTGGATTAGTTATGCGTAACATATTTAGTGGATTGTTAATATCAGGCCTTTTTATGATATATTCATTTCTTTATCAATTTCACAAAATTACTCCAAATATACTTCCTAAACATTTAATTCCAAAGACATTGAGCTTCCTCTCATGCTCTGCTAGTATTATAGTCCATGTTTCACTTTTATATATCACAACAGGAACTATCACTGCCTTGTTAAATAAAAGCTGCCCCAGTCATGTTGAGACCCTATCAACATCTTAGGTAGAAACTAGACTATAGTTGTTGACCAGAATTCTAGAGAAGGCCTCTCTCCTATTGACATGATATCATCCTGACGCCCTTCTTCCTTGCTCAGAAACATTGTGACTCCATTAGAAAACCCTCAACTACCCAAGAACAGGAATGGGGCGATCAAAAGTTGCTATGACCCGATGAGGCTACACAACTGACTCCACCATCATTGAATGTAGAAACCATCTGTGAATGTGGAGAACATGACGATACGGTGCAGCAGCATCTGCTATTCAACCAATGTGACTTGAACGATCTTGCAGAATACAGCAATACTGCAAAAGAAAATAAAGCAATACTGCAAAAAAAATACAGCAATACTGAAAAAAAACAATACAGCAATACTGAAAAAAAAACAATGCAGCAATATTGAAAAAAAATACAGCAATACTGCAAAAAAAATACAGCAATACTGAAAAAAAATACAGCAATACTGCAAAAAAAATAAAATACAGCAATACTGCAAAAATAAAATACAGCAATACTGAAAAAAAAAACAATACAGCAATACTGAAACAAAAATACAGCAATACTGCAAAAAAATACAGCAATACTGCAAAAAAATACAGCAATACTGCAAAAAAATAAAATACAGCAATACTGCAAAAAAAAAAAAAATACAGCAATACTGTAAAAAAGAGTGAAACTGCGATATAGTACCACATGCTTCAAATGTATATATATAAAAAAATGGCACAGTCTTGAGTAGATGTTGTCCATACCAGTTGGAGATACGTCCTTGACAATCAGTCCAAAAGTTGTTTTGTTGCTGTTTTGCTGGGGTAGGGTTCCATTCAGTCTAAGAGTTCACCTTCCCAGGCTTTACCGTCTCTCTGAGAAGAAGTTAGCTTAGTGCTAATAATCTGCAGTAATGATGCAACACTGCGTTGTCTGTAATCTACTGCTCAACTGGTGCAGCTTGAAACATCTTGCAGAATACAACAATAATGCAAAAGACTGCATAAAAAAAGGTGTGAAGTTGTAGTTTGATTATATGCTTAAAAGGCATGAAAAGCAAGAATTTCTACAAATAATTCAGATTTGTACTTTCCCATTTTCCAAGCAAATATTTTTGAGTTCTCAATCAAAAGTGATTCTTCCATTTTTTAATATCAACTCTTCTAGATCTAAACGCTTGTTGATAAATTTGTTTAATTCCTCTTTCTCGTTCCATTTTTATATATAACCAATCTTCTTTTATTATCAAATAAGATGTTGAGGCAAATGTAGGCCTATATTGCATGCTATAAACACTTTCAAATGTTCTTTACTAGAAAATTAAAGAAATCGGCCGGCTAATGTAAAGAATTAACTACCAAGGGTGAGAATTCAATCTGAAGAAATCTTTTATGGAAATCGCTCCAGACAAAGCATGAAGCCACTTGATGTAAAAAGCTAGAAATACTACTTCAAGGTCAAGGCTGAGATGGATATTCCGACTCAGATAATAGCAATTCTACACTCATAGAATATGAGAACTAAAGTAGGATATGATGAAAGCGAGGGTTACAAATGCAATGTTCACTTTTACTCTCCTTAAATTAATTTTTAAATAAATTTATAGACTGAATTCATAAACTGAAATAAATTTTTAAATGAATTTATAGACTGAAATAAATTTATAGACTGAATTCATAAACTGAAATAAATTTATAGACTGAATTCATAAACTGAAATAAATTTATAGACTGAATTTATAAACTGAAATTTTTCAACATATACACACGTACAACTCGGCCAGCTATTTTAGATAATAAAGTTCTAACGATGAGAATTCGGTCAGACTAAATCATTTATGCAAATTACTCCAGACAAAACATGAAACCACTTGATGTTAAAAGCTAAAAATACTACTTCGAGGTCAAGTGTTAGATGAAAAGATTCGGTCGGTTATTCTAAATAATTTGAAAGAATTAACTACCAAGGATGAGAACTTGATTCGATTAAATCTTCTCTGCAAATTGCTTCAGACAAAACATGAAACCACTTGATGTTAAAAGTTTAAAATACTACTTCAACGTCAAGTGTGAAATGGATAGAGTCCGACTCAGATTATTGTAAATCAGTCTGCCATTTAAAATAATTTTAAAGAATTAACTACCAAGGATGAGTACTTGATCAAACTAAATCTTCTATGACAAAGTATGACGCCACTTGATGTAAGGAGCTAAATCTGTACAGTACAACAACCATGTAAAGAACTGCATAAAAAAGGGTGAGACTGTCACATGCAAAAATGAAGAATTATATTATCCTAATATGACATGACTTTCCTATGCCATGCCTTTAAGCTTCCAAATGTTTGCATTGCTTTTGTAGAAATTTCTATTTCTTATCCATCATGTCTCAGCTCATGAACGTTTTGGATTATAGAAGATTTGAGGATTTGAATAAAGGAATTTTACTTGAGTCTAATGACATTTTTCAATGAAAGGATATTAAAATTAATTATTTTAAAAAAAAACTTTTAAATTATCAAGTACTTGATAATTTAAAAGATTTTAAAAATAATTATTAGGTTAATGCAAAAATAATCTCGTTTTGGAGGTATATATATATATATATATATATATATATATATATATATATATATATATATATATATATATATATATATATAGTTTTTGTTGTTGATTTTTAAACGATATTAAGATTAGCATCTCCGCCTCGGAGATCCAGTGCTTTTCTTAGAAAGTCGCCCATTTTTTATTTGGACGTATTTTTATTTATTTATTTATTATTTTTTAAAAACAGTAATCTAAGGCACACGTGTTTCGGAGTCATATATATATATATCTGATAAAAAAACGACATTATTTTTGCACAAGAAATCACCTTTTTCTTCACCATGTTCCCTCTGCTTCACGTTTTGTTATCAAGTAAGATCTTTGACTTACTTGCAGTTTCATCAAATGCTTTTGTATGCAAAATCCGATCCCGCATTTTGCTAATTCCTACACTCTGACGAGAAGGAAAGTATTTCTTCGAAACTCCGTGGATTAAGGGCTATCAACATATTAAGTATTTCCTTTTCAGATTAAATATGTTTTTAACTCTTTTTCAAAGTGTTTTGAACATGTTTTATTAACTATTTGCTCTCATATATATATATATATATATATATAACATATATTTTAGTCATCGACATACAGACCTGTTTCGTTGTTTCACAACTCATCAGTGCCGCTAGACTAACACCTCTCCCAAGCCGAGGATCGAACCTAGAACCGTCGTGATGACAGTCGGCAGTCCTACCCCTTGACTACGGAATCGGTGGCCGAAATTAACTTGTCCGAACGATTATTTAAATAAACATCGGTCCGCTACTCGTAGAGGGCTCAAACGTTTGTTTGTAAACAAATCGCGAGCTTCGCATTATTTCAGCTAAATTAAGTAGCGAGTAAGATAATTTTCGAGAGTGCTCTACCCAAGAGGGGAGCTTTTTATAAAATATATTTTAGTCATCGACATACAGACCTGTTTCGTTGTTTCACAACTCATCAGTGCCGCTAGACTAACACCTCTCCCAAGCCGAGGATCGAACCTAGAACCGTCGTGATGACAGTCGGCAGTCCTACCCCTTGACTACGGAATCGGTGGCCGAAATTAACCTGTCCGAACGATTATTTAAATAAACATCGGTCCGCTACTCGTAGAGGGCTCAAACGTTTGTTTGTAAACAAATCGCGAGCTTCGCATTATTTCAGCTAAATTAAGTAGCGAGTAAGATAATCTTCGAGAGTGCTCTACCAAAGAGGGGAGCTTTTTATAAAATATATTTTAGTCATCGACATACAGACCTGTTTCGTTGTTTCACAACTCATCAGTGCCGCTAGACTAACACCTCTCCCAAGCCGAGGATCGAACCTAGAACCGTCGTGATGACAGTCGGCAGTCCTACCCCTTGACTACGGAATCGGTGGCCGAAATTAACCTGTCCGAACGATTATTTAAATAAACATCGGTCCGCTACTCGTAGAGGGCTCAAACGTTTGTTTGTAAACAAATCGCGAGCTTCGCATTATTTCAGCTAAATTAAGTAGCGAGTAAGATAATTTTCGAGAGTGCTCTACCAAAGAGGGGAGCTTTTTATAAAATATATTTTAGTCATCAGCATACAGACCTGTTTCGTTGTTTCACAACTCATCAGTGCCGCTAGACTAACACCTCTCCCAAGCCGAGGATCGAACCTAGAACCGTCGTGATGACAGTCGGCAGTCCTACCCCTTGACTACGGAATCAGTGGCCGAAATTAACCTGTCCGAACGATTATTTAAATAAACATCGGTCCGCTACTCGTAGAGGGCTCAAACGTTTGTTTGTAAACAAATCGCGAGCTTGGCATTATTTCAGCTAAATTAAGTAGCGAGTAAGATAATTTTCGAGAGTGCTCTACCAAAGAGGGGAGCTTTTTATAAAATATATTTTAGTCATCGACATACAGACCTGTTTCGTTGTTTCACAACTCATCAGTGCCGCTAGACTAACACCTCTCCCAAGCCGAGGATCGAACCTAGAACCGTCGTGATGACAGTCGGCAGTCCTACCCCTTGACTACGGAATCGGTGGCCGAAATTAACCTGTCCGAACGATTATTTAAATAAACATCGGTCCGCTACTCGTAGAGGGCTCAAACGTTTGTTTGTAAACAAATCGCGAGCTTCGCATTATTTCAGCTAAATTAAGTAGCGAGTAAGATAATCTTCGAGAGTGCTCTACCAAAGAGGGGAGCTTTTTATAAAATATATTTTAGTCATCGACATACAGACCTGTTTCGTTGTTTCACAACTCATCAGTGCCGCTAGACTAACACCTCTCCCAAGCCGAGGATCGAACCTAGAACCGTCGTGATGACAGTCGGCAGTCCTACCCCTTGACTACGGAATCGGTGGCCGAAATTAACCTGTCCGAACGATTATTTAAATAAGCATCGGTCCGCTACTCGTAGAGGGCTCAAACGTTTGTTTGTAAACAAATCGCGAGCTTCGCATTATTTCAGCTAAATTAAGTAGCGAGTAAGATAATTTTCGAGAGTGCTCTACCAAAGAGGGGAGCTTTTTATAAAATATATTTTAGTCATCGACATACAGACCTGTTTCGTTGTTTCACAACTCATCAGTGCCGCTAGACTAACACCTCTCCCAAGCCGAGGATCGAACCTAGAACCGTCGTGATGACAGTCGGCAGTCCTACCCCTTGACTACGGAATCAGTGGCCGAAATTAACCTGTCCGAACGATTATTTAAATAAACATCGGTCCGCTACTCGTAGAGGGCTCAAACGTTTGTTTGTAAACAAATCGCGAGCTTCGCATTATTTCAGCTAAATTAAGTAGCGAGTAAGATAATTTTCGAGAGTGCTCTACCAAAGAGGGGAGCTTTTTATAAAATATATTTTAGTCATCGACATACAGACCTGTTTCGTTGTTTCACAACTCATCAGTGCCGCTAGACTAACACCTCTCCCAAGCCGAGGATCGAACCTAGAACCGTCGTGATGACAGTCGGCAGTCCTACCCCTTGACTACGGAATCAGTGGCCGAAATTAACCTGTCCGAACGATTATTTAAATAAACATCGGTCCGCTACTCGTAGAGGGCTCAAACGTTTGTTTGTAAACAAATCGCGAGCTTCGCATTATTTCAGCTAAATTAAGTAGCGAGTAAGATAATTTTCGAGAGTGCTCTACCAAAGAGGGGAGCTTTTTATAAAATATATTTTAGTCATCGACATACAGACCTGTTTCGTTGTTTCACAACTCATCAGTGCCGCTAGACTAACACCTCTCCCAAGCCGAGGATCGAACCTAGAACCGTCGTGATGACAGTCGGCAGTCCTACCCCTTGACTACGGAATCGGTGGCCGAAATTAACCTGTCCGAACGATTATTTAAATAAGCATCGGTCCGCTACTCGTAGAGGGCTCAAACGTTTGTTTGTAAACAAATCGCGAGCTTCGCATTATTTCAGCTAAATTAAGTAGCGAGTAAGATAATCTTCGAGAGTGCTCTACCAAAGAGGGGAGCTTTTTATAAAATATATTTTAGTCATCGACATACAGACCTGTTTCGTTGTTTCACAACTCATCAGTGCCGCTAGACTAACACCTCTCCCAAGCCGAGGATCGAACCTAGAACCGTCGTGATGACAGTCGGCAGTCCTACCCCTTGACTACGGAATCGGTGGCCGAAATTAACCTGTCCGAACGATTATTTAAATAAACATCGGTCCGCTACTCGTAGAGGGCTCAAACGTTTGTTTGTAAACAAATCGCGAGCTTCGCATTATTTCAGCTAAATTAAGTAGCGAGTAAGATAATTTTCGAGAGTGCTCTACCAAAGAGGGGAGCTTTTTATAAAATATATTTTAGTCATCAGCATACAGACCTGTTTCGTTGTTTCACAACTCATCAGTGCCGCTAGACTAACACCTCTCCCAAGCCGAGGATCGAACCTAGAACCGTCGTGATGACAGTCGGCAGTCCTACCCCTTGACTACGGAATCAGTGGCCGAAATTAACCTGTCCGAACGATTATTTAAATAAACATCGGTCCGCTACTCGTAGAGGGCTCAAACGTTTGTTTGTAAACAAATCGCGAGCTTGGCATTATTTCAGCTAAATTAAGTAGCGAGTAAGATAATCTTCGAGAGTGCTCTACCAAAGAGGGGAGCTTTTTATAAAATATATTTTAGTCATCGACATACAGACCTGTTTCGTTGTTTCACAACTCATCAGTGCCGCTAGACTAACACCTCTCCCAAGCCGAGGATCGAACCTAGAACCGTCGTGATGACAGTCGGCAGTCCTACCCCTTGACTACGGAATCGGTGGCCGAAATTAACCTGTCCGAACGATTATTTAAATAAACATCGGTCCGCTACTCGTAGAGGGCTCAAACGTTTGTTTGTAAACAAATCGCGAGCTTCGCATTATTTCAGCTAAATTAAGTAGCGAGTAAGATAATCTTCGAGAGTGCTCTACCAAAGAGGGGAGCTTTTTATAAAATATATTTTAGTCATCGACATACAGACCTGTTTCGTTGTTTCACAACTCATCAGTGCCGCTAGACTAACACCTCTCCCAAGCCGAGGATCGAACCTAGAACCGTCGTGATGACAGTCGGCAGTCCTACCCCTTGACTACGGAATCGGTGGCTGAAATTAACCTGTCCGAACGATTATTTAAATAAACATCGGTCCGCTACTCGTAGAGGGCTCAAACGTTTGTTTGTAAACAAATCGCGAGCTTCGCATTATTTCAGCTAAATTAAGTAGCGAGTAAGATAATTTTCGAGAGTGCTCTACCAAAGAGGGGAGCTTTTTATAAAATATATTTTAGTCATCAGCATACAGACCTGTTTCGTTGTTTCACAACTCATCAGTGCCGCTAGACTAACACCTCTCCCAAGCCGAGGATCGAACCTAGAACCGTCGTGATGACAGTCGGCAGTCCTACCCCTTGACTACGGAATCAGTGGCCGAAATTAACCTGTCCGAACGATTATTTAAATAAACATCGGTCCGCTACTCGTAGAGGGCTCAAACGTTTGTTTGTAAACAAATCGCGAGCTTGGCATTATTTCAGCTAAATTAAGTAGCGAGTAAGATAATTTTCGAGAGTGCTCTACCAAAGAGGGGAGCTTTTTATAAAATATATTTTAGTCATCGACATACAGACCTGTTTCGTTGTTTCACAACTCATCAGTGCCGCTAGACTAACACCTCTCCCAAGCCGAGGATCGAACCTAGAACCGTCGTGATGACAGTCGGCAGTCCTACCCCTTGACTACGGAATCGGTGGCCGAAATTAACCTGTCCGAACGATTATTTAAATAAACATCGGTCCGCTACTCGTAGAGGGCTCAAACGTTTGTTTGTAAACAAATCGCGAGCTTCGCATTATTTCAGCTAAATTAAGTAGCGAGTAAGATAATTTTCGAGAGTGCTCTACCCAAGAGGGGAGCTTTTTATAAAATATATTTTAGTCATCGACATACAGACCTGTTTCGTTGTTTCACAACTCATCAGTGCCGCTAGACTAACACCTCTCCCAAGCCGAGGATCGAACCTAGAACCGTCGTGATGACAGTCGGCAGTCCTACCCCTTGACTACGGAATCGGTGGCCGAAATTAACCTGTCCGAACGATTATTTAAATAAGCATCGGTCCGCTACTCGTAGAGGGCTCAAACGTTTGTTTGTAAACAAATCGCGAGCTTCGCATTATTTCAGCTAAATTAAGTAGCGAGTAAGATAATTTTCGAGAGTGCTCTACCAAAGAGGGGAGCTTTTTATAAAATATATTTTAGTCATCGACATACAGACCTGTTTCGTTGTTTCACAACTCATCAGTGCCGCTAGACTAACACCTCTCCCAAGCCGAGAATGAAACCTAGAACCGTCGTGATGACAGTCGGCAGTCCTACCCCTTGACTACGGAATCAGTGGCCGAAATTAACCTGTCCGAGCGATTATTTAAATAAACATCGGTCCGCTACTCGTAGAGGGCTCAAACGTTTGTTTGTAAACAAATCGCGAGCTTGGCATTATTTCAGCTAAATTAAGTAGCGAGTAAGATAATTTTCGAGAGTGCTCTACCAAAGAGGGGAGCTTTTTATAAAATATATTTTAGTCATCGACATACAGACCTGTTTCGTTGTTTCACAACTCATCAGTGCCGCTAGACTAACACCTCTCCCAAGCCGAGGATCGAACCTAGAACTGTCGTGATGACAGTCGGCAGTCCTACCCCTTAACTACGAAATCGGTGGCCGAAATTAACCTGTCCGAACGATTATTTAAATAAACATCGGTCCGCTACTCGTAGAGGGCTCAAACGTTTGTTTTGTAAACAAATCGCGAGCTTCGCATTATTTCAGCTAAATTAAGTAGCGAGTAAGATAATCTTCGAGAGTGCTCTATTAAAGAGGGGAGCTTTTTATAAAATATATTTTAGTCATCGACATACAGACCTGTTTCGTTGTTTCACAACTCATCAGTGCCGCTAGACTAACACCTCTCCCAAGCCGAGGATCGAACCTAGAACCGTCGTGATGACAGTCGGCAGTCCTACCCCTTGACTACGGAATCAGTGGCCGAAATTAACCTGTCCGAACGATTATTTAAATAAACATCGGTCCGCTACTCGTAGAGGGCTCAAACGTTTGTTTGTAAACAAATCGCGAGCTTGGCATTATTTCAGCTAAATTAAGTAGCGAGTAAGATAATTTTCGAGAGTGCTCTACCAAAGAGGGGAGCTTTTTATAAAATATATTTTAGTCATCGACATACAGACCTGTTTCGTTGTTTCACAACTCATCAGTGCCGCTAGACTAACACCTCTCCCAAGCCGAGGATCGAACCTAGAACCGTCGTGATGACAGTCGGCAGTCCTACCCCTTGACTACGGAATCGGTGGCCGAAATTAACCTGTCCGAACGATTATTTAAATAAACATCGGTCCGCTACTCGTAGAGGGCTCAAACGTTTGTTTGTAAACAAATCGCGAGCTTGGCATTATTTCAGCTAAATTAAGTAGCGAGTAAGATAATTTTCGAGAGTGCTCTACCAAAGAGGGGAGCTTTTTATAAAATATATTTTAGTCATCGACATACAGACCTGTTTCGTTGTTTCACAACTCATCAGTGCCGCTAGACTAACACCTCTCCCAAGCCGAGGATCGAACCTAGAACCGTCGTGATGACAGTCGGCAGTCCTACCCCTTGACTACGGAATCGGTGGCCGAAATTAACCTGTCCGAACGATTATTTAAATAAACATCGGTCCGCTACTCGTAGAGGGCTCAAACGTTTGTTTGTAAACAAATCGCGAGCTTCGCATTATTTCAGCTAAATTAAGTAGCGAGTAAGATAATTTTCGAGAGTGCTCTACCCAAGAGGGGAGCTTTTTATAAAATATATTTTAGTCATCGACATACAGACCTGTTTCGTTGTTTCACAACTCATCAGTGCCGCTAGACTAACACCTCTCCCAAGCCGAGGATCGAACCTAGAACCGTCGTGATGACAGTCGGCAGTCCTACCCCTTGACTACGGAATCGGTGGCCGAAATTAACCTGTCCGAACGATTATTTAAATAAGCATCGGTCCGCTACTCGTAGAGGGCTCAAACGTTTGTTTGTAAACAAATCGCGAGCTTCGCATTATTTCAGCTAAATTAAGTAGCGAGTAAGATAATTTTCGAGAGTGCTCTACCAAAGAGGGGAGCTTTTTATAAAATATATTTTAGTCATCGACATACAGACCTGTTTCGTTGTTTCACAACTCATCAGTGCCGCTAGACTAACACCTCTCCCAAGCCGAGAATGAAACCTAGAACCGTCGTGATGACAGTCGGCAGTCCTACCCCTTGACTACGGAATCGGTGGCCGAAATTAACCTGTCCGAACGATTATTTAAATAAACATCGTTCCGCTACTCGTAGAGGGCTCAAACGTTTGTTTGTAAACAAATCGCGAGCTTCGCATTATTTCAGCTAAATTAAGTAGCGAGTAAGATAATCTTCGAGAGTGCTCTACCAAAGAGGGGAGCTTTTTATAAAATATATTTTAGTCATCGACATACAGACCTGTTTCGTTGTTTCACAACTCATCAGTGCCGCTAGACTAACACCTCTCCCAAGCCGAGGATCGAACCTAGAACCGTCGTGATGACAGTCGGCAGTCCTACCCCTTGACTACGGAATCGGTGGCCGAAATTAACCTGTCCGAACGATTATTTAAATAAACATCGGTCCGCTACTCGTAGAGGGCTCAAACGTTTGTTTGTAAACAAATCGCGAGCTTCGCATTATTTCAGCTAAATTAAGTAGCGAGTAAGATAATTTTCGAGAGTGCTCTACCAAAGAGGGGAGCTTTTTATAAAATATATTTTAGTCATCAGCATACAGACCTGTTTCGTTGTTTCACAACTCATCAGTGCCGCTAGACTAACACCTCTCCCAAGCCGAGGATCGAACCTAGAACCGTCGTGATGACAGTCGGCAGTCCTACCCCTTGACTACGGAATCAGTGGCCGAAATTAACCTGTCCGAACGATTATTTAAATAAACATCGGTCCGCTACTCGTAGAGGGCTCAAACGTTTGTTTGTAAACAAATCGCGAGCTTGGCATTATTTCAGCTAAATTAAGTAGCGAGTAAGATAATTTTCGAGAGTGCTCTACCAAAGAGGGGAGCTTTTTATAAAATATATTTTAGTCATCGACATACAGACCTGTTTCGTTGTTTCACAACTCATCAGTGCCGCTAGACTAACACCTCTCCCAAGCCGAGGATCGAACCTAGAACCGTCGTGATGACAGTCGGCAGTCCTACCCCTTGACTACGGAATCGGTGGCCGAAATTAACCTGTCCGAACGATTATTTAAATAAACATCGGTCCGCTACTCGTAGAGGGCTCAAACGTTTGTTTGTAAACAAATCGCGAGCTTCGCATTATTTCAGCTAAATTAAGTAGCGAGTAAGATAATCTTCGAGAGTGCTCTACCAAAGAGGGGAGCTTTTTATAAAATATATTTTAGTCATCGACATACAGACCTGTTTCGTTGTTTCACAACTCATCAGTGCCGCTAGACTAACACCTCTCCCAAGCCGAGGATCGAACCTAGAACCGTCGTGATGACAGTCGGCAGTCCTACCCCTTGACTACGGAATCGGTGGCCGAAATTAACCTGTCCGAACGATTATTTAAATAAGCATCGGTCCGCTACTCGTAGAGGGCTCAAACGTTTGTTTGTAAACAAATCGCGAGCTTCGCATTATTTCAGCTAAATTAAGTAGCGAGTAAGATAATTTTCGAGAGTGCTCTACCAAAGAGGGGAGCTTTTTATAAAATATATTTTAGTCATCGACATACAGACCTGTTTCGTTGTTTCACAACTCATCAGTGCCGCTAGACTAACACCTCTCCCAAGCCGAGGATCGAACCTAGAACCGTCGTGATGACAGTCGGCAGTCCTACCCCTTGACTACGGAATCAGTGGCCGAAATTAACCTGTCCGAACGATTATTTAAATAAACATCGGTCCGCTACTCGTAGAGGGCTCAAACGTTTGTTTGTAAACAAATCGCGAGCTTCGCATTATTTCAGCTAAATTAAGTAGCGAGTAAGATAATTTTCGAGAGTGCTCTACCAAAGAGGGGAGCTTTTTATAAAATATATTTTAGTCATCGACATACAGACCTGTTTCGTTGTTTCACAACTCATCAGTGCCGCTAGACTAACACCTCTCCCAAGCCGAGGATCGAACCTAGAACCGTCGTGATGACAGTCGGCAGTCCTACCCCTTGACTACGGAATCGGTGGCCGAAATTAACCTGTCCGAACGATTATTTAAATAAACATCGGTCCGCTACTCGTAGAGGGCTCAAACGTTTGTTTGTAAACAAATCGCGAGCTTCGCATTATTTCAGCTAAATTAAGTAGCGAGTAAGATAATCTTCGAGAGTGCTCTACCAAAGAGGGGAGCTTTTTATAAAATATATTTTAGTCATCGACATACAGACCTGTTTCGTTGTTTCACAACTCATCAGTGCCGCTAGACTAACACCTCTCCCAAGCCGAGGATCGAACCTAGAACCGTCGTGATGACAGTCGGCAGTCCTACCCCTTGACTACGGAATCGGTGGCCGAAATTAACCTGTCCGAACGATTATTTAAATAAACATCGGTCCGCTACTCGTAGAGGGCTCAAACGTTTGTTTGTAAACAAATCGCGAGCTTCGCATTATTTCAGCTAAATTAAGTAGCGAGTAAGATAATTTTCGAGAGTGCTCTACCAAAGAGGGGAGCTTTTTATAAAATATATTTTAGTCATCAGCATACAGACCTGTTTCGTTGTTTCACAACTCATCAGTGCCGCTAGACTAACACCTCTCCCAAGCCGAGGATCGAACCTAGAACCGTCGTGATGACAGTCGGCAGTCCTACCCCTTGACTACGGAATCAGTGGCCGAAATTAACCTGTCCGAACGATTATTTAAATAAACATCGGTCCGCTACTCGTAGAGGGCTCAAACGTTTGTTTGTAAACAAATCGCGAGCTTGGCATTATTTCAGCTAAATTAAGTAGCGAGTAAGATAATTTTCGAGAGTGCTCTACCAAAGAGGGGAGCTTTTTATAAAATATATTTTAGTCATCGACATACAGACCTGTTTCGTTGTTTCACAACTCATCAGTGCCGCTAGACTAACACCTCTCCCAAGCCGAGGATCGAACCTAGAACCGTCGTGATGACAGTCGGCAGTCCTACCCCTTGACTACGGAATCGGTGGCCGAAATTAACCTGTCCGAACGATTATTTAAATAAACATCGGTCCGCTACTCGTAGAGGGCTCAAACGTTTGTTTGTAAACAAATCGCGAGCTTCGCATTATTTCAGCTAAATTAAGTAGCGAGTAAGATAATCTTCGAGAGTGCTCTACCAAAGAGGGGAGCTTTTTATAAAATATATTTTAGTCATCGACATACAGACCTGTTTCGTTGTTTCACAACTCATCAGTGCCGCTAGACTAACACCTCTCCCAAGCCGAGGATCGAACCTAGAACCGTCGTGATGACAGTCGGCAGTCCTACCCCTTGACTACGGAATCGGTGGCTGAAATTAACCTGTCCGAACGATTATTTAAATAAACATCGGTCCGCTACTCGTAGAGGGCTCAAACGTTTGTTTGTAAACAAATCGCGAGCTTCGCATTATTTCAGCTAAATTAAGTAGCGAGTAAGATAATTTTCGAGAGTGCTCTACCAAAGAGGGGAGCTTTTTATAAAATATATTTTAGTCATCAGCATACAGACCTGTTTCGTTGTTTCACAACTCATCAGTGCCGCTAGACTAACACCTCTCCCAAGCCGAGGATCGAACCTAGAACCGTCGTGATGACAGTCGGCAGTCCTACCCCTTGACTACGGAATCAGTGGCCGAAATTAACCTGTCCGAACGATTATTTAAATAAACATCGGTCCGCTACTCGTAGAGGGCTCAAACGTTTGTTTGTAAACAAATCGCGAGCTTGGCATTATTTCAGCTAAATTAAGTAGCGAGTAAGATAATTTTCGAGAGTGCTCTACCAAAGAGGGGAGCTTTTTATAAAATATATTTTAGTCATCGACATACAGACCTGTTTCGTTGTTTCACAACTCATCAGTGCCGCTAGACTAACACCTCTCCCAAGCCGAGGATCGAACCTAGAACCGTCGTGATGACAGTCGGCAGTCCTACCCCTTGACTACGGAATCGGTGGCCGAAATTAACCTGTCCGAACGATTATTTAAATAAACATCGGTCCGCTACTCGTAGAGGGCTCAAACGTTTGTTTGTAAACAAATCGCGAGCTTCGCATTATTTCAGCTAAATTAAGTAGCGAGTAAGATAATTTTCGAGAGTGCTCTACCCAAGAGGGGAGCTTTTTATAAAATATATTTTAGTCATCGACATACAGACCTGTTTCGTTGTTTCACAACTCATCAGTGCCGCTAGACTAACACCTCTCCCAAGCCGAGGATCGAACCTAGAACCGTCGTGATGACAGTCGGCAGTCCTACCCCTTGACTACGGAATCGGTGGCCGAAATTAACCTGTCCGAACGATTATTTAAATAAGCATCGGTCCGCTACTCGTAGAGGGCTCAAACGTTTGTTTGTAAACAAATCGCGAGCTTCGCATTATTTCAGCTAAATTAAGTAGCGAGTAAGATAATTTTCGAGAGTGCTCTACCAAAGAGGGGAGCTTTTTATAAAATATATTTTAGTCATCGACATACAGACCTGTTTCGTTGTTTCACAACTCATCAGTGCCGCTAGACTAACACCTCTCCCAAGCCGAGAATGAAACCTAGAACCGTCGTGATGACAGTCGGCAGTCCTACCCCTTGACTACGGAATCAGTGGCCGAAATTAACCTGTCCGAGCGATTATTTAAATAAACATCGGTCCGCTACTCGTAGAGGGCTCAAACGTTTGTTTGTAAACAAATCGCGAGCTTGGCATTATTTCAGCTAAATTAAGTAGCGAGTAAGATAATTTTCGAGAGTGCTCTACCAAAGAGGGGAGCTTTTTATAAAATATATTTTAGTCATCGACATACAGACCTGTTTCGTTGTTTCACAACTCATCAGTGCCGCTAGACTAACACCTCTCCCAAGCCGAGGATCGAACCTAGAACTGTCGTGATGACAGTCGGCAGTCCTACCCCTTAACTACGAAATCGGTGGCCGAAATTAACCTGTCCGAACGATTATTTAAATAAACATCGGTCCGCTACTCGTAGAGGGCTCAAACGTTTGTTTTGTAAACAAATCGCGAGCTTCGCATTATTTCAGCTAAATTAAGTAGCGAGTAAGATAATCTTCGAGAGTGCTCTATTAAAGAGGGGAGCTTTTTATAAAATATATTTTAGTCATCGACATACAGACCTGTTTCGTTGTTTCACAACTCATCAGTGCCGCTAGACTAACACCTCTCCCAAGCCGAGGATCGAACCTAGAACCGTCGTGATGACAGTCGGCAGTCCTACCCCTTGACTACGGAATCAGTGGCCGAAATTAACCTGTCCGAACGATTATTTAAATAAACATCGGTCCGCTACTCGTAGAGGGCTCAAACGTTTGTTTGTAAACAAATCGCGAGCTTGGCATTATTTCAGCTAAATTAAGTAGCGAGTAAGATAATTTTCGAGAGTGCTCTACCAAAGAGGGGAGCTTTTTATAAAATATATTTTAGTCATCGACATACAGACCTGTTTCGTTGTTTCACAACTCATCAGTGCCGCTAGACTAACACCTCTCCCAAGCCGAGGATCGAACCTAGAACCGTCGTGATGACAGTCGGCAGTCCTACCCCTTGACTACGGAATCGGTGGCCGAAATTAACCTGTCCGAACGATTATTTAAATAAACATCGGTCCGCTACTCGTAGAGGGCTCAAACGTTTGTTTGTAAACAAATCGCGAGCTTGGCATTATTTCAGCTAAATTAAGTAGCGAGTAAGATAATTTTCGAGAGTGCTCTACCAAAGAGGGGAGCTTTTTATAAAATATATTTTAGTCATCGACATACAGACCTGTTTCGTTGTTTCACAACTCATCAGTGCCGCTAGACTAACACCTCTCCCAAGCCGAGGATCGAACCTAGAACCGTCGTGATGACAGTCGGCAGTCCTACCCCTTGACTACGGAATCGGTGGCCGAAATTAACCTGTCCGAACGATTATTTAAATAAACATCGGTCCGCTACTCGTAGAGGGCTCAAACGTTTGTTTGTAAACAAATCGCGAGCTTCGCATTATTTCAGCTAAATTAAGTAGCGAGTAAGATAATTTTCGAGAGTGCTCTACCCAAGAGGGGAGCTTTTTATAAAATATATTTTAGTCATCGACATACAGACCTGTTTCGTTGTTTCACAACTCATCAGTGCCGCTAGACTAACACCTCTCCCAAGCCGAGGATCGAACCTAGAACCGTCGTGATGACAGTCGGCAGTCCTACCCCTTGACTACGGAATCGGTGGCCGAAATTAACCTGTCCGAACGATTATTTAAATAAGCATCGGTCCGCTACTCGTAGAGGGCTCAAACGTTTGTTTGTAAACAAATCGCGAGCTTCGCATTATTTCAGCTAAATTAAGTAGCGAGTAAGATAATTTTCGAGAGTGCTCTACCAAAGAGGGGAGCTTTTTATAAAATATATTTTAGTCATCGACATACAGACCTGTTTCGTTGTTTCACAACTCATCAGTGCCGCTAGACTAACACCTCTCCCAAGCCGAGAATGAAACCTAGAACCGTCGTGATGACAGTCGGCAGTCCTACCCCTTGACTACGGAATCAGTGGCCGAAATTAACCTGTCCGAGCGATTATTTAAATAAACATCGGTCCGCTACTCGTAGAGGGCTCAAACGTTTGTTTGTAAACAAATCGCGAGCTTGGCATTATTTCAGCTAAATTAAGTAGCGAGTAAGATAATTTTCGAGAGTGCTCTACCAAAGAGGGGAGCTTTTTATAAAATATATTTTAGTCATCGACATACAGACCTGTTTCGTTGTTTCACAACTCATCAGTGCCGCTAGACTAACACCTCTCCCAAGCCGAGGATCGAACCTAGAACTGTCGTGATGACAGTCGGCAGTCCTACCCCTTAACTACGAAATCGGTGGCCGAAATTAACCTGTCCGAACGATTATTTAAATAAACATCGGTCCGCTACTCGTAGAGGGCTCAAACGTTTGTTTTGTAAACAAATCGCGAGCTTCGCATTATTTCAGCTAAATTAAGTAGCGAGTAAGATAATCTTCGAGAGTGCTCTATTAAAGAGGGGAGCTTTTTATAAAATATATTTTAGTCATCGACATACAGACCTGTTTCGTTGTTTCACAACTCATCAGTGCCGCTAGACTAACACCTCTCCCAAGCCGAGGATCGAACCTAGAACCGTCGTGATGACAGTCGGCAGTCCTACCCCTTGACTACGGAATCAGTGGCCGAAATTAACCTGTCCGAACGATTATTTAAATAAACATCGGTCCGCTACTCGTAGAGGGCTCAAACGTTTGTTTGTAAACAAATCGCGAGCTTGGCATTATTTCAGCTAAATTAAGTAGCGAGTAAGATAATTTTCGAGAGTGCTCTACCAAAGAGGGGAGCTTTTTATAAAATATATTTTAGTCATCGACATACAGACCTGTTTCGTTGTTTCACAACTCATCAGTGCCGCTAGACTAACACCTCTCCCAAGCCGAGGATCGAACCTAGAACCGTCGTGATGACAGTCGGCAGTCCTACCCCTTGACTACGGAATCGGTGGCCGAAATTAACCTGTCCGAACGATTATTTAAATAAACATCGGTCCGCTACTCGTAGAGGGCTCAAACGTTTGTTTGTAAACAAATCGCGAGCTTGGCATTATTTCAGCTAAATTAAGTAGCGAGTAAGATAATTTTCGAGAGTGCTCTACCAAAGAGGGGAGCTTTTTATAAAATATATTTTAGTCATCGACATACAGACCTGTTTCGTTGTTTCACAACTCATCAGTGCCGCTAGACTAACACCTCTCCCAAGCCGAGGATCGAACCTAGAACCGTCGTGATGACAGTCGGCAGTCCTACCCCTTGACTACGGAATCGGTGGCCGAAATTAACCTGTCCGAACGATTATTTAAATAAACATCGGTCCGCTACTCGTAGAGGGCTCAAACGTTTGTTTGTAAACAAATCGCGAGCTTCGCATTATTTCAGCTAAATTAAGTAGCGAGTTTAGATAATTTTCGAGAGTGCTCTACCAAAGAGGGGAGCTTTTTATAAAATATATTTTAGTCATCGACATACAGACCTGTTTCGTTGTTTCACAACTCATCAGTGCCGCTAGACTAACACCTCTCCCAAGCCGAGGATCGAACCTAGAACCGTCGTGATGACAGTCGGCAGTCCTACCCCTTGACTACGGAATCGGTGGCCGAAATTAACCTGTCCGAACGATTATTTAAATAAACATCGGTCCGCTACTCGTAGAGGGCTCAAACGTTTGTTTGTAAACAAATCGCGAGCTTCGCATTATTTCAGCTAAATTAAGTAGCGAGTAAGATAATTTTCGAGAGTGCTCTACCAAAGTGGGGAGCTTTTTATAAAATATATTTTAGTCATCGACATACAGACCTGTTTCGTTGTTTCACAACTCATCAGTGCCGCTAGACTAACACCTCTCCCAAGCCGAGGATCGAACCTAGAACCGTCGTGATGACAGTCGGCAGTCCTACCCCTTGACTACGGAATCGGTGGCCGAAATTAACCTGTCCGAACGATTATTTAAATAAACATCAGTCCGCTACTCGTAGAGGGCTCAAACGTTTGTTTGTAAACAAATCGCGAGCTTGGCATTATTTCAGCTAAATTAAGTAGCGAGTAAGATAATTTTCGAGAGTGCTCTACCAAAGAGGGGAGCTTTTTATAAAATATATTTTAGTCATCGACATACAGACCTGTTTCGTTGTTTCACAACTCATCAGTGCCGCTAGACTAACACCTCTCCCAAGCCGAGGATCGAACCTAGAACCGTCGTGATGACAGTCGGCAGTCCTACCCCTTGACTACGGAATCGGTGGCCGAAATTAACCTGTCCGAACGATTATTTAAATAAACATCGGTCCGCTACTCGTAGAGGGCTCAAACGTTTGTTTGTAAACAAATCGCGAGCTTGGCATTATTTCAGCTAAATTAAGTAGCGAGTAAGATAATTTTCGAGAGTGCTCTACCAAAGAGGGGAGCTTTTTATAAAATATATTTTAGTCATCGACATACAGACCTGTTTCGTTGTTTCACAACTCATCAGTGCCGCTAGACTAACACCTCTCCCAAGCCGAGGATCGAACCTAGAACCGTCGTGATGACAGTCGGCAGTCCTACCCCTTGACTACGGAATCGGTGGCCGAAATTAACCTGTCCGAACGATTATTTAAATAAACATCGGTCCGCTACTCGTAGAGGACTCAAACGTTTGTTTGTAAACAAATCGCGAGCTTCGCATTATTTCAGCTTAATTAAGTAGCGAGTAAGATAATTTTCGAGAGTGCTCTACCAAAGAGGGGAGCTTTAAAAAACGACATTATTTTTGCACCAACCTAATAATTATTTTAAAAATCTTTTAAATTATCAAGTACTTGATAATTTAAAAGATTTTTAAACTAATTATTAGGTTGGTGCAAAAATAATGTCGTTTTTTTATCACACACACACACACACACACACACATATATATATATATATATATATATATATATATATATATATATATATGATAACAAACATTATTTTTGCACCAACATAATAATTAGTTTAAAAAATCTTTTGAATTATCAAGTACGACATTTCAAACGTGGCGACAAACACTTTGAAATCTTTGTTAAAATTTATTACACCTTTGTACTTCCATATTTTCTTTCACTTTTCTTTTTCATATATTTGCTTATCTTTATTCTCATGTAATCTACAGAAATAATAAAAAAAACTAAATGTATGTACATGTGTGTGTCTGTGTAAAAAATACTTAACCCATATACTCTTAAACTACTAGTTATATAAGTGAAATTAACAGGAAATAGTAATCATATACTAAGGTTGGTTTATAACAAGTAAAATCTTTGTTTGGATGGATGAATAAGTATACAGATATGTCAGCAAGTTGAAATGCAAATTTTTATTTTAACTGGTCGATATTTTTCTATTACTTTTGCAAATGTGCAAATTCATTCATAGTTTGAAGTGGATTAATTTGAAATCTTTCTTATCTAACTGTCGATAGCTCAAATGGTAGGGAACACGGCTGGGGTGCGAAACGCTTTGGCTTTAATTCTACCTAATGACACCAAATTCATTCTTTTTAAACTTTCGAAATCAGTACTATATATATATATATATATATATATTCAGTATAAAGATTGATAATTGCAAATTATGAATCAGTTTCAAAAGGAAAAACAAACAAAATCAAATTGAGTGTACGATCATTTCGGAAACGATATTCATTTTATTAAAATTGACAATAATTGATAAAGACTTTGTTTTTGATTATAATCTCCTTATCAGTACAAAAAGTGGGGAGAAGTTTACGACACCAAAATAAAGCTAGCATTTTTGTAGTAAGTAAAGTGGATAGTTCTTATTGAGTTTCATTAGAAAATTTGTTTTAAAGTTCGTCAGTACATATGTCGGCATGTTGTTGTTTTTTGGCCACTCAATATTATACTCAATGTTAATATAGCTCTATTATTATTATAGAGCTTATTATATATCTACATTACTATGACTACCGTTCTTTTAAAGTATTAAAATAAACTATGCTCTTTATACTCCAGGTCTAATTCCCCCTATAAAATATAATATATATATATATATATATATATATATATATATATATATATATATATATATATATATATATATATATATATATATATTCTATAGAGAATCAGCTCTGTAATAAAAAATATGAAATCTGCATGAATGAAAATACATTTAAGCATGTTTTACGATAAGGCAAGGCCACGCCCCCCGCCCTTTCCCCCGCTAGTATTAAATATTAGTCTAAGCCTCATTTCATAATAATTCCCCCTCTTCCACCCACCCACCCCTAAAAATGGTTCTGATGACGTCAACTGCTGCTACAAAAAATAAATATGAATTATCGAGGGCGTTAAAAGGACCAAAAAGGGAGAGCACTAACCAATCTTTCACTGGCAGAGTGTGAGGTAAACTAGGATCTTGAAAGGCTTTTAGTTACTTCAGGAAATACAAATGGTTGTTACTAGCGACAAATCAATGATAAACAGCTATTGTGATAATGCAAATTCACTTGCAATTGTTATCAAGAGGTGGAGAATACTAGAAAGCGGGGGAGATGTTATCATTCAGACTCCAGGAAAAACCACAGTAAGTGATCGCCGGTGATGGACTGTGTGAGTACTCTCAGTGAGTATATAATATTGAAATCAGTGCATGCAGTGCTCAGGTGCTTTATGATTCATTAAAAATGCATCTATATCATTTAAAGGAAATGGTGACATTTGTTAGAAGTTGGTAGAGAGAAAAAACTGCAATAGACATAATACTCTGAAACACAAAAGAAATAGAATGGAGAAAGGAAGGAAAAGAGGAAGCATGTTTAACATTAATCTAATATATAAAAGGCTAAACGCCTGTCTGTCCGTCTCCATATTTTCAAACTCTATTTCTGCCGAAACTAAAAGTCGCAGGTGGGCGCTAGGGGCCTCAAATAATGGGATTTTTTATGGACTATTCTTTTATGGATCTGTAGATGGTTAAAATAGTATCTGAGGAATCAAAAATGGGTCGAAATTGAAAAAAATCGTTATGCATTTCATACATTCATCTTAGTTTATTTTTAATTCTTAATCTTTAATCGGTTCATATATGTGTGTCGTTTGTACAGTGGTAACGTCACCAGCTTTTAATGCTTCAGTTTTGCTTTCGGTTTCGATTCTGGCTGATGACATCCAAATATTTTTTATTTTTAAATTTTAAAATCACGACTCTATAATAATATATACGAAATCTAGACAAATTGCAATATCATATTTAAGCGTATTTTACGAAGGGGTGAAGCCGGGCGCCCTCCCCCTCTCTCCTGCTAATAAACTAATATTTATTCAGAGTAAGGTGTGAAAGAGACGTTGTACATGTGTATCTAAGAGAATTGAAGCTGAGAGTTCTTTTGATTTGTTGCTTTTATGCATGAGACGATGTATATATGTGCGAAACAGAATAGATATGAAGGGTGGGTCAATCTCCATAGAGAGTTTTAAAATCACACCTTGTCTAGTTGTAGGAACCTATTAAAAAGCCGTTTGATCATCTTGTAGTTTGTGAAAAGAGAGAGGAAAACTGTCAAACGATAACGTTAGTGCTCGGAGCGAGGATGATGAGTAATGGTCTCTCATTACCAAGACATTTCAACCTTGACACTAAAGCAATGACATCCCTTACCCAACATAATACCCTTCGATTCAGCATTTTTTTTTACAAAGGAATCGCCACTCATCAAGGCCCAGAGCCTACTCGAGGATAAAGGTTAAAGAGTGTACAGTTGTCAAAAGGGCTATATCATAGTAATCGTTAGAAGTGTAAATTCGGTAAGTTTGTTAACTTAAGGGGAACGGCTCATCAAGAACTTGTTTACATTGGAATTGAAGATGGCCATGTTGTAGTCAGCTGGAAAGCAGGTAAACGGAACAGAGTTCGACAGGTGTGCAGTTCTAAGAAAGAAGCTTTTTTCATGGAATCTATATTTAGGTTTAGGCACAGATAAAGAGTGGGGGGAATTATTGATAGTGTTTACAGCCAAATGAGTGTTTTTCGTGAATGTTTGGCGGGGTGAGACCATAGATTGGAGCTCAGACGAGAACTTATCATGAAAATAACGATAAAACAGAGACAGGCTTGCAACGTCTCTTCTTTTAGAAAGAGTTGGCAGGGAAGAGAAAAAGGCATCCCCCACTAGGCTACGAAGTCTATTCTGAACTCTGTTAAGGCAGGATAAAGTCTTCCTAGCAGCTCTTGCCCAGATGTGACAACAATACTCCATTGGAGTATCAAAGAGGTTTGTTCCATTTGTCAGCATCTTCAAGGTTGTTTACACTCATGGTAAAAGAAGCACTTGTTTTGAGGCATTTCGTGTGCCACCTCAAAGGCTTTCTTCGTGGTTTCATTTCAGAATCCACCATTTCTCTCACAAGGTGTGCATATTCGGTCAAGATCAAGGTAAACTACTCAGTTTAATATTCATAGGCGACATGGATTGGAACAAATAAATAGAAGACATTGCCAAGGCTGGTGCAAAGAAGGTGGAGTACCTCTACTGCGCTAGAAGACTACTCACACCTGACAATATCCCATATCATTACAAAGCCACCATTCGCCCATGCATAGAATATTGTTGCAACATATGGGCCGGTGCATCAACCACTAGTCTCCATCTCATAATTCCTGTATTGTCAACAAAGCTCCAACCTCTGTTCCATCACCACAATATTGATGAACAGATAGATGTATAAGTTGTTCTTTTATGAATGATTCCTTAAGGTCTACAGTTCAGCTGTATCTATGATCACATTCAATACTTTTGACCATTTTTTTTTTATCTATTGGAGATCAAGATTAAACCAGATTCTGAGTATCCTGCTTACCAATTAGTTCAACCAAATATAGATCTTTTGACATACTAGTGTACAAACAAACAGTTTTTTTTTATTTTTACTGTACTATAATCCCATAGCCTGATCTATAATATATGTATAACTAGCGGGGGTACCCGGCGTTGCCCGGTTGTTTGGAGGTGTGTGTGTAATGGGGGGGGTAAAGTAAAGAATAAGCGAAGTAATAACCCTGTTTAAATATTAAAAAAAACGATGTTAAACTTCTTTAAAAAATCGCCCCCCCAGTGAAAACAGTGAACAAACGAAAAACTTCTTTAGAAAAGAAATCGGAAAAACAAAACATGCATAAATCAGGGGGAAAAAAATGATGGACATGTTCGGAAAAACAAAAAAAACACAGCGAAAAGCGAAAAAAAAATGGCATAAATAACCTTTCGATTCGGTCCATGGTGCGTTTCACCCAGTAGAAAGCATAGAACGAAAATGAACGTTAAAATTCCATCCCATTTTTTTTAATCAACTACATAACGAAATTAAGCAAAAAAAAAAAATGACATAAATAACCCTTCGATTCGGTTCAGTCCATGGTGCATTTCACCCAGTAGGAAGCATAGAACGAAAAGGAACATTAAAATTCCATTCCAGTTTTTTTAAGCAACTACAAAGTAAAGAAAACCCAAACCAGTGTTCATTTGTAACTGTCCCTTGTGGACGATCCCGCAACGGTGTTAAGTGGTGGCGGGTAAAAATATCTCTGGCCAGAGTCCAACCATCAAAGAGGTATTTTCTTTGTTTAAAAATATAAGTACCTCATCAAATCAGCGACAAAGGACTTAACATGAGCTTTAAGAGCTTCTGGCAGCTTCCACCTTAGAATTATTATTAGTTTGGTGCAAAAATAATATCGTTTTTGTATGTTCAACTTCACATCAAAAAACGACATTATTTTTGCATCAACCTAATAACTGATCCTCTTTTAACTACCTGACGCCCATGAAAAAAAAAAAAAGTTTGGTGGTTCATATCATTTTATTCAGTAATCATTCATGAAAACTACAAAGGAAGAAATATATAAAATTCAAAAAGTAGGTTTATAAAAACATTCCATTGGGAAGGTAAACACAAGGAGGAAATCGACACATTAAAAAACAAAGTTATAATGACCGTGTTACCGCTATTTTTACCTGGATGTCATTTTCTGCCTGAATCAAGTCCCGCACCAAATAAAGGGCGGGACGGGGCAAATTGATAAAAAAAGGTTAATTTTTAAATCTTTAATTGCAATGATTAGTTATGTGAAATAAATAAAATAAATATAATAATAATATATAACTCACTAAAAAGGGTCTATTTAAAGGCTGTTATGTATGCTGGATATCCATTCTTTCAAACAATGGTGTGCTAAACTTTCAGTAAGTTGTTATTCTTAGCCAAGTTTGCACACCTAGACAAGTCTATGGTTTGCAGAAATCATGTTCTGAAGATTTGAACAAGCTAAAAAAAAAAAAACACCTACATCGGCTTTTCTAATTAAGGATTAGTAGTAGAAATCTACCATTGAAAGTGTGTATTACATTATCGGTTTTTATTCCAGAAATTATCCGGTCCTGGATATGACCTAAAACTATATCCGATGGTGAGGGCCTTGGGAAGTGTGGAGCCACCCTTTAATTGCCATTGCTCCCAGGTCAAAAAAAAAAAAAATATATACTCCATTAAAAATCGTTCCTCAAAATAACTAGATTCGGCATTAAATAACCTGAAAAAGGTTGATATGCCTTAAAACAAAAACAACCAACCAACCAATCCAGAAATTATCAAGAACTAGCATTTCAGCCCGGCGTTGCCCGGGTATTTGGAGGTGTATGTTGAGCAAAAAAAATGATAGTAGGAAGGCAGGCTCGAACCCGTACCGCAAAGGAGGAAAAGAATTGGAAAAAAAAACTGACATCTTTGCTGTTACGACCACCGCCAAAACGGAAGTGACATAGGTCATAATTAAGGCTAGACAATCGAAAGAAGAGGATGATTTTCGAGAATATTGGTGAAAAAAACGACCACCCCCTCCTGTAGAAAAGTGCCCAGTTGAGGGTGAAGAAATGAATGTTTTTAGCCAATTTTTCGATATTTGCCATCTGAAACGTTGAGCTTCAAAACGATAATGATCTTGTAAAAATCCGTGGCCTCTTTCGAAAGTTTTAGGCAAGCATTGCAAACATACATACATACATTTATATATTGGTAACTCAAATTTTCGAATCAAACCAATTAAAAAGCTTGCCCTATCTCTGAATACATTTTATGTAAAATTTCAAATGTTTAGACCAGAAATTGTCTGAGTAATTTGGTAGAGACCGAAGCCGTCAAATTTTTTTTTAAGTTTGACCCTTATTATGACCCCTTAACATTTATTGCTTTGGGCTCAAATCAAGTTATTAAGTTAGATCCATGTCCAAGGAACCTATATCTAAAGTTTCAAGTGTTTAAACCCAAAATTGTCGGAGGAGTTTGGTAGAGTTCTCAAAGGACAAATAGTTGAACTTTGACCCCTTAACAGCCAAATTTCTGGCTGAAAATAGATTACAAAGATTTTCCCAAATCTCAATACCCTGTATATCAAATTTCGAGTCTGTAGACTGAAAATTAACAGAGTTATTGTGTAGGGAAATGTACAGACACACACACACAGATACTTTCACTTTTATATATATATATATATATAGATCTCCAATTTGTATTATTTGTATTATCAGACTACAGTTCTCATCTTGAGTTGTATTCTCACAACGTTTCAGTCAATGTAACTTTTGATCTTCTTCAAGTGTTGTTTGTCGAATGCAGGAGTCTGTATGGAATTTTGAATGGAACCCTTTATTTATCAACGGGAGTAGCATGTTCTTGTTCTGTCAGCCATGACTCAATAGAAGTCTGAAGTAATTTGCAGTTGTATTCTTAGCAACGCTCACACTGAGGTTTGAACCTTCAACCTCCAGAAGAGAGGTACTTAGAACTGAATTTTACTTAGTCCTTTATCCGTGATGATATATATATATATATATATATATATATATATATATATATATATATATATATATATATATATATATATATTTATATATATATATATATATATATATATTCTCGATCATTCTCAATCTTTCTCACTTTCTCTTATTCTCGCTCATCTGTTTATCTCTAATTCTCTTTCTATTCAATGAATGTAATTCCCATTCTCTTTAAAGTCTTCCACTGTCACTCTCCTTCTCCAGTCACTCTCTCTTCCTCTACTCACCCACTGTCACCCTCTTTTAGTCTCCCACTTTCTCTTTATCTAGTTTCCTCACTTCCAATCTCTCTTTCTTTTTTTCTCTTTTGTCTACCAATCTCTCTTGTTTTTCTTATCTTTCTTATTCATCACTCTTTCTCTCATTTTCTTTACTCTCTTTCCCTATCTCCCCCCCCCTCTCTTTATCTATCCTCTTATTATTGTTTCACTATCTCTGTTTAGATCAGATTGCGCACTGACAGTTTTCGGAGCCTTACTGCTTCCGTGCTGACTCATGACAAATTAAAAGTGAGTGTTTCGTTTGTGACAGCATCATTAAAAGATTGCTATACAGGACCAATTTGAGCCTTCAATCCGGTTTAGTTGTTTAGATGTATTGTCTTTAACACGGCTGAGGAACTCCATCTGTTCTCTGCATGGTAACCCTTCCAGAGAGAGAGAGAGAGATTAACAGGTGCTACACTCTTGCCCAAGGATGACCTGAAAGGGGCGTTCATCTTCATGTGGTATTATACATACTGCTCACTTAAATACATACAATAAACACAAATGGTCATCTTTCTGGTACTGGCCAGGCTCAACGTTGCTTAACTTCGATGGAGAACAACTGTGTCAACATGATAATGTTTCTTATACATGCCCTTTTCTCTTCCCTGCAACCTCTCTCCCACAGGAGAGACGTTGCGAGCCTGTCTTTGTTTTAGCATTACTTCCATGGCAAGTGCTCGTCTGAGCTCCAATCTCTGGTCCCTCCCCCGCCAATCTTTCACGAAAAACACCCGTCTAGCAGAAACCACTGTCAAAAATTTTCCCCACTCTTTATCTGTACCAAAACCAAAACATAGATTCCATGAACAAAGCTTCTTTCTTAGAAGTGCACACCTGTGAAACTCTATTCCGTTTGCCTGTTTCCCACCTGACTACAACGTGGATGTCTTCAAGTCCAACATAAAGAAATTCCTGATAAACCGCCCCCTTAAGTAAGACACTTTATCAAATCTCAACACTAACGTACTGCACACGCAATAACCCTTATCCCCGAATGGCTTCTGGGCCTTGATAAGTGGTGACCACCTTGTAAAAAAAAAAATATGATATCCATTTCTTTTCATTGTTTTTCTTCTATCGCCCCCTTCCTCCTATGTTCCATTACTTTTTATTTAGTTTTTCCTACCTTAATGTGTCCCTCCCCCTCTCTATTGTTGTTGTTGTGTTCTACTATTCCTCTCAACCCTGTCTCCACCATTTCTTCCTACATAATCCTAGGATTATCCCTCTCCTACATCGACATCATTATTTCCAATTTTGCGACTTTTTTTTTTTTTTCGATTCTTATATCTGGTCCTCTTTACCCTAACCTCTGACCAGCTTCCTCACATCCAAAAAGTCTATTTTATCCTTTCTCTTCCTCTCTCTTCTCTCCTCTCCTCTGGTGCTAAAAGATTAGGCTGTCTGGAGATATCCGCATTCTGATTTAAATGCAACAGGCAATTTTATATATTTTTCTCCCTTTGCAAAACTCAATCATGTTCTGCAACGTCAAAATATATATTAATTTTATTATCGAAATACTACACTTGGTTTTGCACCCCGTGTGTGTATGTCTCTCTCTCTCTCTCTCTCTCATATATATATATATATATATATATATATATATATATATATAAAATCAATCAACAAATACATGGTGGAACGATCAATTTGTCGCCTTGAAAAAAACAATACTACAGCTTTATTTTAAAACTTTTATTGAAAAAATCAATTCAGGTAACTTGATTATGTAGTAGAGCTGATATCTATTCAATGTAGCCGTTTTTAGCCTCCATAATTGCCTCAATACGAGTCCAGGACTAGGAACATGCCTTTTCCACAAGCGCCGATGGGAGCTCTGCGAATACTCGGCAAATGGTGGCGATCAGGCTGGCTTTGGTATTGTGGGAGGTCATGTTGGTGATGTTCTCGACATATGACCAAACGAAGTAGTCCTCTAGGTCCAGTTTGAGGGAGGAGGGGAAGTCAGTGAGAGAAGGGTACAAAGTCGTAGCACTCCTCCTGAAGCCAAGCCTGAGTCTCTTTGGACTTGTGAGCCAGCGCAGTCCTACTGCCTCACCCAGGGTCTACCAGCAGCCACCTGATTGCTCCAGGGGATCACCACATTCTTCAGCACATTCAGGTACACTTTGGTGTTGACTTTCAAGTTGACTTCAAAGATGTGTGGTGGCATGATATGGCCATCACCACACCAAAGACCATAACTGTGGCTGGAAACTTTGTTTTCATCTCCTTGTTATTCATCGTAATCTAGCAATGCATTTTGAGGTGATGTTGTCATAACTAATATCAGTAGAGAGCATGAGTTGTACAGTGGCGCATCTCTGATCTTGCTCGTTGAACATTGTGTCACTTTGAGACATGATCAAAGGCTCCTATCGCTCTGGCTAACTAGAAGTTGGTTTGTAACAAAAAAAGAAAACCGGTTTCAATCAAACGGAATGGACTCATATCGTCTTTGCTAAGGTGACAATTTTATCATTTCACCCTGTACTTCTCTTGTAAGATCTTATTGAAGGAAATAAATAAAAAAAGTCAAATCACCCACAGATTCCTGCAAATCATTGTTTTGCATGATAATTTCTGCAAGTGAATTTCCCAGGATAAAACATTATGTTTTCAGCTGTATATCTACATAGTCTTACTTTTGGGCGATTTTCGGCAAAATCTAACGGTCAGAAAATATTTTATGCTCCAAAAGTGCTATTTTGGGCCGTTTTGACCCCTTGGGGACGCAACCAAAGTTTTTTCTAAAAAATCCGAGAATCTTACATTTCCTCCTTTGCCTAGTTGTAACTTTATGCAAATTTTCAGAAAAATGTAATGAGTTGCCATTGAGAATTTTTGGAACGAACGAACAGACAAGGGTGAATTCTAACGTCCAAATCCAACTAAATAAGATAAATCACTTACAGATCGCTGCAAATCATTGTTTTGTATAATAATTCCTGCAAGTGAAAAAAAAATATTTAAAAGATATAAAGAACTTGAAGAATATTGTTTCCAAAATGATTGAACCTGAATATATTGTTAAAAAGAAAAACTAAACATCACGAATACATTTTTAGAGATGCATTATGCATAAAACCATTTTTTTTCCAAAGTTACCAGATTCGGCATTAAATAACCCGAAAAGCATAGATATATCGTAAAACAAAACAACCAAACCAAACGCCATTGTTGCAATATTTTGGTTTTTAATGGGGTATTTATTTAAATGCTGCCCACCTCAGCATTATTTGGCACAAGGCCTGGAAAGTGGGACTCCTGCAATTTTAAAAATTGCCTGAGTAACCCCGTCGGCATTCCCCGGTCGGGGCGCCTCAGGCAGCAAGCAATAAACTTGCCCCACCGGAAAGCCCGGCGGCAAGGCCTGGGAGGGTGGACCTCCTAGGTATTACCCAGGCGGTGTACCTCAGTCCAACAGGTGCTGGGCCGGTTCCCGGCCCCCACCTGTTGGGCTGAGTGTCAAGTGACGAATCCTTGACTGGTACTACCCTGTCTCCCTGCAGCCGAGGCCGCTAGGAGACACATCCCATCAAAACAGGGTTTTAATGGGGTATGATCCCACACAGTCGGACGATTCTATTTATAAACGATGCTGCTAAGAACTGACGAATCAAATTAATTCACGTTCTGCTACCAACCAATCAGAAACCAGAATTGCTTCATAAATATTAAACCTTTTCTGGAGCAATTTCAGATGTTCTTTTCCCGGGTTTCGACACGGTAAGAATATTTTGTTCTGTGGAACTGTCTACTACAAACAAGTCACCTCCCAGGACTTGTGTGTAACAGCGAACCATCTGAAACTGTTCTGAAACCCAAAATGGCTTACACTTCTAGAGCCATGAATAAATATTTAAAGATAGAAACAACATGATGGTTAAAATCTTTTTTCCTCCCCAAAAAATTACTGGATTCAGCATTAAATAACCCCCTAAAAACGGGTTTATGTGACATAAAAACTAAACAAATAAACCCTTCTTTTATTTTTATCCTTCTTTGTTCTACCCCCATCCCATTTCCGCCCTTCTTCATCTCCTTCCGATGTACTTTACAATTTACAACAAGAAAATCTCCTCCTCCTCCTCCTCCTCCTCCTCCTCTGACATTATTTAACCAATATATTTATTAGCCAATCACCTTGTCCTCTTCAGATAATCTTTGTTCCAGTTTCTAATGGACAGGAAAAGAAAAGAAGGAAAAATAAATAAATCTTTTGGTTTGGAATCTCAGCCTACATTCGAATATTTACACACAAAAAATTTAAAAAAAAATGCTGCAATGTCTCTTTGTTTCGAAATGTATCTTTTTCATTGATTTTTAAATTTGATACATTTTTTACCTATGCATAAACATGTGTGCCCTGTATATACACACACATTAGTGTACATACTTGTACATATATTATTATTTTTATTATTTTTTTTCTTTTTTACAAAGGAGTTACCACTTATCAAAGCCTGGAGGCCACTCGAGGATAAGGGCTTATAAGTGTACAATATTCAATGGGAAAATGTAGTAATCGTCGGTAGTGGAAATTTGGTATATAATTGAATACATAAGAAGATGGCTCATTAAGAATTTGTTTACGTTGGACTTGAAGAAGTCAGTTGAAAAGCAGGAAAACGGAACAGAGTTCCACAGGCCTGCAGTTCTAAGAAAGAAGCTTTGTTCATGGAATCTACGTTTAGGTTTAGGCACAGAGAAAGTGTGGGGTAAATTATTGATAGTGGTTTCAGCCAGACGAGTGTTTTTTATGACAGTCAGACTAGAGAGGACCATAGATTGGAGGTCAGACGAGCACTTGGTATGAAAATAACGATAAAGCAGAGACAGGGTCGCAACGTCTACAGATAATTAAATGGCAAAGATCAATATTATTTTTATATTAGAATCTCTCAAGATAATAGAAAGCTTAATATACTAGATAGAGCAATTTAAAAAACAAACAATAAAAATTGATGATGAAAATAAAACTGGAATAAGTTACAATATTTATTATTCCATCCAAAATACAACCGAGGAATTATAATAAAGAAAAATATTTAATCCATGGCTTTTCAAAGATAGGCACTTTTCATCAAAGGATGAACATTAGTAAAAAACAAAATGTATCACTGATTAGCATTAATTTAAAAACATATTCAATGGAATTAAATAGAATAAATGAGTGAAAGTGGAACATCAAATAATTAATAAATTAAATTAACCATTTAATAAATAAACTTAATACATAAAATTGATACATAAACTTAATACATAAAATTAATAAATAAAATTAATACATAAAATTAATACATAAAATTAATGTATAAAATTAATACATAAAATTAATACAGAAAATTAATAAATAAAATTAATAAATAAAATTAATACAGAAAATTAATACATAAACTTAATACATAAAATTAATACATAAAATTAATACATAAAATTAATAAATAAAATTAATACATAAAATTAATACATAAAATTAATAAATAAAATTAATACATAAAATTAATACATAAAATTAATATATAAAATTAATACATAAACTTAATACATAAAATTAATACATAAAATTAATACATAAAATTAATATATAAAATTAATACATAAAATTAATATATAAAATTAATACATAAAATTAATACATAAAATTAATATATAAAATTAATACATAAAATTGATAAATAAAATTAATACATAAAATTAACTTCATTTAACTATTACATGGGATTTTTCAACTTCATTTAACTATTACATGGGATTTAACTATTACATGGGATTTTTCAACTTCATTTAACTATTACATGGGATTTTTCAACTTCATTTAACTATTACATGGGATTTAACTATTACATGGGATTTTTCAACTTCATTTAACTATTACATGGGATTTAACTATTACATGGGATTTTTCAACTTAATTTAACTATTACATGGGATTTTTCAACTTCATTTAACTATTACATGGGATTTTTCAACTTCATTTAACTATTACATGGGATTTAACTATTACATGGGATTTTTCAACTTCATTTAACTATTACATGGGATTTTTCAACTTCATTTAACTATTACATGGGATTTAACTATTACATGGGATTTTTCAACTTCATTTAACTATTACATGGGATTTTTCAACTTCATTTAACTATTACATGGGATTTAACTATTACATGGGATTTTTCAACTTCATTTAACTATTACATGGGATTTTTCAACTTCATTTAACTATTACATGGGATTTAACTATTACATGGGATTTTTCAACTTCATTTAACTATTACATGGGATTTAACTATTACATGGGATTTTTCAACTTCATTTAACTATTACATGGGATTTTTCAACTTCATTTAACTATTACATGGGATTTAACTATTACATGGGATTTTTCAACTTCATTTAACTATTACATGGGATTTAACTATTACATGGGATTTAACTATTACATGGGATTTTTCAACTTCATTTAACTATTACATGGGATTTTTCAACTTCATTTAACTATTACATGGGATTTAACTATTACATGGGATTTTTCAACTTCATTTAACTATTACATGGGATTTTTCAACTTCATTTAACTATTACATGGGATTTAACTATTACATGGGATTTTTCAACTTCATTTAACTATTACATGGGATTTTTCAACTTCATTTAACTATTACATGGGATTTAACTATTACATGGGATTTTTCAACTTCATTTAACTATTACATGGGATTTAACTATTACATGGGATTTTTCAACTTCATTTAACTATTACATGGGATTTTTCAACTTCATTTAACTATTACATGGGATTTTTCAACTTCATTTAACTATTACATGGGATTTAACTATTACATGGGATTTTTCAACTTCATTTAACTATTACATGGGATTTTTCAACTTCATTTAACTATTACATGGGATTTAACTATTACATGGGATTTTTCAACTTCATTTAACTATTACATGGGATTTTTCAACTTCATTTAACTATTACATGGGATTTAACTATTACATGGGATTTTTCAACTTCATTTAACTATTACATGGGATTTTTCAACTTCATTTAACTATTACATGGGATTTAACTATTACATGGGATTTTTCAACTTCATTTAACTATTACATGGGATTTAACTATTACATGGGATTTTTCAACTTCATTTAACTATTACATGGGATTTTTCAACTTCATTTAACTATTACATGGGATTTTTCAACATAAATTCCATGACTAAAGCTTCTTTTCTAGAACCACCCGTCTGTAGAACTCCTTTCTGCTGGCCTGCTTTCCAGCTGACTACAACATGGTCATCTTCAAGTTCAATGTAAACAAGTTCTTGTTGAGGCGTCTCCTTGAATATTCAAATTCTACCCAATCCCCACCACTAAAAATCACTATACTGTTGTCCAAGTGACCACCTGGCACTTATTTACTCTTATCCTCGAGTTGTGATTCCTTTGTAAAGAAAAAAAAAAAAAGAAAAAAAAAGAAAAAAAAAGAAAAACAAAACAAAAAAGACAAAAAACAAAAAAGCAAAACAAAAAAAAAGCACAAAAAAAGCACAAAAAAAACAACAAAAAAAACAAAAAAACAAAAAAAAACAAAGTATATGTACACGATAGCTGCCAAGTTGATTGACAGCCGCCGTTGCCAAAACAATCGCATAAGGTTTACAAGGGACACCAAAACAAAATGTCAAAACTGATTACTGATTAGCACTCTCAAGTTTTGTAAAGCTACTAATCAACTCCAAATAATATCTACTGTTATGTTGCAATGGGCGAATGCTCCAACATCAAATCAAGTTTAAGACTGTCAGCACGTTTTAATTACACTTTTGGTTTTCTATGATTATGCGGTGTGTATATATATATATATATATATATATATATATATATATATATATATAAATTCAACGATGGCGTAACTAAAAGAAAACCCAGTTGCAATTTCACTTCCGATTTTTTTTTTTTCGGATTTTGTAATCATGCTTTTATTCCTTTATATTCTTTTAATGTTTATGAGTTCCTTTTAATGAGTTTAGGGCGGAATAAATTTAAAAAATTGACATAATTTCATGAATGATTCTGAACTATGAAACATGTGTTGTCAAGAATCGAACATTTAAACATACTTAAAAAAAAAAATAAAAACAGTAAGATGGACTTCATCTTTAAATTTAGAATATAAAATTTGTTTGCATATATGTATGTGTGTGTGTGTGTATTTATGGGGAAAATATGCTGATTCAGTAATATTTCAGCCTTTATTTATACAAATCCGTTAATTCATGAAGCTCGATGTAACTACAGGGCACATATAAATAAATGACTGTATTCCAAATTCCAAGATGGTGTCCATATTGTCGTTTATTTTTTCAGCGTGTTAAAATGTTCAATTCTTGACAACACCTGTTTTGTAGCACAAAACATTCGTATTGTTTTTATGTTGATTTTTTATTAATCTTTTCTGCCCTGACTGATCAGAAGAATAACTACTCATTAATTTTAAAAGAAAAAAAAAGAATATGGGCATGATTATATAAATCCGAAAAATAAAAATTGCAATTGTTTTATGATATTTACGCCATATTTAATTCTCTCTCTCTCTCTCTCTCTCTCTCTTTCTATATATATATATATATATATATATATATATATATATATATATATATATATAGTAATTTATAAGCCTGGGCTAACTAAAATCCTCGAGAGAAGAGGACCATATAAAAACGAGAAACAACCACAGAATTCGCGCATAAGCCTGACGAATCCTCGAGTGGATGAAACGCCGAATATTCAGTGTAGCTTAATCGCCATATATATTTTATAAATTACTAACTAGCTCTACCTACGTATTGAGCACTTTTGAAGTAAATACTTAAAGTTTACGCATAAATCTATACTTTCGTATATTAATTTTATGTGAGTAAATAAAGTAGTTATATATATATATATATATATATATATATATATATATATATATATATATATATATATATATTAGTGGAAGTAGATTTGATATTGATAATGGTAATATTATTTATGGAACAATCCAAGAATTAAACATCAAACACTAATATGTATAAGATGTTTTCTGGGACGATACAAAATATTTGATTGGAATAAACTCTCATCCTTATCATTGGAAATAGGCATCAAATAGAATTTTTAAATATAGGATGAAGATACAGATAGTAAATAATAAAAAAAATCTAAATATAATCTACTTAGAAAAATGTTCATAAGATCTATATCATGCAGTTACGAATACTTTTAAATTCTATGCACGTTTTAATTGGACCATTGATTTTCTCTATTGGAAGTTTTCTTCAGCTCCAATGTGGCTCTCACATGTCTTGACTAGGCAGCAAATATCGTTTTTGTTGGAGTCATTGTATAAATGTGATTCCGTGTGCATTCACTGCACAAGCCGTGATCGTCCACTTATTGTGCTGGTCCAAAGTCGTTTCTTGATTCTGACATTTTGCAGCAGTGTCAGCACTGTAGTCTCTATCATTGCTGCAGCAGAAGAATGATAAAAATTACAACTCCCGTTTAAAGCAAGTAATCAAGGTTTATTTGTGCAAAGTTAAAATGATATCCGTTTTCTTCTATTGAATAATATGAATTCTTTGGCTGACCAAACCAAAATACAAGTTCAACTTAAACACAATTTATTATCTAGAGACTCAACTGACCATCCCTCCTCAACTGACCTCGAGATGCTCAGAAAACCAACTGGCTGCCATCTTTCCATACCCATCTGCTAGCAGATATCCCTGGGACCCTACTTAACAATAAAAAACAAAACATATTTGAAAATGATGGTCAGAATAATCTATGAACACAATTGTGTTAGGGTTTTGTATTGGTTATTAAATTTAGAAGACCTTGAGACCCGCATATCTGTTGAGCCATTACTTTTTTAAGGGCTGTATCTCTCAGAATGAACCCCCATTTAAAAATGTACTTTTTCAAGGAGAAATCAAATTGTGGATAGACATGTTTCCTCTGTGATTTCTCTTTTTTGTAGTTAAATATTTCTCACTTGCAGCACATCCGTGATTTGCACAATTGAAACATGCAAACCATAAAACATTAATATTGTAGGATTAGTTCACAAAAGAAGGTCAGGGAAATGGGATGAAGTGATGAGAATGGACTTGAGAGAAAGATGGATAAATAAATACCTGGCCAGAGACAAATTAGTTTTGAAGTCAATTACGAAAAACCATCTAACACATGCCAAAGAGAGTAAATATTGGATCTTGGGTTTACTTTCGTCAATCTCGTAACTCTTGCTTTCTTTATTTTGTCCTTTAATCCTCACATTCCATGAGCGGTGTTTTCTGACAAAGAGGGAAGAATTGCTGTCTTCTAGGTCATAATCTATTTCATATAAAACTTTTCGTTGGCAAGTTTTTAACCTTTAAATAGTTTTTTTTTTTTTTTAGTTTTTTTTACATCAAATGACTTTATGTCTGGCTTGGAGCGATTGTCATAAAAAAAATCGGACATTATAAATCAAATATGATAATGAATTAATTTATTTGTTTTTAACACAGTAACTGAACATTCAACCAAATATTGCACCTAACAAATTTTTGTATAATCAATCTTCTATGGAATGTGGAATCTAGCTCATGTGTTTAAGTGATGCATCCAAGTGTGGTTGCTGGACAATGCCTGGACGTGAGGTAGTCTGTGCACATAAATAACTGCAACAGTCTTTGACTGGCTCAGTTATCATTGATTGATTGAAAGAAACTCTGTTAATGGAAATTATATATGACATGATCATGTTGACATGCCAGTTCTCATAGATCACCAAAGTTAAGCAATGTTGAGCCTGGTCAATAACAGATGAGTGATCAATTAGGAATATCTCCCAACAAGAGTTACAAAACCATAAAGTTATCTCTCCTAACTGGGATACACATGCGACTGTGGACCACATGTGAATTTGATATTCCCTAGATACTTTCTTTCTTTGGCAGGGGTGGAGTCCAAATCTCCTTGGGTGAATGGTACTGGATTTTTTTATAGAAATTCTGTTTGGTTATAAGCACACAAAAAAGAAATGAACGTTCTGTGTGGTCATGGTAGAAAGGCAAGATCTTGCTGTGAATGTTTTGCAGGAAGATTAGAGCTCAGTCGAGCAATTTCCAACACAGTGCGCAATACAAATGTATCCAGAAGGATAGATATTTACTTGCTACCCACCATAGCAATATGTAACACAAGGTCAGAGAAGGGGGCACTCTGGTCTAACAAAAATTGATTGAGCATCCCTGTCAGAATTCCCCATTTGGGGGGGGGGGCTCAGGCAACAAACAATACACTTGTCCCACCCAGAAGCCGAGTGGCAAGGCTTGTCAGTCTGACAGGTACTGGACCAGTTCCTGGCTCATCATCTGTTACGCTGATTGTCAAGAACGGATTTTTTGACTGGTACTTTCTGCTCAGTTTCTAAGCAACTGAAGTAGCGAAGTTACCAACCTGCAAAAAAATGGGAAGATATCCAGAAGGATATGTTGCTAATATAAGCGCAGAAGTTGCTTGATTCGTTAATAGTTCATGTGAGTTTAGGTAGTGGATCAGTTTCACTTTTTTTTCATAAAAGAAACCATCTGCACATTAAAAACTTTGCAAGGACGGAGTACTGCTGCCGCATCTGGGCAGGAGCTGCTAAAAACAGCCTATCCTGTCTTGACAGAGTACAAAATAGACTTCGTAGCTTAGTGGGGGGATGCCCTTTTCTCTTCCCTGCAACCTCTCTCCCACAGAAGAGACGTTGCGAGCCTGTCTTTGTTTTATCGTTACTTCCATGGTAAGTGCTCGTCTGAGCTCCAATCTCTGGTCCCCCCTCGCCAATCTTTCACAATAAACACCCGTCTAGCTGAAACCACTGTCATTAATTTTCCCCGCTCTGTGCCTAAATCAAAGTGTAGATTCCATGAGCAAAGCTTCTTTCTTAGAAGTGCACGACTGTGGAACTCTCTTCCGTTTGCCTGTTTCCCACCTGACTACAACTTGGATGTCTTCAAGTCCAACATAAACAAATTCCTGATAAACTGCCCCCTTAAGTAAGACACTTTATCAAATCTCCAATACTAACGATTACTACGATACTATCTCATTAATTACTGTACATGCAATAACCCTTATCCCCGAGTGGCTTCCAGGCCTTGATAAGTGGTGACCTCCATGTAAAAAAAAAAAAATGTTGATAATACCACTGCAAGAGGGAAACTTTGACAGGAGTTGAAAGTTATGGTTCATAATTTATCACTTGCTCTTTCTTCTTTTTTATAGTCTTTTTCTTTAGTGGTGACGTCATTTTGCATACATTTGCATATGCGCGCCTGCGGTCTGTTGCATCTCCACTTCCGAGCTTAAAACCTCTTGGGAGAAACAGAGGAAGGATAATGTGAACCCAAGTAAATGTACAATAGTTTTGTTTTCAGCAGACAACAAAATGTTTGAAAAAAAAAAAAAATAACGTGATTTTGTGTTTCTTATCTCATCTTCGCAAAAGAGTAGAAATAGATGCTTCCGCATTAGGATAATTAAAAGAAAATGTAGAAAGAAGGAAGAAAAAATATATATAATTATTTACTATAATAATTATTAAATGCCTTAAGACTCTAGTGTTTCATCCTTTCAGGAATCATCAGTGCTGGGTGTCACGACTAACACCAGTCGATAGATTCGAACACGGCAACAGAAGCCATCTCTGGCTTTATTAGCAAGGACCTAATCCATTCGTCTACCGTTAACCGCGAGAAATGCTGTTGAATTTAAACATTCATTTTTTAAATGCTTTTTAACGTCTGTCAGAGTGATCTAATCATTATATGATGATCTGTGCATATATATATATATATATACACTTGTGCCCGATATTATTCATACCCCTCGGATCTTTGAGATTTCTATAAGAATATTGCTCAAACCAGAAGGTAGACAATATTAAAGGTATTTCAAACAATAAATCAAGCATAAGCATTTAATTTAAACTCAACAAATAAATAAATTATGCAAGTTTGAAACATTATACAAAGAAAAACAATAATGGCACTAGTTCAAAATTATTCATACCTCTCTTACTAATAGTCAATAGCATGCCCTTTATTCTTAATAACTGCCTGTAACCGTTTTGGATATTTATCAACAAGGTTTTTACAAGCATCAACACTGATTTTTGATCATTCTTCAATGCAGTAGTTCTCGAAATCCCTCAAATTTCTAGGTTTCCGCTTTTTAACCTCAGTTTTCAATATGTGCCAGAGGTTTTCGATAGGGTTCAGGTCGGGACTCTGGCTAGGCCATTCCAAAACATTAATTTGATTATCCTCAAACCATTTCTTGACTATTTTTGGCAGTATGTTTTGGATCATTATCCTGTTGAAGGACCCAGTTTGGTCCTAAATGGAGCTTCTCCGCATCCTGTCTAATGTTTTTCTGGAGTATCTCCGAATATTGCTCCTTCTTCATGGTTCCATCTATCTTGACCAAACTACCTGGACCACTAGCCGAAAAGGAGCACCAAAACATTAGGCTACCACCACCATGTTTCACCGTGGGTATGGTGTTCTTTGGGTTGTAAGCTTCTCCTTTCTTCCTCCAAACGTAAGAAGCATCCATATGGCCAAACAATTCAATTTTTGTTTCGTCAGTCCACAAAATACTTGAGAAAACGGACTCTGGAGAATTCACAGGAGTCCTAGCAAATTTTAGACGTGCTGCAAGGTGTTTTCCGGTGTGCAATGGGGTCCTTCTTGGTCTTCTTCCTTTCAGACCATTTTCATGCAGAGTCCTTTGAAATGTTTGCCTTGATATTTTTATGCCAGAAGACTCCAGATTTTCTAAAATGTCCTTAGTAGTGGTGGTTGGATTTGCATTAACACTTCTTACAATATTCCTGGTGGCTCTAGCAGACAGTTTCCTTTTACTTCCTCTACCAATCAAGTTGTTTGTTGTGTGGTGGCTCTGGAATTTTTTGATGATGCTCTGTACTGTTGCTGTAGGGACCTAAATTTTTTTGGAAATTGACTTGTAACCTAAACCATCCTTATGTGAATTCACAATTTTAGTCCTAAGATCATTACTAAGCTCTTTTTTCTTCCCCATTCTAATAATTTTTATTCTTTTATTGATTTTCAGTTGATATCATTTTAATTTCTGAAAAATGCAAAAAACGAAATGAAATTAATCAAAGGTTGTATACAAGCATTCAAAATAAGAATCAAACAGGAAACAAACAGTCAGAAACTCGATTAATACTGAAAAAATAAGGGGGTATGATTATTTTTGAACATTGCAGATTTTATAAATAGCTGTATATTTCTTTTATTACAAGTATCCCGAGATTTTAAAATGACGAAAATGATCAGAAGAGGTTTATTAAGAATATGTATCAATATGGACGTAAACAATAAATTCTTACAAAGTTACACCTAATAAACTCAATTTTCAAGGGGGGGGGGTATGAATAATATCGGGCACAAGTGTATATATATATATATATATATATATATATGCAGGTTTTGTATTTAAATTTCATTCAGAAAAATATAATTTTCAAAAATTTATTGTTTGAACGAAAACTAAAACATTCAAAGTAATTTCCTTAATCCATGGATTTTCGATGTCGGCCCATCTCCTCAAAGGAAAAGTAATTAGCAAAATATTAAATCTGGTTTGATATAGAATTTTCAGAAATTGTCAAAAAATTGTCGAAAATTTTCCCCACTCTTTATCTATACCAAAACCAAAACGTAAATTCCCTGAACAAAGCTTCTTTCTTAGAAGTGCACGCCTGTGGAACTCTGTTCCGTCTGCCTGTTTCCCACCTGACTACAACTTGGCTGTCTTCAAGTCCAACAAAAACAAATTCCTGATGAACTTCCCCCTTAAGTAGACACTTTATCAAATCTCAACATTAACGTACTGAACACGCAATAACCCTTATTCCCGAGTAGCTTCCGGGCCTTGATAAGTGGTGACCACCTTGTAAAAAAAAAAAAAAGATTGTTATTCAGCACATGCATAGAAAATATATTAAAGATTAAATCTTGTTAAAGGACATAGAAAAAGAAAATAAGGGTTGAAAAAAAAAAGGGTATGAGATTTTAGTATCGGATTAGAATGGTAATCCTTGAATCGAAAAGGATGATGTTATTAGGTTCCGGATTTGTTGAAGATTGCTGCATTAAAGGTAAAATCCAATTATGTTCGATGTAGTATCTAGATTGAAAGGCAATACACCTTTGCGAATGCAGAATCTTAGATTCATTCAGTCCCATTTTTTTTTCTTACATTTGTTGTATATTGGTTTATATTGGAGGAGATGATATATTAAAACGTGTCATGTGCTGTCTAGTGGATGTAAGATATTGTTCTTTTAACAGACAGATAATAAACGTATAAATCGTATGTATGTTGTTTAGCCAGGGGACATGATATTGACGTGTAAACCAAGTCATGTTGTATCAGACTTATCACACGGGATATTTTTACAGTTCATATGTAAGAAGAATAATATATGCTTCATACCTTTTTTTCTTGAAGAGTTCTTCTATCTTCCCGCTGCTCCGTGATGAACCATGAAACAATCAGCACCATCCAATTGAGACATCTGTTCTTATTTGTGAAACCATTAAAACAACTCTTTATATTTTTATAATATAAATTTATTACAGTTGTCTCAAATTGTTTTCACAGGATCTGTAGTTAGTCTACATTTTCTGTTCATACAGCCCGCTCCTAGCTGTCTGTCCACTCTTGTCTAGACGTCTGTCAGCTCTGGTGGTCAATCCTCAACTCCCTGAATCTCTCCAAAACTAACTACATCACGTGTTCTCTTACATCACCTAATTACGTGTCTCATACCAATCTAATCCACCTAGTCATTTGTTTATTCAAAACTCCAAAATAATGTTTACATATATTTTCTATTTTCACATTCTTTTTGCGATTCACACGTCCATCATTTCTTTCGCAATTTAATTGTTTATTCTTCTAATCATAATAACTGATCCAGCGACCATCCGTCGCTCAAATCAATTAACAAGAATACAATAACAATAATAATAATGTTTTGACCATTGCTCCCGCTTGCCACAGTTAACAGATACTACGCTATGATCACAGCCTAAAGGGTCATAACATTACACATTACTAAAAAATTGAACTGCACAGAACAACCATTACACCGCAATCAACAAGGAACAGGTCATTGCAGGAATGGTCTAATCTCTGCTGATTTTGGGGACTGATGGCTAAAAAGCTTGGGGGGGGGGACTCTGTCCACATAACAATTGCTTAGCTAGCATAAAAACCTATTTTTGTAGAGAATAATATTCTAGAACCATCTTGAACCTATTGGGTTTTTCAAAACCTACTTAGTTTTTCTTGGTTGTTAGAAACTCTGATAGATAAGACTACAGCGAAGATAAATAAAGCTTTCATAACAAATAGTCTTTAGATCATCTTTGTCACTGATATTTTGGAGTCCATGGAATTAGAAAATCAGGCAAATGTGGTCGGTGTATAAATATTTGGTGGATTGCATCACACTTTATAGCATATAAAAATGATCATCTATATATTAATACAATAGTGTTTGTGTGATTGTCATGGTTCCTCGGTATAAAATTTACCTGTGAAAATGAAACTATAATAATGAACCATCATGGTACATTGAAAAAATTCTGCTCAAGTTCGGAATGCAAGATTGCAAACCACGTACAACTCCCGTTGAGATGGATATAAATAAAAATAGAGAGACTAAAACAAAATTAATAGACGATCGATTATACAGAGAAATGATTGGAAGTCTCATCTATTTGACCGCAGCTAGGCCTGATATATGTTACACTGTAACAAAGCTATCTCCAAACTTATCGGGACTGACAATTAAGGACCTTAATCGTGCAACACAAGGGAACCAAGGAACACTCTTTAATATTTAAAAAAATCAACATATCCTCTAAATTTAGAAGGATTTTCAGATTCAGATTGGGGTAACTCTGAGGATAGAAAAAGTATAACGGGATACTGTTTTAGACTGTCAAAGACTGGACCTATGATCTCTTGGAAAACTAAAAAATAACAAATTGTTGCCCTTTCTACTTTTGAAGCAGAATTTGTGGCCCTCACCCATTCTGCGCAGGAGGCATTTTTTCTGAACACCTTTCTAAAATCTATTTTAAAACCATATCTAAGTAAAAAACCTATAGTAATTCATTGTGATAATCAGAACAGTATCTTATTAGCAAATAATTCTATGATTCATCAAAGGTCGAAGCATATTGATATCAGATAACATTTCATAAGGGATGAAATAAGTAAAAAATCTATTACTCTTAGTTATGTAACATCTGAATAATATAGCCGACATTTTCACTAAACTATAAAAAGGATAAAATTAAAACATTTTATGGCCGAACTTTTTGGAATCTAATCATGAATAAATCTCTTTTCAGAAACCCAAAAAGAGAAGCATGAACAGTCGAAATAACGCACAAAACAAATAATAGATTTTAAATTTGGTCCCGGGCACGACATTAAACTGTGACATCTTTTAGCTTACTAACCAAATTAACCAACTAATACTAACAGAATGTTTCCAGTTTTTGTTAAACAAAAACAAAAAAATGTATATTCATATGTATTTGCGTGTTTGTATATATATATATATATATATATATATATATATATATATATATATATATATATATATATATATATATGAATAGGATTATATTTGTATGTATATGCATTTGAATGGGATTATATATGTATGTATTTGTATGCATATATATATTTGAAAAGTGTTTATTTTTATATGTATTAAAAAAAACTTAATGTGATTTACAAAAAAACATGGCTTCTTTTTGCATGCATTATACCAATTTATTAATAATTTATTTTGGACCAATGAGAATAAAGACAAATTCCCCAAAACAAACAATAAAACACAAAAACAAATTCTATTTTATTTGTTTATTTTTATTTTATTTTATTTATTTTTTCCTGTTCTCAATTCAAACCAAATTGAATCCGAAAGGATTTCTTATTATATCAAAAAAGGGGGTGTGTTTAAATGTCTTTGACTCCTAATGGGAGTATGCCACCAATGATTTCGACGATCGTTTTCATAATCACTAGTTATAATAACCAACCAATGAAAAGCTTCCAAAGTTACTATAAAAATTGTCGTATTTTGGATTCAATCAGTTAGCCGTTGTCTCCGTCATGAACCTGCATTTGATTTTTCGCCGCCATTTTGTTACTAGGAATTGCTTAAAACTCACTACACTGATTCTTCACCGCTATCTTGGTTCAACATAATGTTTCAACAGTATATGAGTTGCATAAATATTCGAATGTTCTATTAAAGTTCTCCTTTACATCTCAAACACAGAATTAGTAAAGAAATTGAGAAGATTATTTCACTCTCTTCAATTGACCATTTAAATATATTATATTATGTCTTTCTTGTGGTCTCTTGGTATTACTCTTAGCCATACTGAGGAGATATTATTTGGGATACAAATACTATGTGATACTGAATATTTACTCAGGGTTTATTTTTAGGGAAAAGTATCCTCATGCTAGTTTGTCCTGACAAACCCCTGTACAGAGAGACCTTAGACACTTGTATAGTAGACATTCAAGTTCTCTTCAGTATGCATTCAAGATATCTAAAGATACCCACATGTACATTATGATTGGTCAAATCATCTTTCATATCTCAGTCAATAAATACAATTAAACAAATAATGTTCCTTCTAATATGTCCCCCTTCACATATCAAAAGGTATCATCAATGAAAACAATATAGACAACTTAGACACTGGATTATTCTCTATTTACAAATTACGTTTTTTTTAGATTGTCTTCTGTTTTATATTTTTTTTGCTTTTATTTCGCTAATATATATATATATATATATATAGTCTTGGAAGTTTTTAACCTTTAAAACTATATAAAAAAAAATTATTTAATTTTTATATTTTTTATCATTCGTTAGAAAACTATTTAGTCAGTAAGTTATTTAATCACCTACAATCAATGCATCAACTTGCTCTCTCGAATTCACTGTAGTACTAATATGAATTTAAGGGATCATCAGTTGTTTACCATGAAGCACTGTTTCAGGATTTAAAAACAAAACAGTATATTAAATCATGACTATATATATATATATATATATATATATATATATCGTTTCTTTTTTTATTATTTTGCAATAATTAAATTTGGTATGATTTATCCCCTCCTGGGAGGTAGGAAATTGTTTCCCTTATCTGAATAATCTGTCCGTAATTGTTAGCCGCACTAATGAGCTATAGACATGGCGAATGGATAATTATTTTATAAGTTCATACCTTCCAAAGAATTCCAGCAAAAACCTAACAACCAGCCGTGGTTCTCTCCAGAATGTGCTGCCGCGATTGCACACAGAAATCACTTTTTCCATTGCTTCCAACGTAATAGATGTACTGAGACTAAAGCCGTTTTCAGAACTGCCAGCAACCACTGCAAAAGAGTAATAAAGAACACAAGAGAGTTGTATGCTCAGTCCGTTAAGCCCAAAGTAGCTGAGCTGCAGCGTGGTTCTCACCAGTTTTGGCAAATAGCAAACAGGGTCATGAACAGAAGTGTGTGTTCTATCCCAACCATCATCTACGGACTTGAGGTACTCTCGTCAGCATCAGACACAGCCAAACTCTTTGCCAAGAACTTTGTAGCTATGTGATCAAGGTTGTCAACCTCCCATATTTCCTCCCATATCAGAAAACACACTATGCGACATACAAATATCTGTGCATGATGTTGCCAAGCTAATCAAAAACCTTGATTTCAGTAAAGCAACTGGTCCTGGCAGCATTCCAATTCTAGTGCTGAAAAAGCTTCAACTACTTATAAAGCTGCTTAAGCATTGTCTTAAAGAGAATTGATTCTCAACACCCTGGAAAACCTCATCAATATGTTCTGTATTTAAGAATTTAGGTGATCGATTATCTTTCTCTCAATACAGACCAATAAGTCTCCTGTGCGTCATGAGTAAGTTGTTGGAATCTGTTAAATAGAGAAGTAGTCAACGACCTCAGCAAAAATAACCTTCTTAGTGACATGTAATATGGTTTCCATTCTGCTAGATCTACAGCAGATGTGCTACGGTTATATTTCATAGAATTAGTGGATCTCTCGATGGAGGCTTCCTCTCTAGGGCAATTGCTCTTGACATATCAAAGACCTTTGATGGGGTATGGCATAAAGGTTTACTTCACAAGATCTCCAGCTACAGTATAGCTGGAAAATATCTTCTCAATTATTAAATCATTTCTCTCTGATAGATTCATAAGAGTAATGGTTGACAGGCAGAAATCAGAAGCTCACAGTATTAATGCTGGAGTCCCCCAAGTGTCCATCCTGGGCCCAACTCTCTTTCTGATCTACATCAATGATCTTCCAAAACGCATCCTAAGATCATTTGTAGATATTTATGCTGGTGATACTACCATGGCAACACACTGCACTAAATGACCTAGTTCTCTGATCTTGAGCACGTAGTACAATGGGGAAAAAGGTGGCTGGTCACTTTTAATGCATCCAAAACCAAGCTTCTATCTTTACATCATCAATGCTCTGATCCCCATCAGTTGAAATGAATAGCTCTTGTCTTGGGGAAGTTCCATGTTTTGACAAGCTTCTGGGCTTGACCTTTACTCCTGATCTGAAATGGAACATGTACATCAAATCTGTTACCAAGCTCGCTGGAAAAATGGTGGGATCGTTCTACCGCTCCATTGGATATCTCACTTCTGATGCAATTATTTATCTATATAAAAGCCAGGTACGTCCAAGGATTGAGTACTGTTGCCACATCTGGGCAGGAGCTGCTAGAAAGACCTTATCCTTCCTTGACAGAGTTCAAAATAGATTTTGTGGTCTAGTGGGGATGCTCTTTTCTCTTCTCTGCAACCTCTCTCCCACAGAAAAGACGTTGTGAGGCTGTCTGTTTTATCGTTATTTTCATGGAAAGTGCTTGTCAGTCAATGTTTCCCCCTGCCCTGACTTTCATGAAAAATACTCGTCTGCTGAAACTACTATCAATAATTTCCCTCACTCTTTATCTGTGCATAAACCTAAATGTAGATTCCATGAACAAAGTTTCTTTCTTAGAACTGCACGCCTATGAAACTCTGTGTCTCACTTTCCTGCTTTCCAACTAACTACAATATGGTTTTCTTCAAGTCCAACGTGAACAAATTCTTGATGAGCCATCCCCTTAAGTAATCCAATTTACCAAATTCCCACTACTAATGATGACTACGACATGTTCCTCTTGACAACTGTACGCTCACTAACCCTTATCCTCGAGTGGCCTGCGGGCCTTCATAAGTGGTAACTCCTACGAAAAATAAAAAAAGAAGGTAAATATATATATTTTTTGAAAAGAAATTTCTTGCTGAACTTTTAATTTGGATTTCAAATGATGTATTTTCAAATAAGTTTTCTTTATAATACGTTTAATTTATATATCATTTTAAAGAGCAGTTTCTCGACCAAGTTGTGACTTGCGATAAAAAATGGGTTCTTTATGACAACCAGCAGTGGTTAGATGCCGACAAAGCTCCACGACTTTTTCCAAAGACAGAGTTGCATCAAAAGAAGGCCATGCCTGCAACTGGTCTCATCCATTGCAGTTTTATTTAATGCAGACAAAATTATTACAGCGAAGAAATACTGTCAACAAATGGATAAAATGCACCAGAAACTTCGACAACAACACCCAGTATTAGTCAACGGAAAGAACCAATTCTCCTCCATGACAATGCTCGACCACACGTTACTAAACCGACCGTGCAAAAGTTGAACAAATTGACTTATGAAACTCTACCTCATACACCATACTTTCCAAATATGTCACCTACTTACTGCCACCTTTTCAATCATCTCAACTTTTTACATGGGAAATGCTTAAAAAACCTAAGTGACATCAAAACCGGCTTCAGCGACTTCATCACGACCAGAACGCAAGATATTCATGTTACTGGCATAAATACATTTGTTTTGCGTTGACAAATGTCTGTTGCGTCTGATGTTGCTTATTTCAATCAAATTTTTGTTTGAGTCGAGATATGTTCATCTGAATTTAAAAGTTAAAAACTGCAAGAATTTTCTTGTCAACCTGATATATGCTTCCTGTATTGTGTTGAGCATACTGGCGATTGAAATAAACTGGCATTAGCATATAATGCAATGTAGTTTTTGTGAACAAATGTAGCTTACAATGCTTGACAGTGGAGTTTACAGTGCTCACATCATATATATATCTTCCAAGATGTTGTTCGTTTTAATTTTTATTTCTTTGGCACGTTAAAATGTTCAATTCTTAACAGCATCTGTTTCGTAGTGCAGAAACAATCAAGACTTTTTTTTTCAGTTATATATAACTGAATATTATAATATTGTATAAATTGTTTTTAAAAACAGACTCATTGAAGTTATGTCTCCGACATCAGAGAATATTATAATCTATAATGGATGATATGATGAGATATGTAATTTCATATTTTGTTGTGTGTATTCAGGCAGCATTGTTTTTCATGTAAGCTAACATTGTTAAAATTAACAGAAATCTTCTGCCTATTTATACTATTTTTAATCTCTTTCTGCATAAATGTAAATGTCATACCCTATCACTATATATATTCTCCCAAATTACAGATTTTCTCATGTGTCACTATTAGTTGACGTTAAATTTGAACTCAACCTCAAATCAAAAGTCTCAAACTCAAATCCAACCGTTCTCTTCTCTGCATTTCCACACTGACGCCCAAAATAAAGAAGACGGCTCTTTGATAGAGAGACCCAACCACATCTCATTTGCATCCCCCTCCCCCCTCCCGTCACATCACGTGATTTTCAGTCCATAAATACCAGGGAGCGGCCATTTTTATTTTCTCTTTTTTTTTCTTTCCCAACACGAGCCGCACGATGCATGAGGTAAGGTTCTTTACTTTTAACCACAAGTTTTTCCGCTCTTTATAAAGCCCGAGGAATAGTGGGCAAAACGTTGAGATTTTAGATCATACGCATTTCTAGTTTTAATTCCAAAAGTAAAGCAAACGCATGAATTCAGAAAGTTTTACCTAACTTCATAACAGAAACATGAATGAAAACATATACAGACACCACATAAAGAAGCTAACGAATTTATGAAAGAAAATTTGCCCAAGTTTTCAAGTTTTTGCACTCACGTAATATCAAGTATATTTTAATGCTATGAAAAAGTTTAGAGTTGAAAAGAAACAAAAACGATAAACCCTTTTCGAGAAAGTCTGTTAGCATTCATCCCTTGGATTCACGTTTAGAATATTTCTTTTATTGATTTTATTCCTATTAGTCATTAATTATGTGTTATGACAATTCTCTTGTAGATTATTTCAAGAATAGTTTTTAGTAAGATATTATATGCATTCTAATAATAAATTCTTGATTTAATAAAGTTCCGTCTTTTTCAGGATAATCTTCGACATCCTTATTCAATCTATTCAGCTGGAAATTCTTATTAAAAATAACTTCTTTTATGTAAGACATATTAAAGGTTGGACTTTTCATTATATCTATTATAACATAGAAAGAGGAAAATGAAAGGTTTGGGATAGATTACAAAAAAAAAAGAAAATAATAAAAAAGAAGGATTAAGCCATATTAATTTTGGCGCCAACGACGTTCAAATTAAATGTAAATATAGACGTTATAACGTACTGGCACTCTTTCATTTAGTTTTAGTCATTGCTTCTGATTATTGACTGCTCCGATAGAATATTTTTCGCTTCAAATGGAGGCATATATAATGATTTAGATGTAAGCTTTATAAAGAGAGTTGAATTAAATAAAAATTTTATAAATGGTCTTTATTGTTGACAACATTACCGCCATGCTTTGATTTGCTTAAATTGAAAGATTTTGCATTGACGCTTTTGAATGAAGTAATCTTAACAACGCAAGATACAAGTCGCATAAGATTAACAGTATTAGCATTTTCTACTATATTAATAAAATTATCTAGATTTTTATCCCTGTCTAGACAGATTCAATATGAAATTCCCTGAATACATCTTAAACAAATCTCTCTCTCTCTCTCTCTCTCTCTCTCTCTCATATATATATATATATATATATATATATATATATATATATATATATATATATATATAAGGTAATCTCCAAAAATACCGTTAGGGCTTACAACATGGCCGCCAGAAGAGTCACGTGATCCGGTTGATCCAAAACATGAATCGTGCAAATGGAAAACGCAGCATTGAAGGCAAACTTTGACAAACAATCACAATTTGTTTGTATTTAATTTTTTGTGGATATAATGTTGTTATAAAAATAGGCAAACTTTGAGAAACAATCTTAGGTTGTTTTTAGTTAAAACAGTGTTTATAAAAAGTATTTTATTCAGAACAAACAAGTGGTCGACTAGGTGTATCAGAATTTAAGGCGGAATTTTTGACACACCCAACAAAAAACTGCGAATAAAATATATAAAACTCGTAATTTCTGTTTTTAAAGTGGGTTGTCAATTTTCTTTATGAAATATACTTCCAAAATAAACTATTACAGTCGTTTAAAACATAATAGAAGTATCATTTTTTATTTTTTAAAAACAATGTTTACAAAATGTCTACGCACGTGAAAGAGTCAGCCCAAATAAATTTTGTGAGCTAATTTGTTGCATCGCCTCCATCTATTCTGTCTAAATTTATAAAATGAAAATTAAAAATATAAACTGTTTTTTTTTTACATCATATTTTTATAACATTACATCTTTAAAAAAATGAACACCTTGTTTTAAATATCATTTTTATGAAAAACTCAGAATAAAATATTTTTTATAAACACTGTTTTAAAAAACAAGCAAACTGTGATTGTTTCTCAACAAAAAATTAAATGACCGTTCTAAATAAATTATTTATTATTATGATATTGAAAAACTGTTTTTGTACTTAATTATTATGCTTGTTTGTCAAAGTTTGCATTAAATTTGCGTTTTCCGGTTTCGTAATACGGCGATTCATGTTTTGGATCAACCGGATCACGTGACTCTTCTGGCGCCATGTTGTAAGCCCTAACGGTATTTTTGGAGATTACCTATATATATATATATATATATATATATATATATATGATTACATTTTATATATATATATATATATATATATATAATTACATTATATATATATAATTACATTATATATATATAATTACATTATATATATATAATTACATTATATATATATAATTACATTATATATATATATATATATAATTACATTATATATATATATAATTACATTATATATATATATAATTACATTATATATATATATAATTACATTATATATATATATAATTACATTATATATATATATATATAATTACATTATATATATATATAATTACATTATATATATATATATAATTACATAATATATATATATATAATTACATTATATATATATATAATTACATTATATATATATATAATTACATTATATATATATATATAATTACATTATATATATATATATATAATTACATTATATATATATATATAATTACATTATATATATATATAATTACATTATATATATATATATATAATTACATTATATATATATATATATAATTACATTATATATATAATTACATTATATATATATATAATTACATTATATATATATAATTACATTATATATATATATAATTACATTATATATATATAATTACATTATATATATATAATTACATTATATATATATAATTACATTATATATATATATATAATTACATTATATATATATAATTACATTATATATAATTATATTATATATATAAAATTATATTATATATATATAATTATATTATATATATATATATAATTACATTTAATATATATATAATTACATTATATATATATAATTACATTATATATATATATAATTACAATATATATATATAATTACATTATATATATATATATATAATTACATTATATATATATATATATAATTACATTATATATATATATATATAATTACATTATATATATATAATTACATTATATATATATATAATTACATTATATATATATAATTACATTATATATATATATATATAATTACATTATATATATATATATAATTACATTATATATACATATAATTACATTATATATATATATATATAATTACGTTATATATATATATATAATTACGTTATATATATATAATTACATTATATATATATATAATTACATTATATATATATATAATTACATTATATATATATATATAATTACATTATATATATATATATAATTACATTATATATATATATAATTACATTATATATATATATAATTACATTATATATATATAATTACATTATAAATATATATATATAATTACATTATATACATATATATATATAATTACATTATATATATATACATATAATTACATTATATATATATACATATAATTACATTATATATATATATATACATATAATTACATTATATATATATACATATAATTACATTATATATATACATATAATTACATTATATATATACATATAATTACATTATATATATATACATATAATTACATTATATATATACATATAATTACATTATACATATATATATAATTACATTATATATATATCTATAATTACATTATATATATCTATAATTACATTATATATATATATATATAATTAAATTATATATATATTTAATTACATTATATATATATATATAATTACATTATATATATATAATTACATTATATATATATAATTACATTATATATATATAATTACATTATATATATATAATTACATTATATATATATAATTACATTATATATATATAATTACATTATATATATATAATTACATTATATATATATATATATAATTACATTATATATATATATATAATTACATGATTTTTATATATATATATAATTACATGATTTTTATATATATATATAATTACATTTTATATATATATAATTACATTTTATATATATAATTACATTTTATATATATATAATTACATTTTATATATATATAATTACATTTTATATATATATAATTACATTTTATATATATATAATTACATTTTATATATATATAATTACATTTTATATATATATAATTACATTTTATATATATATATAATTACATTTTATATATATATAATTACATTTTATATATATATATAATTACATTTTATATATATATATAATTACATTTTATATATATATATAATTACATTTTATATATATATATAATTACATTTTATATATATATATAATTACATTTTATATATATATATAATTACATTTTATATATATATATAATTACATTTTATATATATATATAATTACATTTTATATATGTATATATATATAATTACATTTTATATATATTTATATATAATTACATTTTATATATATATATATATATATATAATTACATTTTAATTACATTTTATGTATATATATATATAATTGCATTTTATATATATATATATATATATATATATATATATATATATATATATATATATATATAATTCTTGGTTCGTTCGTTAATAGTAGTCTAAATAACCACTGGGCGGATGGTTTCCACATTTTGGTATAATATGTTTACTGTACCCATTCGTGTTTTTATATATCGCTTTTAATTATAACATTATACTTAATTTTTCTTTAATAAATAGGTGGTTTTCTTTGTACGGATGGGCCATTTTTTTTATTTGGGGACATATCACCGCTTGCCATCAGGTGACATCACTAAAGAGATCTTTTGGTCTCACCATTACAGGCCGCTTAATGTAAAAAGAATGTGTTTACTTTTGTTTTTTTTTTATATATAAATAAAGCATCGTAATTTGTAACAATGAAAAAAAAAATAATTTTTACATGAACATAAAAAAGCCCCTAAAGTCCGTATTAATGAATTCGATATAACTCGACGCAAAATGAATTTCTCGCACTACCGATGCTATTTTTAGCACAAACAAGGTGTTTTCTTTTTTTATTATTTAATTCAATATCTTAGGACTTTACTTTACTAATTATCTTTGAAATAGACCCAGAGAAAATTTATATTTATCTCTAAAAGGATTTTTACAATGAATTTATTTAACCTCAAAATTTAGCTGAATTGGTAAGCTCGCCGTGAAAACATTTTTCATAACTTTTTTTTTTTCACGTATACAAATATTTTTTTTCCTTTGGGAAATTCAGTTTAGTCCTTTAATCTTTCAAATACAATCAAAAAGTTGTCAAAACCGACAAAAAAAAAATCGTTTATTTTTGCCCGTACCTAAACAATGGATATTAGCAGCAAATCGACCATTGGGGATCATCTTCTTACTATTAAGGAAATTAAAGATTCCATTAGATTCCTATTTCAGTCACCTTAATTATTTAGTGTGAAATGAGTTTAGGAATTTATATCCAACCCTAAATATTATTGTTACTTAAATAAAAATAACATAATACAGTAAGTTAGGTAAAATTTGCATAGAATGGTCTGCTTTACGGTTGTTGTAAAAATGGAGCAGAAATTTAAATTTCGTTCCCATTTAAATTCAGTACATTCTTACATTACGTTTCATCGTTCACATTCGACATGTCAACTTTTATAGGTTTTCGGGTATGCTGACAAGGTTAGAGGTGTATATTCCGAAATATGTGGATTATGTGGATTATGTGAAATTATGTGGACGGTAAGGTGGACTTATGTAAAAAATAATAAAAAGATATATCATTCAGATCATACGGTATCACTGGAAGAATACTTAACATAATTAAATCCTTCTTAGATAAGAGAAAAATCCAGGTTGTACACGACGGTCATACATCTAAACAATATGATATAAATGCGGGAGTGTCTCATAGGTCTATCCTTGGACATCTATTATTCCTAATATTCATAAATGACCTCCCTGACAAAATTGTCTGTGAGATGGTTATATATGCTGATGACACCACGCTCTATAACAGACACGACAAGAAAACAAATGAACACATATCTAAATAAATGACAGAAACACTAGAGGATGACCTCCAATCTGTAGTGGAATGGGGGCAAAAATGGATGGTCACATTCAATGCTGCCAAGACTAAACTTGTTTCCTTCAATAACTACAAGAAACCTTCTCTACCTCCAATAGCAATGGCCAAAGACTCTTTATCTGAAAGCACATCTTTTAAACTCCTCGGCCTAACGTTCACAGGAAACATGAGTTCGAACAATTACATTGAGAGCATTGCCAGGACCACTGCGAAAAAGGTAGGCTCTTTCTACCATGCTAGAAAGCTACTGACCCCTGAAAGTATCCTGTACCTCTATAAGGCCACCATTCGCCCATGTATGGAGTATTGTTATCATATTTGAGCTGGTGCATCTGCTACTAGTCTCTCACTCCTAGACAAGGTTCAAAAGAGAGTCGCCAACCTAATAGGTTCTGAACTATCATCTAAGCTTTAACATCTGTCTCATCGACGAAATGTAGCATCCCTCTGCCTGTTCTACAAGTACTTTAACGATGATTTTTCCGACGAGCTGCAAGCACTTGTATCCCCTCTACGTAAATACCCCCGACAAACCCGACTAGCAATTCAATCCCATCCCTTCACAGTAGAGATCCCTAGATGTAAGAGAGCCTTCTACTCCAGTAGTTTCTTCCCCAGAACCGCTAGACTTTGGAACTCCCTGCCAGGTTCCTGCTTACCCAACTGTACTGACATGCAGAAGTTCAAGTGTAACGTGAACCGACATCTTGCTGCCCAATTCCCCACCTAGTACCCCTGTAGCCTGTGTCCCTAATGGTAGCCCCTACATCAAAGTTGCAATGTACCTTGTTTGGGGTGAAAATGTAATAATAAAAAATTTTTTAAAATACCAAACTAATTTTTTTTTGCTTAAAAATGGAATTATTTCCCTTTCGTTTATAAATTTTTATTTTTTAAATTGTCGAATGTTATTCTTTGGATTATATTCGTTTGGGGGGGGGGGCACAATTAAAAAAAAAAAGATTAAAACAGAGCCAAATTGAAGTTTCCGTTCCATTTCTACAACAACCGTGCCAATAAGGGGGATTGATTTACTAGGATTTGTATTAGAAGCTGAGCACTAGGTGTATCAGAATTTTGGGGGAATTTTTTGACACCCCTCACACGAAACTGCAAATAAAATATTTAAAAAAACTCGTACTTTCTCCTTTAAAAGTGGGTTGTTTATTTTCTCTATGGAATATACTTCCAAAATAAACTTTTTTTATTTTTTTTTTATTACATTTTCACCCCAAACAAGGCAAATTGCCACTTTGGTGTAGAGGGCTACTATCAGGGGCAACAACTACTGGGGTACTATGTAGGGATTTGGGCAGCAAGATGTCGGTTCACGTTACACTTGAACTTCTGCACGTCAGTACTGTTGGGGAAGCAGGGACCTGGAATGGAATTCCAGAGTCTAGCGGTTCTGTGGAAGAAACTATTGGAGTAAAAAGATCTTTTACATCTAGGGATCTCTACAGTGTTGGGGTGGGATTTAGCAGCCTGTCGGGTTTGTCGAGGGTGCTCACGTCGTGGGGGCACAATTGATTGCAGTTCGTCAGAGCATTCGCCACTAAAATACTTGTACAAAAGGCAGAGGGATGCAACATTTCGTCGATGGGACAGGGGCTGAAGCTTAGATGCCAGTTCAGGGCCTATCAGGTTTGCAACTCTTTTGAACCTTGTCAAGGAGCGAGAGACTAGTAGCAGATGCACCAGCCCAGATGTGACAGCAATACTCCATACATGGGCGAATGGTGGCCTTATAGAGGTACAGGATACTTTCGGGTGTTAGTAGTTTTCTAGCATGGTAGAGAGAGCCCACCTTTCTTGCAGCGGCCCTGGCAATGCCTTCAATGTAATTGTTCCAACTCATGTTTCCTGTGAACGTTAGGCCACGGAGTTTGAAAGATGTACTCTCAGATAAAGAGTCGTTGGCCATTGCTATAGGTGGTAGAGAGGATTTCTTGTAATTATTGAATGAAACTAGTTTAGTCTTGGCAGCATTAAACGCGACCAACCACTTTTGTCCCCATTCCCCCACAGATTGGAGGTCTTCCTCTAGTGTTTCTGCCATTTCTTTAGAAATGTGTTCATTCGTCTTCCTGTCGTGCCTGCCATAGAGTGTAGTGTCATCAGCATATATACCCATCTCAGAGGCAATTTTGTCAGGGAGGTCATTTATAAATATCAGGAACAATAGAGGTCCAAGGATAGAACCCTGGGGTACCCTCGCATTTATATCATATTGTTTAGATGTACGACCGTCGAGGACAACCTCTTATCTAAGAAGGATTTAATTATTATTAAAGTTGTTTAAAAAATAATAGAAATATCATTTTTTATTTAAAAATAAGCAGTGTTTACAAAATGCCGGCGCACCTTCATGCAGCCATTTTTTTACGTAATGAAATCAATTGAATTTTACAAGTTAATTTTATTTTCAATTTTTAAAATTTTAAAATCTATCAAAATTTTTCTATTGGTTAAATTTTTACGATATTTTTAGGGTCAATGTAAAATTTTATGCTCTTCTCAATAAACCGAATATAATATTTTAGACAAACGTTTTTTTTTTAATTCACCCCCCCCCCCAATTTTGAAATGTCTATTAAAATTTTAATAATTAATTTATGTACCAAAGTTTTATATATCACAAATTGAAGATAAAAGATCAATAAATAATATATTGTAAATCAAAACAAAAAAAGAAGTGTTTTTTGGAAATTTACCTGTAAAGTCCAAAGTGTAAAACCTTTTCATTTTTAAAAACAACGTTCATTTTCTTCTTTTTTTTAATTGAAAGCCTATGTTCTTCTTATATTGTCGAGTAAGTAATGGACGATGACGTCAATTTTTTCTATTTCATTCAATGTTTTCGGTTTTTAGATATTTAAACAAAAATTTCACACGACAAAAAAGAATGAAAATATAATAAATCAAAAATTTATGTATTTCTTTGAGAAAAGAAAAGAAAAATTCCTTGAGTGTCTTTTTTTTTTTTTAAGGCACAATCTTATAAGTAAAATTTGACTATCTTTAATCTATGGGAAACATATTTCTTCATGGACAAGACTAGACGACTAACATGAACGTGTGGTTTTTACTTCCTTCTGTTCATCCGTAGTTCAAAACAATAAAAAAACAAACTACTTGCGGTTTTCGATAAAAACGTAAAATTCTTGCATCATGGCATTTTTTTCAAATAGGTGTTTAAAAATTCTTTTATTTAAAAAGTAAATGGATTTTAAAATATAAATATGGATGAATTCTTAACAATGAAGAATGGAACTACACATTGATTAGTAATTTTTATAGGTAAGTGATTTTTTGGAATTTATATCGAATTTTTATAATCGATGTAAGTTAAATTTCGTTTATTTTCTTCAAATCTTTTTTAAAGAAAACCGATTTAAAAAACAAATATTGCATAATTTGCTATCGAACCTGTTAATTTTTAAAATTTGGTCTTTGCTATTTTAATTAAAAAATAATTAGGGTTTGAATTACATTTTTCAAGTAGTTATAAGCTTGGAAACAGGGGTCGAATTATTCAATATTTTTTCACGCATTCGTAAGGTCGGTTTCTGACACACATAGCTGAGCACTTATTAAAATTATTTAATTGTTGAATTTTTTGCATTTTGGTTAAATTTTTTCGTTGGCAATCGCTGATAGCCTATTCAAAAACTTGAACACAAGACGAAATTAAAAAGAATGGTATTCATGCAGAATTGGACCCGCCCCTGCCTGATTCCAATTATGGTTAGGGTTTCACCGGCAATCATCGGATTCAACCAAGCGTTGTACAAATGCTGAAACACTAAATCAACATTTTATTTATTTTTTTGCATAATTAATTAATGATAGCAGTATTTTTTCTGTTTATTTTCTTAACATTTGTTGACAAAAAAATCATTTGTACATTCTCTTAAAAAAAAATCAAACTTTTCTCTACTTTCACCTAACTATTTACAGTGTTCATATGAAGCATTCATCTTTTCTTTTTATAATAAAAATTCCTTTTTGAAACAGAAACATTTACTGCCAAATTTCTTTTAAAAAAAGTGCCAGTTTTTCTGAAAAAAAAAATTTTCCCTAACAATTTATGTTAAAAAATGAATCTTTTTTTTGAAGAGAAAATATAACTTTTATTAATAAAAAAAAAATTGCAAAAAATAATAAAAGGAAATAAGCAATACAAAATGCAATTTTTCTTGAGGAATGTGTTCAATTTTAACAAACTGAGCCACAGCAACGCGTGGCCAGGTACAGCTAGTATATATATGTATATGGTTTCCTCCAGTCTTGACAGACTATGGATGCCCACTGTAAGGGTGCCTGAATAATAATAAATCTTTCACCAGATAAAGCAACAATTTGTGCCCTATGTAATATCGGAAACCTGCTTCTTTTGAGGCATTTTCAATTAAATATATTATTATATTACTAATAGGTATCAAATATTACCTGAAAAATAAGAAACGACTTTTAGTATGACAATGAATCATTTTGAATATTGGAATAAATTTAATATGAAACTCAGCTAAAAACTTTGAAAGAAGCATCAAAGCAAATAAATACTACAATCTACTGTTAAATATTTTATATTTGCTTTCAAATGTTCTTAATCTTTAAATGTGTAGGTTGAAACTATTATCTAAGTTTTTTATAAGTGCTCCAGAATTTTCACCATAGCTGTATACAGCCTTTGAGATTTACACGACCAGTCGCCACAGTCAATTGAAGATTTCTTGGTGCGACTAAAAGTCGTAAATCACTCGCCCGCCAGTCAATAAAATTTCTTTAAATAAAGAAACGGGGAAGAAGCGGGAAACTCATTTATTTTACGACCCTCAAATATGCGGTGACTTAGAATGACCTATGTCTCATCATTTGTGAATTCTTTCATATCTAGCTGTGAGACCATTGGAATATTATATTGAAAAAAGAGTGGTTACGCTAAAGGTCAACAAGAAATCAAATTTACACATTCAGAGTGTAGTCAAAATGTCGCCTTCATTTAGTTCTCTGATTTTGAAATTCATTTGGAAAAAAAATTCTTCGACGCTACAACTACATACACTTCATGTTTACAAAAGTAAAGACGAACATTTGAAAGGGGGAAAAACGCATGGTTCTGTCAAGCACGCATCAAAAATTAAATTATACAACAAGTAATCATATTTTTCTCAATTATATAAATTCAGATATTTGCATGCTCTTTTTGCACAACTTTCAAAAAATCATCGATACCCAATTTTAAAAATAATATTCTAAATTTTAGAATGTTGTTCCGAGGTGAATTCTTTGTTTTAATAGAAACAAAAGAGACCAATTTTTGTTCTATATCAAAGTTTTTTTTCCATAAATTACAAAGAAAAATTGACCGTTTAAATTTTAAAAAGTATTAAACCATGCCGATTTTCTAAGAAATCTAGTTCGTTTCAGCTAAATGGTATTTCTTTTTTGAATATCAGAGATTTCGGGCCACGGAGATCTCGTACCAGGAGATTTCAGTCCACAATCGTGAATACCCGGAGATTTCATAACACCTTTTTTTCAACACCCACGGTTTAGGCTTGATATTTTAATTTTTGTGTGAAATTTTACGACATAATTTGGGTATCGGAAGAATAGTTTGTTGATATTTTTATTAAGAATAAAGAAGAAAAATATAATTGAATTTTTGTAAAATTAATTTCTATGATTAACTGAAACAAAGACAAAGTCGGACGAGTAAAAATATTTGGGGGCGAGTAAATTTTCCCTCACACTGGACCAGTGGTTGAGTGATTTTTTTTTCAAATCTCAAAGGCTGGCTGTATATATATATATATATATATATATATTATTTATTTACTATAATAATTATTAAATACCTGCAGACACTAGTGTTTCATCCTTTCGGGAATCATCAGTGCAGGGTGTCACGATTAACGCCAGTTGAGAGGCTCAAACCCTGGCAACAGAAGTCATGTCTGGATTTATTAGCAAGGACCTGAACCACTAGGCTACCACAAACTGCGAGAGATACAATTTGAAATTAAACATTTATTCTTATTAAATGCTTTTAGCGTCAGTCAGAGTGATCTTTTCATTATATGACGATCTGTGCGCATATATATATATATATAGTAGTAAGTTATAAAATATATATGGCGATTAAGCTACACTGAATATTCCGTGTTTCATCCACTCTAGGATTCTTCAGGCTTATGCCTAGAGTGGATGAAACGTGGAATATTCAGTGTAGCTTAATCGCCATATATATTTTATAACTTACCAACTAGCTGTACCTACGTATTGAGCACTGTTGAAGTAAATACTTAAGGTTTACGCATAATTTATACTTTCGTATATTAATTTTATGTGAGTAAGAGATATATATATATATATATACACACACACACCATACTTTGGGGTAATTGCGCCAAATCTGGGGTTAATAGCGCCAACTAAAAAAAAGGTGCTCTTTATATGCATGGTTGCCAAAAGAGCACTTTTAGCTAGTTGCCGCAATTACCCTGGACTTGGTACGATTACCCCAAAGTATGGTGTATATATATATATATATATATATATATATATATATGGATCTAGGTCATTAGTGTCCTAGATCTTTAGTTTACCTTTTTATTTGTGTACTAGTAACCTAAGGAAAGAATAACTATGATTTAGTTTGGAATAGGTGCACCATTCATCGTATGAGCCAATGCATTGACCATGCTGAAAGAATCTTATTTGATCTTGGAATATGTGGTTTGAAATGTTACCAAGCACAAGACTGAAATGGGAAATGAAATAGGAAATTTCTCTCATCTCTGGCGATACATATGAACACAAATTCATCTTAAAAATTCATTAACTATTCACTTTAAATTAAAGTTTTGATATGAACAAAAAATAAAGATTAATTTTAGTTAACATATTTTCTTGTGTTTTATCTTATAAATAAATTTTGTACGCACCGTGCTGAAATAATAACGGTATTTAAAAAGCCATTCTTACCAGGAGGGGGGTACTTTCTACCTATTCTACACTTTCACCTAACAATTCAATGAAAAAGAAAAAGATATCATAAAAATTTAATATAACTTGAAAATTCTACCTAAAATATAGCACGGTGCATACACTGCACAAGCACCATTATTATTCTTAATATAACAACAACAATAATAAAAAAAAGGGTACTTCACGCGGAATGTGGGCCCTGCATAAACAGGTTTTAATTTAATGATTGCTCCCTAAAAAGCGCATATGCAAAAGGTTTTCATTGGTTTATTTAATCACAAAAACTTTTTGGAAGGTACTATTTGAGGCAAAAAAGCCAAAATCATTATTTGAATATGCATGAAAAAATAAATGTAACAAAAATGAAAATATTAATGCGAAAAATATAATATAATAATAAAAATAAATGAAAGCGAAATGAAAATAAAATAAAAACAAGCATAAAATAAAAGTATGAATCAAATTTAATCAAAGAAATAAAAAAAATAAAAAAAATAAAACACATACTCGATTACAAAAAATGCGTATGAGATATATATGAAGGGAGTGAAAGAAAACGTCAGGGAGCAGCCATTAAATTAAAACCCGTTTATGCAGGGTCCGCGTTCCCCAGGAAGTGCCGAAACTGAAGATGACATCGAATACTAGTTGTGAAGAGTCAAGGAGGATGGAAAGTCCGAGGTGGGAGAGTACTAACCAGACCTCCACTGGAAGTGTGCAGTTCAAATCTGGTAGCTTGAGGAGGCATTTTGTCGCCCAAACCACAGGAAACACTAATGGCCGATGCCAACGAGAAATCAATGGCAAACAGCTGTTGTGTGCGATCATCTGCACGAGTGGTCAAGAGGTGGAGAACATTGGAAATCTGGGGAGACTTGTTGTCACTCAGTCTCCAGCGAATATCAAAGGTTACTGCTAGTGCGCGATCACTGATGATGGCCTGTGAGACAACTCTTAGTGAGTGAAATGATAATAATAATGATGTCCCCTCCCAAATTCACAACCACCCTGATTTAATATCGTAGATGTTTACTATATTTTCTTAGTTTTTAACCAATATTCACATTATGGTATGATTGTCTTTTAGTAGTTATGTGAAATTTATTTCCGTATTTATGTACTCTGCACCGATATGAAAATGAAGACTATAGCGGAGTATAGGATTCCTAATCATGTAACTGATGAAAATACGCTACACATTTTGATGAAAAACATGGGGGAAAAATAGACATAGTAGAACAAAAAAACAAAACTTTAAATATAATTTCTGTATTAACCTTCTTAGTGACACACAATATGGTTTCCGCTCTGCAAGATCTACCGCAGATGTGCTGACGGTTATTTAACATTAAATATTTCAGCATATAATCTTGTGGGGAAAATCCAGTTCCTCAATAAGGAGCACTCTGGATAGAAACAAAAATGAAAATTGTCCTAGTCATGAAAGATTTCTCCGCCATCGACCGAGGACATAATTTTTTTGTATCAACACGAGAAGGATCTTTTGTTCTTTGCCTGCAAAATTATAAGGTCTAGAACAAGTACAGAACAGCTTCCTATTGAAAATTCTTCATTTCCAGGACTTGTTTAGAATAACTACCCATCAGAAACTCTTCTAAAATTAAACATGGCTTCCAATTCAAGAGGAAGTGTTGCTGTTTTTAGGTCAAAGTCTGTTCCATTCAACATATATTGTTAGCAAGTTTTGGACTTTGAAGTGGTATTTTTTTAATGTTTTATCTCCTTACATCAAATGGCTTCATATCTTGTTTGAAGCGATTTCTATAAATAAAAAAAAATGGTAGTAAAAATGGAGGCGGAAGCCTTTCAGGAATATTTTGATTTTTGTGAAATGTTAAAACTAATTATAATACATCACATCAATTAATAACTATGCTACAAATTTGCACTTTCTTTGGTGTATTTTAAAGAATTTTTAGGGGCAAAACTACTCATTTGAAAATTTGAATATTTCAGATTTGCATTGAACTATCATCCATAGTTGTTAAGCCATTTCTTTTAGTTTAAGGACTATTAAGTTAAATTGTTCTAGATCTAATTACCCAGGAACTCTCATCCATTCTTTCAACATGTTCATATTATCAAAGTCTCCTGTTATGCGCGCATCTTCCTATATTGTCTAAATTAAATCTTCTTTTGAGTTCATCACATCTGAGCCTGTCTTTAAGACTTGCATTATAATACAATTAGAAATACATTAATAATTTCTTTCAATGTTAAGAAACCCCAAATTCGTACCTTGTTATTTCTAGCTATGATATATTCTGCATGTTCCTTCCTTAGTCCATAAATTAAATTTTGGCAAAAAGGCCAAATACAATCTTTGAAAGACAAACTGCTTAAAAAAATAGCCATATCCACAAAATTTGGCTTTAAAAGGGCCAATTTGGCAATCTTAGAAAAGAATATGAGAGTGATCTCACTTTAATGCAGCTTTGTTTCCGAATATCATTAAAATAACTAGCAAGACATGTGGAAATTCCACAGGGAACTCATTCATATGTAATGTATTGATGTTGACATTCTGTAGCTGTTCAGCATAAAAGGAGACGCTCTGATATTATTGTAGCTCTTTTGTTTAAACTGCAAAAGTATTTATCTAAGCTAGCATAGCCTGGTCATAAAGTATGCTTAAATATGATATTTTAATTCTTCCAGATTTCATATATATATTTTTTTATATTACATTTTCACCTCTAACAAGGCACATTGCAACTTTGATGTAGGGGGCTACTATAAGGGACACAGGCTACAGGGGTACTAGTTGGGGAGTTGGGCAGCAAGATGTCGGTTCACGTTACACTTGAACTTCTGCATGTCAGTACAGTTGGGGAAGCAAAAACCTGGCAAGGAGTTCCAATTTTTAGCGGTTCTGGGGAAGAAACTACTGGATTAGAAGGCTCTCTTACATCTAGGGATCTCAACTGTGAAGGGGTGGGATTTTACTGTTTGTCGTGTTTGTCGGTGGTATTTACATAGAGGGGGTACAAGTGCTTGCAGCTCGTCGAAGCATTCACCGTTAAAGTACTTGTAGAATAGGCAGAGGGATGCTACATTGCGTCGATGTGACAGAGGCTGAAGCTTGGATGATAGTTCAGGACCTATTAGGTTGGCGACTCTCTTTTGAACCTTGTCTAGGAGTGAGAGACTAGTAGTAGATGCACCGGCCCAAATATGACAACGATAATCCATACATGGGCGAATGGTGGCCTTATAGAGGTACAGGATACTTTCAGGGGTCAGTAGCTTTCTAGCACGGTAGAGGGAACCTACCTTTTTCGCAGTGGCCCTGGCAATGTTCTCAATGTAATTGTTCCAACTCATGTTTCCTGTGAACATAAGGCCGAGGAGTTTAAAAGATGTGCTTTCAGATAAAGAGTCTTTGGCCATTGCTATTGGTGGCAGAGAAGGAAACAAGTTTAGTCTTGGCAGCATTGAATGTGACCATCCATTTTTTTCCCCATTCCACTACAGATTGGAGGTCATCCTCTAGGGTTTCTGACATTTCTTTAGATATCTGCTCATTTGTTTTCATGTTGTGTCTGTTGTAGAGCGTGGTGTCATCAGCATATATACCCATCTCACAGACAATTTTGTCAGGAAGATCATTTATGAATATTAGGAATAATAGAGGTCCAAGGATAGACCCCTGAGGAACTCCCGCATTTATATCATATTGTTTAGATGTATGACCGTCAAGGACAACCTGGATTTTTCTCTTCTCTAATAAGGATTTAATTATAATAATTTGTAATTTTTGTATTGTGTGGAATTAACAAAAATCCATATGCAGGAATCTGCTGATTCATTCCAAGAATCCCAATGCGACCGACAAACTGGAAAGACTACAATTTCTTTTTACTATGACCAATAAGAAAGCTCAAGGACTAAGTTGTTGGACTCCTCCTTATCACCATTTTAAAGTATTGTTAACAGTAAGTTTAACATTTTAAGTACAGAACAATATTTCTTTTGATATTTATAATGTTATTTCATTCATGCAATTTCATAATCCACCAACATTGTATAAGATTCAATTCCATTTGACACTTGAACACAACTTTTTATATAGTAAACAGCATTTATTTCTTTTCAGACATATTCTTATTTTATTTTATTTCCAGTACTATGTTTTATTTCATTTTGTGGACACTCATTTACCTCTCTGAGATGCTGCAGGGAACATGTAGAGTGATATATCAAACAAGAAGTGGTACTTTATGACAATAGGTATCTAGGATTTACACATACCAGTGTTGATAGTTTGAAATATTTACAGACTAACATTTTACACAATAAATACACATGTACCTTTTTTTTCTTTTCCTTTGCTTATTTCTCGAACCTATACTTATCATTAACTAACCCGTAACTTTGTTTACTTTGTTTTGCGTATATATTTTATATTGGGTAGAATTAACAAAACTTAATTTCGCTACCATCATTATTTGTAATGACATGCACTGTTAACATAAATAAAATCACTGGTAACAATCTTTGATACCGGTTTCGTATAAGCACCAAATAACTATCACTATTTCGATTTGCTTTTTCATGATATGTTAATCTTGATACATTATAATAAACATTTCCATTCACTGGTCGTTTGCTAAGCTTAGCTTTACATCATTTTTTCACAATGTTTCTCTACTTGCTTTCAGCATGAGAGCAGATCATATTCTACACGTTTCATGCATATCACACAAACTTATAATATTTGATCAACATTTGACTAACAATATTTTGCCAATTTCCTTCAACATTCTCATTACCATTAGTACAGTTTACATTTTGTCTTTAAAATGAAGCTGTATATGTTTCCTATTACTTGGAAACCAGATTTGTAAAAATCCCATTTTTTTTTTCGCTCTGAGAATTTTCATTATATTTCTTTGACCAACGATTTGTTTTCAATGGACTTGATAAGTGCTAATATAGAGAGAAGAGAAACAGGGTGAGAGAGAGGCAGAAGAGAAAGTTGTTCCATCCTCTTTCCCAAATTTGACTACTGTGCGCGTTTGAACTCTCATCCTCGAGTTGCCTATTGGCCTTGATAAGTGCTAATATAGATAGAAATACCTATTCTGATACCTAATAAAAGAAAGGACACTCTTTGGGGCGGATTTTGATGATAACAAGTCACTAATTAGAAATTATAATAAACATTCAAATAATTTAAGAATTTTAACAAAAATAAAATTACATGGTAATCACCCAATTTCTGCCACAAAATTTTGATTGACAAAACTCATAAACAGAAAATATATATTTTCTAATTTCATCTTTTTTTTTTTTTACATAATCTGGTTTGATGTTTTCCTAAATATTCAAATCACTATATTTTGCTGCTTAATATCAAATACAGCAAATGAGTTATTTTTTATGCATCAAACAATTACATTTTCTCATTCATCCAAACTAATCACTGAACATCAATTTCATATTTTCTTCGCTAAAATATTACTGTGCTTGATGTCATCAAGTGGAGCGGATCATTTTTTTTTTTTCATTTGTTCACACATTTTTCCAATTTATATATATTTTGTCTAAGATTCTTAGCCTATGTCATTGCATACCAAGCTGTTTATTAAAAGTTAAGGTTCACTGTAAACACATATGTTACACCAAAATAAAAACGCTTCAGATAATGTCTTGATATTCAATTCAGTTTCTCACATGACATCTTATGAAGTTAGTAGAAATGTTACAGACTTTTGAATCTCAAACATTTTCAATACTGAGCACTGATATTTTCTTTTTTGGAATATAAGCACATTCATGATTTTTTTTTTTACAAACGTCAACAAATTTCACATAGTGTAGCAATGTACTGAAACAATTATAAAAATATTTGTTTTTATTTTGGATGATGCAGGGCATCCGGAGAGAGATGTTTCTAACAAAATGAAAGTATAATTTTTAGCAATAGGTATCTAGGAAAAGGCCACTACATGTTATAAATTCCAAATTTCCACAACCTGGCAAATAAATTTAGATTTGCAATTACAGAATATGATTCTAATTTTTTCCTTTGCTCTTTATTCTAACACTACACTAAGTTTGCTGTTTTATTTCGCTACAGTTGATATTGTGTAGAACAATAAGAAAATCATAGTGAACAATGCATTCAACAAAATTTCACACACATTTCTAGATACCTATATCTAATAAGTTCAAAAGAAAGGACACACTTAGGGAGGTATTTTGGTGGTCAAGTCACTAAATAGAGATTAGCTGGTTTCCCGGCATAGCCCAGGATGTAATAAAGATTGACTGAAATACATGTTCTAGCTGGTTTCTAGGCGTTGCCAGGGATGTAATATAGACACATTATGTTGTATATTACCTGTTCTCTTCTCCCTAAGGTAAAACAATTTCATATACATGCTGTAAATTACCTACGCTAGGGATAAAACATGAACAATACCAGTCCTAGGGTAGATAAAACAAATAATACATAGAGATGAAATATTCCTCTCCCCTAAGAATAAAACATATATTCAATATCTGCTTTTGTTTTTTCATTGTTTATACGGTCCCGAGCAATATAAGCGATTTAATATAATAATTATAATTCTTCCAGTAATACCGTATGATCTGATTTTCCTTAGAAGACCTTTGTGCCATACCCTGTCAAAAAGCCTTAGATATATCTAGAGCTACCGCTCTACCCTCCCCTGCTTTGTCAAGTGAATGGTATATACGCTTGGAGATTACAGTTAGAATGTCTGCTGTGCAATGGGCTTGCCTAAATCCATATTGTTGGTCGGTAAGAAGTTTAACATCTGTAAGATGATGGACTAGAGCTTGGTTAATTATGGACTCAAATATTTTGGCAAAAAGTAGGGCAGTAATTTGCTGGGTCAGTTATTTCGCCAGAATTCTCGAAAACTGGTACCACAGAAGCAGTTTTCCAGTAGGCAGGCAAGCAGGCATTTGTTGTAAAGTTTGGAGAGGATTGGAGCTACTTCGGCGGAGTACTTTTTTAATAGCACAGCCGGGATGAGATAAGGTCCACATGCTTTTGCAGTGTCAAGATTTTATATAATAGCATGCACCTGAGAAGGGGTGATTTTCAGATCATCAAGTGTTGCGTGTGTCCACAAAGGAAAGTCTGGGAGAGGGTGTTTAGCAGGGTCTAGTATGGAGTTGAAGGCAAACCGACTGGCAAGCATGTTAGCCTTCTTGGTTGCTGAGCAAATAACTTCATGATTGTTGGATAGTGGGGGAATTGTTGATTGCCCATTATTTAGTACACTGTTGTAGATTTTCCAGAAGTCAATTGCTGAGCTTTGATGCGTTTTTGAGTGGTTTCAGTAAATTCTCTCTTAGCTGTCGCTATTTCTTTCTTACAGTTACTTCTGGCTTCTATATACTTTTGTCTGTTTGAACTGGATTTATGTCGGTTAAATGTGGTACGCGTGCTGCCTTTACGCGATGACAGCTGCACATGTGGAAGTAAACCATTGGGGAGAATGGGGCTTGCTATAAAATTAAATGTGGACATGTGCTTCAATTGCTGTTTTCAACCATTCAGTGGTCTCATTTGCGCAAGAAGTGTAAAGATATTTCGCCATGGGGCATCTCTAATGAGATTCCTGATCGCTTCTCAGTCAGCCTTTTTATAGTATCTCGTTGTTTTGAGCAATGGCTCTTCCGTTTTGGCTCTAGAGTTTAGGCCGATTTCAACTATTATCACTACATGATCAGCATTCCCAAGTGGGATGTGAGCGTTCGTAACACAATCATCAGGAACTGTGGTCAGAAACACATCTAAAAGTGATGCGTGTTGTTCTTGCTGGCCAGGGAAACGGGTTGAAAACGTAACCGTCTGTGATAGGGAATGAGATATAGAGAATCTATGTGTTGTGGTACCAGCTGCGTCTGTGTAATTAGAGAATCCAAGCCAGTTACTGTGGTGGACATTCAAGTCACCAAATACATGAACTTGTGCGCTAGTGTCGAGGGAAAGTGCTGTATCTATGCTGTCAGAGACTTTGTTTTTATTTTATTATAGAGTTAATGTTCTATCGATTTTTATATATTATAGTTGCGATTTCAAAAATATATCCATATGACTTGGGGGCATCAGCTTGAATTGAAACCGAAACCAAAACTTATGAGGACTTCTTGATAAAATTATTTATTACAAGAAATGGAAGTCCATTACAATTAAATGACAGTCTCTTAGATGTAAGCACGACACAGAAAATAAATAATACACACGTTATCCTATTACTATACAGATAATATATGATCGTTGTTGTGATGGCGCAAGAAAGGAACTAATTTTGATGTGCAGCAGTTCTTCACCAAAGAAAGAAATCAGCAAAATTTTGCGTATCATTCTGATAAAATTTCTCTTCATGAAATGCATGTCCTCAACCTTCACTGGTCAGATTTTAATTCTATGCATCATCACATGCCTGATAATCTCTTTCCTTAGTCGACACTGATAACGCTCTGCTAGTTAGTAATGGCAAAAAATTCTCTAAACTAACTCTATCCACACTTAGTACGAGTGACACCCAAAATACTAGTGATGGGACGATTCAAATATTTTTCCCGGTCCCAATACAATTACCGATTCAGTACTAAATTCCCGATTCCAATACAATAACCGATTCCAATTCCAATTCTTTATAAATCTCTAAATATTTAATTACAAAAGTGTTATTTTGTCCCGATTACTGTAAAAACACACCTTGAATGTGCATATATTTTCTCAAACATAAAAACACACTTGTGAGGGGGTGATCTAGAGATTTTTTGTTTTACTAGAAATTTAAATCAATAAATGATTATTTTATTATTATTATTACAAGCAGTGGAAGATGTTTCTTAAACCAAAACTAAATAAAAAAGATAATTTAAGGAATCGATTTTGACACCGGAAAATAGGTTCAAATTTTTCCAATTTTGGTACCGATTCTGATACTCAAAAAGTTCCAATTTTTCCAAATCCCGATTCCGATCCCGATTAATACAAAATACAACTGTAAATTTATTAAAACGTTTTTGATGAATGGAGGGTATGATCCCAGAATTTGGATGATCTTATTTATAACTATGCATTAGCACAATCAACCAATGAGAAGCCTCCGACCTCATTATAAAAATATCAAATTTTGGATTCAAGTCAGTTCACTATCAGTCTCAGTCTTAACACGACTGAACCACTGCTGATCCAGACTACAATGATTCTTCGCTGACTGGATCTACTGCCGCCATTTTTTGTTCTACAGAATAGCTCAATACTTAACAAAATTACTTAGGACTTCTACTCAGTCATGGCTGACAGATCGAAAGCATGTTAACCCCATGGATTAAATAAAGTGTTCTGTTTGAAATTCCTGCCTATTCCTGAGTTTATCAAGATACTCCTGAGGATCAAAGGTTATATCAGGGGTAAGTTATTTGTTTGTATATAGTGCTAGAATGAGCTATTTTTCTAGCAACCCTAGGAGCACACCTGGTATTTTTTTTTTTGTTTCGCTGTCTCAGCTTAGACCAGATTGCGCCTGACATGAACATTCTCGTAACAGTTTTCTGAGCCTGGCTACTTCCTTGTTGGCTTATGATAAATTGCAAGCAGATAATTTGTGTTTTTTTTTTTTACACTATCACTATGCTTTACATATACTCCCTAAACCTCTGAAATGTCAGAGGAAGACTAACAGGTGATATAACTTGCTCAAAGATGACCTGGAACTATGCAAGGCAGGAGTGTTCAGCACCTTGAAGTATTATACATGCCAGCTTACCTAAATACGTACAACACCTAGTATTCCTAAATGGTCACATAACTTTGGCGATCTCACAAGAACCAGTGATTATGTTGTATATTGCGTGTAAGTCTCTTCTTTTAGATTTGGGAATAAAATCAGTCCTATGAAATTATTAAAACAAAGGAGAGAACAATTCATTATTCACTAGAGCAAACACACCGGTTCTCATTATGTATCATTACACACTTTTACACATGTGAATAGGGATCCAACACGTTGTAGACTCTGCTGCAAAAGAGACAAAGACAAGAAATAGAAAAGAAATTCAACTCGCTGTTTCAGGTTTAAACAACAGACATTTCTTTCCACCTTTTTAACGTGATCATCATTCTGTGCACACGTTCTTTTTATAATCTTTCTCTTTTTCCTTGCCATGACGTCACTTTGCACATGGCTAGGCATTTGCATACGGCCATCATGCGTGCATCTGTGCCCTGTTACACTTAGCTTGTTGAAGATTAGTAACATTGAGTCTGGTCAGTACGAGATGGCTGACCATTTTGCCTGAAAGTATCCTGTACCTCTACAAGGTCACCATTCGCTCACGCATGGAGTATTGTTGTCATATTTGGGCTGGTGCATCTGCTACTAGTCTCTCACTCCTAGACAAGGTTCAAAAGAAAGTCGCCATCATAGGTCCTGAACTGTAATCTAAGCTTCAACCTCTCACCCATTGACAAAATGTTGCATCCCTCTGCGTGTTTTACAAGTATTTTAATGGTCGATGCGCCAATGAACTATAAGCCTTTATACTCCCTTAACGTAAATACCCCCAACAAACCTGACAAGCAACAAAGTCCCACCCCTGCACAATAGAGATCCCTAAATATAAAAAAGCCTTCTACTCTAATAGTTTCTTAAGAACTACTAGACTTTGGAATTCCCTTCTGGGTTCTTGCTTCCCCAACTGTACTGACATGCAGAAGTTCAAGTGTTATGTGAACGACATCTTGCTGCTGAACCTCCTACATAGTATCTTTGCAACTTATGTCCCTGATAGTACCCCTACATATTTATTTTTACATAGGCATAACCACTTATCAAGGCTAAGAGACCACTCGAGGATAAGGGTTAAGAGTGTACAGTAGTGAATTGGACAATATAGTAATTGTTAGTAATGGAAATTCGGTAAATTTGTTAACTTAAGTTGAATGGCTCATCAAGAACTTATTTACATTGGACTTGAAGACAACCATATTGTAGTCAGCTGGAAAGTAGGAAAACGGAAGACAATTCCACAGGCGTGGAGTTCTAAGAAAGAAGCTTTGCTCATGGAATCTACGTTTAGGCTTAGGCATAGATAAAGAGTCGGGGGAATTATTGATAATGTTTTCAGCTAGACGAGTGTTGTTTGTGAAAGTTTTGCAAAGGGGGGGGCATAGATTGGAGCTCAAACATCAAAGTAGCACTGTGCCTTGTTTGGGGTGAAAATGTTATTAAAAAAACAAAAAAAAAAAAGCGTTGTATGTAAGAGGACGTCGACACATCCTTGAGAAAACTACAAATACCTAACATCATCATCTCCTTTAACTAGGATGTACATTTAATTGGGGATGTAGTGTGGACTTAACAAAGCAAGAATTAGTAATGAAAAGAGAGAAGCTTTGAAAGTTTTAAACGTTGTTAAAGGTAACAATTTGCTATTTATCCCTTTTGTACTATGTGCTCCAGATCAGAAGATGGAAAACCAGCAAGGTCTGCTACTATCAATATTTTTTAAGCAAACAGATTAGAGATATGCCGAAGCTTCATTGAACTACAGCAACCATTTTTGACCTTGGACGTAGACTAGATTTAAAAAAAAATGTTAACAAAGAGTTGGTAACATACGTTTATTAAGAGCCGTTCCAAAAGTTATGCCTCATAATTTTTTATCCTGCCAAAATGGATCAGAGAGGGATGGCAAATTGCATCGTTATGATAACTGAAAGTTTCATCTCTATGTTGCAGATATTGACAGTGTTAACCTCTAAGAAAGCAACCCCTATCATGGATGTGTGTCAAAAGCAAAGACGCGTCATTGAATTTCTGGTAAAAATGCCTTAAGAACGGTGGTGACTATATGGATATATAAAAGTAGGCGCACAAAAGCTTGTTCGTTTTAATGGTACCACTCCCGTCTTTTTAGCTCTTCAACTCTTTGAGTTAAAAAAAAAAGGAGACTTTACGTTTTAGAACGACCCTCGTAATATTCAAAGAATTGATTAAAGTCTCATCAAATAAAATAAATAATAAATATTTTTTTAAAAAGTGAACAACGTTTCTCAATTTCAAAAGCGCCATCTGCTGTCTGTTTAAAACTGTAATTAACATTAAAAATAACCGATTAAAACTCTCGTAAACTCCTTATTGATAAGGTTTTAAATATGGCTGCATTTTGTGGTAATACTGATGACAAATGAAATTCTGGTTTTGTTTTTCTTCAGATAATGTTTAATTAAAAACTCCACACAAATTCTTTATTAATAAAATTAAAAAAATATAACGGGTGAATGTGTTTGAATGGTCGTCTGAATTTTGTTTCTTCAAATCTTTAATTAAAAACATCCACAAATATTTTATTAATGAAATCCAGAACGCATTGTACTTTGTGAAATGTATTCAAAATATTTCTATTCGTTAATAATGCTAAACAATTTGTCAACTAAAGAATTTCAGTAAAGAGTGATAACTGCATACCTGTATCTCTATCTCTATCATTATATGAAAGGAACGTTGTATATCTATATGTTTGTGAGTGCGTTCCTTATGGACTCGAAAACGGGTGGTTCGATTTTCATGAAATTTCACACGAACATACTTTATATGCGTGGCAGTGTTCTTAGATAAGGTATGTGTCGGAATGTTTTCAATAAGTATCGATAATCGAAATAATCCGATGAAAAAAGAAACAGGCGATTTTGATCAAAGTTAACACCTTACACACCCTAACATCACAAATGCATTTTTATTACCACACAAGCCGAAACGCTCGACATATAAAATCAACAGTAGGTTTTTTGATATGACAGGGGCGCGTTCGAAATGAATGTTTCTGTTTAAAGCACAATTTCACAATGATACTTGACTTTTTTTATTTTAAACTTAAATTCAAGCAATTATCACCGAACAACCAGTAATAGCAGACACATAAAATCAGCAGTAGGTTCTTGGATATGACAAGGACGCGTCCAAAATGAATGTTTCTGTTTAGAGCACAATTGAAGCATGATACTTGACTTTTTCATTTTAAACTTTAATTCAAGCCATTATATATAAAAACATTTTTATAAAATCAACAGTAAGTTCTCTCCAGTGCAGTGTAGATATTGTGAACTTAGCCACTGTGAGAGGTACTTGAAGTCTTCTCCAGATGAATCGTGATGCGTTCCTAACTAGAGCAATGGATTTGATTGAAAAATGGTCGATTTCATTGATTTCAATGATAATAAAAATATCGGAGTGTGAAACATCCATTGATCATCATTCAATCCCGGACTACATCGGGTCTCCCTGCTAATATATTATAAAAGTAAACTTGTTTGCTACAGAGTAGCATATGGACAGATGCAAACAAGATGACAGTATGGACGTGAATCATTTACATGATAGGTTTCTCATGTTAAGAATAAGTAGGTTTTAAAAAAATACTTCTTAAAACGTGTCAAGCTGCCCTAATGGTTATCGTACTTGACTCCCTGTCTTTAGGTTTGGGTTTCGATCTCAGCTCGAGTATTTTTTTTTTTTGAATTTTTATTGCTTCTGAAGACCCCTTAAACTTAAACTTAAGCTTAAGAGTCTCTACAAGTGAAAAGGTCGAGAGGATTTGTCTTGCATACTTCGGATTTTGTGTGGGTGATATGCGGGCTAGACAAGGGATGAAAAAGAAAAGAATCTATTTATGTTTCTGCTTTCGTAATCTTTGATAATAGCGCCCCCCCCCCAGCATGACGAAAAGGGAGATAATTAATTCTGAACGCTCTCTGATGTATGTATGTGTAGAAAGTAGTGTTGGGACGATTAATTTGATTCGGGTGTCTGAAAATTGGAAATGGGGGCGGGGGTGTTGGTATTAGAATCTGAAAGATTTTTGGTCTAATTTCTGATGCAAAAAAAAATGGTTATTTTGATTTCGTTTTATTTTTGTTTTAGTTTAAATCTCAATTTTTGCTGATACTAATGATAAAATTATAAATATTTATTGGCTTTGAACTTCCAGTAATACGAAAATATATAGGTCCTCCATCTTACAAGTGTATTTTTATGTTTGCAAAAATATATGTACATATTACATGGGTTCTTATGGTAATCTAAAAAAAAACAAACAAAAAAAAAAAACAATACTATAGCTAAATTTTTTTTTTTTATTATTCCATTTTCACCCTAAACACACTTTGATGTAGGAGGCTGCTATCGGGAACAGTAGTTGCCGAGATACTACTTGAACTTCTGCATGTCAGTACAGTTGGGAAAACATGAATCAGGAAGGGAGTTCCAGAGTCTAGCAGTTCTGGGGAAGAAACTATTTGAGTAGAACGCCTTCTTACATCTAGGGATCTTTACTGTGTAGGGGGTGGGACTTTGCCGCTTGTCGAGTTTGTCGGGGTAACGGAGTTGGACTCGCTAATTGCACCAGAATCGGGAATTTAGAATCGGGAAATATATTGGAATCGTTTCATTACAAGTAGAAATGTAGGTAACACTACAATTTATAAACGTGAACGTGTCTGTGTGTGTGTCTATGTGTGTCTGTCTATGTACATTTCCCTACGCAATAACTCTGTCAATTTTAAGTCTACAGACTCGAAATTTGATATACATGGTACTGAGATTTGGGGAAAAACTTTGTGATCCATTTTCGGCCAGAAATTTGTCTGTTAAGGGATCAAAGTTCAACGATTTGACCTTTGAGAACTCTACCAAACGCCCCCGGCAATTTTGGGTCTAAACACTTGAAATTTTAGATATAGGTTCCTTGGACATTGATCTAACTTAATAACTTGATTTTAGCCCAAAACAATAAATGTTAAGGGGTCATAATAGGGGTCAAAGTTTAAAAAAATTGACCGCTTTTTTTTTTTTTTTTTTACTCAATATACACCTCCAAACACCCGGGCAACGCCGGGCAGAAATGCTAGTGTTTAAAAAAGATAAAAAGAATATTCGCGGCGGGGTGGGGGTGGGGAATAAAACAACTCGCTCTCGTGTAGATATCGGTTAATTCTTATTGTTTTGCAGCGTTGAATTGATATGGAAATTGTTTTAATTGTGTGACTGTAATTGTTGTTGCGATTGCGGCTTTGCCAGTTTGCAAGGCAATAAAACTGATTACAATGCAATCAGTTTTACATTATACTGTTTACATTCTTGGTCTCGTTTTTGTTGGTTTTTTTTGTTGTTTTTTGTTTATTGTTTGTGTTGTTGTTATTGTGTTTTGTCTCATCGTTTTTATTGTGTTTGTGTTTTTTTTTGTGTGTGATTGCTTTTTTGGGGTAGGGGTATTTTTTTTTACGGTCTAACTCAGCGTAGTTTTACTGGTCAATGTGGCATGGTTGTCCTACTGAAGACTTACCTGCAAAGGGTGTTTATTGAAAACCGTTCTTAACATGGGGAGGTTGAGGTGTTTATTCTGAAACCCATTCTTAACATGAGGAGATTGGGGAGGGGGTTATATTACGCTGGGTTAAGTCGTAAAAAAATACTTTTTTGTGTAGGGCTATGACAACACAATATTCTTATTGTTTTGGCTCTCTAGTATATATCCGATACAGTTAGACACAGTTAATCATCCGAGAACCACATCACTCTATATAAAAGTATATACGATATCAACGGATACACACTCAGGAGTCAAAACAATGAAAAGAATATGCTGTTGTCCTAGCCCTAGTTATCACTTATTCTTGCTCTTAGCAATCTGTCTCATGCTCACAATTTCTCCTACTCTCGTTCTTTCTTTCGAGCTTTCTCCTCATTTGTTATATCGCCGTCTTTCTTAAATTCTAACTTTTACTTTCATTCTCTTTAGCGCTCGTTCTCTCCACTTTCTCTCCCTTTCTTTACACGTACAGCTTTATTCTTTCTTCCTCACTTTCTCTTCTCTCTAATTTCCCATTACCATCACATTCTATCTATTTCCATCTTTTCCCTCTCTTTCGTTTCATTTCTTTCTTTCTCTCTGCATCCCCACTTCCGGTGCTTCCAGATCAAGCTGTCTAAAGATCCTGGCTTCCTGACCTAAAATGCGCCAAACTTTGACGTTATTATTTTGCCTTTTCCTTTCGCTTCGCAAAACTCAATCATGTTCTACAAAATCAAAAACAAAATCAACAATTTTCCTCTACAAAACAATCAAACCATACACTATGAATAAATATTTGAAGATATATATATAAAAAAAAATTAAAGCATAAAACCGTTTTGCAACATTATAGGATTCAGCATTAAATAACCCGAAAAGTGTGATATGTAGTAAAACAAAACAACCAAACCAAACACCATGAATAAATATTTGAAGAAATAAAAACTTGAAGTATAGAATCTGGTTGTAAATTTACTCAATTCGATATTAAATTATTTGAAAATGGGTGGATATGACGTAAAACAAAATAAATCAAACGTCATAAATAAATATATAAAGATATAAAAAAAACTTGAAACATAACTTTTTATTTCAGAATTACGGGATTCGGCATTAAATTACCTTAGAAGGGGTTGATATGACGTAAAACAAAACAATCAAAGTAAACACACACATATATATATATACACACACACACACTTCAAACATACTTTTTTTCAAAATTATGGGATTCAGCATTAAATAATCTGAAAAGGGTTGATATGCCGTATAACTGAACAATCAAACCAAACATCTGCTCTCCACTTTCTCCGTTCTTTCCTTAATTTATTCCAAAGATAATTGCGTCCACATATAGAATTATTTAAATAAGTAAAAATGGTTGAAATTAATTATTTCAACAATATTTACCTAAATAATTGCGTACGCCACGGACAATTATTTCCTTTGAATCATAACATAATTTCAACATTTCTCGGCTTCCCTGTTCAACCCCCCCCCCTTCAATCTCTCTGTCATCCCCCCCTTGTATTTCATTATCATTGTTTTTCTTCTTTCTCCTTCTTCTTCTCTTAAAGTTAACCCCACCCACCCCACCCCCATTCTCGCTTCAATATCAAAAGCCAGAACAGTTGTCCTGATTACTGACTTCACGTGAACCAAATTATACAAATTCCTATTTCTTGTTTCCTGATTTTCACGTCTTTTCCGTCTTCTGTCTGCAATTAGTCTATCCTGCAACAAATCAATTTTTGGATTCGTTTGCAATGCTTGCAGAAGATCTTAACTAATTTATGAATTTCACTTCATCTCGGTTGGTCCTTCTTTTTTTTTCTTTTTTTTTGTTGTTATTGTTGAAAACGCGTCCTTGCATCTGTCTAAGAAGATTTGTCCATCGGTTGGTCCCTCTTTGAAATACTATTGTCATTGCTTTACCCAAAGTCCTAGGTATGACCTTAAAAGACATCCAGCGGGGAGCCTCCATTTTGGGGCTGTGAAGAATGTGAAGTTGCCCCTTAGTTACCACTACTTCCCAGGTCCACTTTGGGCCGGAGTGGTAATACCCGTTAGGGCATCTGGTGCTACCAAATAAGGCTATCTGAAGATTCTGGCTTCCTGAGCAAAAAATGCACAAAACATTGACGTTATTGTTTTTGTTCCCTTTGCAAAACTCAATCATGTTCTGCAAAGAAAATAAAAAAAGCATACAAAACATCCAAACCAAACATCATAAATAAATTTTGAAGATATGAAGAACTGGAAGCTGCTGCTGATAAACATTTTTTTTTTTTTTTCAAAAAATACTGGTCTCCATATTACATAATCTAAAATGATTGATATACCGTAAAACAAAACAACCAAACAAAACGAGCTTTACCCAAAGATTAATGGTCTGTCACGCTTAAGTTTGAAATAACCTTTTTAGTTGGTAAGTGATGTGTAAATTCGGAGAACATTTGCCTTGCTCTCTCACACTTAAATTTGAAATAACATTTGATAATAGTCAAAATTGTCTACTCTTACTCTTTAAGACTCCCGGTTTCTGGTGTCCATTTGGCTGGTTGATTAAACATTAAGCGAGCAAGAAAGTTATTCTTAACATAGGGAAGCGGGGACTTTTACGTTATCTGATAGGAAGATGATCATTGATTAGAAGGAATAATATCTTGCTTGTCATCGTCGTCTCGTGCGCAGAGCAGGAACCAAAAGTAAAAAGAGCAGACGACTATAACCTAACATTTTTTTTAATCTGTCATACTTACATTTCTCAAACAATTATTTCATTGGTCTGTCACACTTAAATTTGAAAAAAATTATTTCGTTAGTCTGTTTTGCTTAAAGTGGAAAAATATTTTCATTGGTCTCTCACGCTTAAATATTTAAAAAAAACATTTTTGCGGTTTGTAACGCATAATTTTAAAATATTTCTGTGGTCTGTAAAGAGTAATTTTTGCAAAAAAATATTTCGTTAGTCTATCACGCTTCAATTTGAAAAAAATCATTTCGTTGGTCTGTCACGCTTCAATTTGAAAAAAATGATTTCGTTAGTCTGTCACGCTTAAATTAAAAAAAAACGATTTCGTTAGTCTGACATACTTAAATTTGAAAAAAATCATTTCGTTGGTCTGTCACACTTAAATTGGAAAAAAAATTATTTTGTTGCTGTGTCATACTTAAATTTGAAAAAAATTATTTCGTTAGTCTGTTTTGCTTAAAGTGGAAAAATATTTTCATTTGTCTCTCACGCTTAAATATCTAAAAACATTTTTTGCGGTTTGTAACGCGTAATTTTAAAATATTTCTCTGGTCTGTAAAGCGTAATTTTTATTTAAATATTTCTGTGGTCTATAACATGTAATTTCTATTTAAACATTTCTGTGGTCTGTAACGCATAATTTTTATTTACATATTTCTGCGGTCTGTAACATGTAATTTTTACTTAAATATTTTTGTGGTCTGTAACGTGTAATCTTTATTAAATATTTCGGTGGTCTGTCATGCTTAAATTTTAGAAAACATTTCAATCATTTATCATGCTTAAATTAGTCAGTCGAAAAGCAGACAATATCGTTTGTCTGCTTTCCAACTGACTATAGCATGACTATTTGAGTCTAATGTGAATAAATACCTATTGATGCGTTCATTTAGATAATCTAGCACAACCCGTCCCACCGTGACTGATCTTGTCTCATCATCAACCTAACACTTAACCTTTATCCTTGAGTGGCCCCGGCCTTGATAAGTGGTGACCCTTCAAGTAAAAAAAATGTAAAGATTTTCTTCATTATATGCTTACATTGGTTTGACGCATCTTTAGAATTGTTCCGTTATTGTTTTGAGTTTTGTTCAAATTGAGTCACGATCTATTAAAACCTGATACTCAAACACGTGAAAAGATATTGTTATGGTCCTGCTTTGTTTAACCCAAAAAGATACAAAATTCGCTGGTTTGTTGTGTCTATGGTTGAAATATATTGAATTTTTAAAATTTCGAGATTGATAGGCACTTTTTAAACCACTGATAAGCCACCTTATACGCATTACAACTAGTGATATTTGATCGTCTTCGATACCCTAATACCCTAATTTCTACTGTACACTCTTTAACCCTTATCCTCGAGTGGCCTCTTGGCCTTGATAATGTGGTGATACCTGTGTAAAAAAAAAACCTTAGGTAACCAATGACATACTTAAGATAAATACTTCAGATAAATTTGTTTGCGTGTAGCGAAAAAAGAGCTAGTTATGTTCCATGAATGACTATATGTTAAACTCAAGATTATGCATGCATGTATCTAACTGTTTATCTATTTATCAAGTTATGAAAATATACATGGCAATTAAGCTACACAGAATTCTCAGCGTTTCATTCTTGTGAGTATTCGTTAGGTTCTTGCCTAAAAGTGTGTGTAATATCTAACTACCTATCTATCTGCCAATCAGACTATCTAGCTCAGCCTATATCCTCCTTCGATCCTTCGATCCTGTCGGTGCCTTTTCCTATGCACCACCATATCTCGGTCTGTTCCAATCCCCCAGGCTACCTCAACCTATTCCCACCTTCCTATCCATTTAGATCTATATCCTGTACTCCACTATACCTAACACACCTTACTGTCATGGCAAGCTGTTCCTATACTCCACCTCACCCCTATCACAGTCTGTTCATGTTCTTTACCACCCCCTCTATCCACCTAAGATGGTCTGTTCGTATCCTCCCGTTCCTCCTACTATCGTGGTCTATTTTTATCCTCTCCCTTCACCAACTCGTCTGTCATATCTATTACTCTCCCTCCTCCATCCTGGTCTATTCACATCCTTTCTCAGGATTTTTTTATATTCTCCACCTCTTACCTGTTTATATCCACCTCACTATCACGTATTTCTAATATTTGGAATATGAATGTCAATACAGGTAATATTCTAACTGGAGGCCGGAGAGCGGTTGTTATTTTTAAAATAATAAAAATTAAATCAAATAAGTAGCGTTAGTTATGAAGCTTAATAGTCATTGGTGCTATAGTGAAGATTATGTCTATGAACAAAATCATGCGAAGTTAGTGAATTTCGTAGGAAGTACTTAATTGCTGGAGAGTAAAAATGTTTGTTACTTTCTTTGTGTGATTACATATTTGAGAGCGTAAGTCTAGTTGGATTAAAAGTAGTAATTTGTAAACGGGGGGATGAAATGTATAAGTATTTTATTCCACAAGTTCAAATTCTTTCAAAAAGTATAATTTCACGTTTGAATTATATTTAAAGAAAATCTAATAGTTTGTGCATAAAATTAGTTTATGATAAATTTCGGCAATCTATTATATAGCTAGCACAGATAGCCGGTGTTTCTCAGGCCATATAAAAAAATAAAATAAAATAAAGTTGCGTTTGACTACACTTGCTAAATGATTTTTGTTTTAATTTGATTGTTTTTAATCAGCAAAGATGCCCCTATTCGGAATTCGTAGCAGTGGGCTGACATCAATAGATTTTATTTTTCAAACTTATATATATTATTGCACTGTAAAAATAACAAAACTCATTTAGCAAGTGTAGTCAAACTCAACCTCATTTTCTTTTTATATATGGCCCGGGCAACGCCGGGTACCTCTGCTAGTTTATTTATAAATATGATAATATGCCTCTTCTATCTTTTCCCGTTATTATCCTCCACAACGGTATCATTGAGCGAATCTCTAACAAAATTGACAAGATATTATATAGAATCGTTAGTTCACTCTTACAAGACTGGTGATGTATGAAGGTTTTTTTTTCACTGATTTTGTGTGATATTACAGCCAGCACATCAGCTGTTGATTTTGTAGAACAGAAATCGTATTGCTTGTCACTAAGTAGGTTGTTTTCTTTGGGTTTTTTTTGTTTTTTTTTTTTGCTGAGGTGGCTTACAACGTCTCTATTTATCACAGACTCAAGCAAAAATTGACTCATGACACATAGGAGACTGATTGTTCTGTACTGAGATGCAGAAAAAAATTTAGGATTTAAAGACATAAACGATTTTTTAAACTTTGTTAAAATATTTTACTTTTTTTTTTAATTATCATGTTTTTTATATTAATGAATGAACATTTACAAGGCCAAAGGTCATTCGGTTATAAAAGTTAATGAGCTTGCCAGTTTGATGAGAAGAGTGGAGGTGATGTTTGAAATGGACATTGTTTGATTACTTAAAATGTAACAGATGCATATTTTTAAATACTGGGTAGACTGTCAAGATTTTCCAAGGTATTGGGAAGCATCCCTCTTTAAAGTAATGTTTAAGCAGCTTTGTAAGTATAGGAGCTAGTTCCGGTTATAGTTTTTAGTACTACGATTGCAATATTATTATGGCCAGTGGCTTTGCTAGTATCAATGTTCTAGATAAGTCTGGTAACATCTTGGACAGAGACGGATGTCACTCGGATTTGTTTTGGTTCTAGAGGGTTAATTCAGTGGGTGGGCGGTCCTGATCATCCAGGGTGGAGTTTGATGCAAAGTTCTTAGTGAAGAGTTTGACTTTATTGGATGCTGATGATGATTGTTGGGATGGAGGATATGCATCTGTTACATTTTTTCTGCTGTTCTTAAATGGTTGAACTTTCTTCTATTCTCTCGAAATTATTCTATCCGTTTGTTTCAGTCCCGTTTCCCTTGTTAGGAGTTCTCCATTGTCCCTATCTTTAAAAATGTTGGTGAATATAGACTAGTTCAATTTTTTCTGCATGGAGGAATTGAATGCTGTACTCTGCTTCTGACACAATTCCATAACAGGGATTGTTTTCTTATTGTCACACACTATCAATATCGACAACAGAGGGATGAACATTTCAGATCATGAATGCTTAAGTTTAATCCTCATAACAATGCAATTTGCAATACTCACTGATCCATTGAGGCGGAATGGAATGTCCCTCATATCTTAGTTGGCAACATTGGTGTTTGTTTGCTTGTTTCTTAACTTGCTTATAAATCTCGTCTGCTATCAAGAGCGACGCTTTATAAATGTGTCTGTTGAAAAAAAAAATCTCTTCAGTCATGTCTTCGTATTTAATTGAGTCAAACTTCGACGAGAGTCCAACCAAAGCTACGCAGGTGGTGAAATCATTGCTACATTCAGCTTGACATGATAGATTAAATTCTACCAGATTTTTAATTATTTATATACTAGTGGAGGAGGGCACCCGGCTTTGCTGGGTCGTAAAATACGCTTAAATATATTTTAATTCATGCAGATTTTGTATTTATTATTACAGAGCCAATTCTCTATTGAATATTTTATTGTACCTAATATATACACTTAAAAGTAGCCCGACATCTCTAATCTTTCTCTACTCATTTTTTTTTTTTTTTTTTTTTTCAGATTAAGGGGCCCACTTAAAAGTAACCCGATCTCTTTAATCTTTCTCTTAATAACCAACTGACACCACAAGAAAAAATGCAGTTCTTTTCCCAACAAGATGGCGCTACATGCCACACATCTCACAGATCACTGACACAAGTTCATGACATGTTTACGGAAGAGAGAACAATAAGCAAAGGGTTATGGCCACAACATTCCCCGGACTTTTCATCATGTGATTTTTATCTTTGGGGGACTTTAAAGAAAAAGTTTATGCAAATAATCCTCACAATCTAGACCAACTAAAAGAGAACATTACAAACGCTATCAGGAGAATCACCAGAGAAGGTCTACAGGCAGTATCTGCAAACGTTGTTTAACGTGCCCAGAAATGCATAGACGTAAACGGGGAGCACTTCCAGCATTTTTCATAACACTACAGGTAATTTAAACAATAAAAAAATGTTCCTCCTCTCTACCACATTTATATAACTTGGGTGTCATCAGCTAGAATCGAAACATTTAATACTCCAGCCGTGTTCTTACTAATGTAGCTATCAAAAAATAGAAAAGAAAGATTTAATATTAAATGACTTAAGAAATGAATTGAATTTGGGCATGCGCAGAAAGAAACAAAAATATGTCACTAAATTGAAATAAACACTTTGCATAATAGATTAACTTCTGCCAGTTTTTTATTTGTGTACTAGCAGAGGAGGCGGCTTACTGGGTCGTAAAATATACTTAGATATATTTTAATTCATGAAGATTTCGTATTTATTATTACAGAGCCAATTCTCTATTGAATATTGTATTGTACCTAATTATGTAGTAGTGATTTCAAACGTAAAAAAAAAAAAGAAACTTCTACTCTTAGAAGGGATCCACCAGCTCTCGGGCTAGGTTTAAGGTGTTTTTTACATTCTAACTTTTGTTAGCAAGGACCGACCCCCTCTTCTGGGGAGTCAGGACCTAAAGGACCGACTCCACATTTGTGGAAGCTTGGACCCGAAAACCGATCCCCTTTTTTTGGGAGACTGGAATTTTGGGACTGACATCACTAGCTGGTAGTTGAGACCTTTGTTGTTATCTTTGCATGTTTTTCTTCGTTCCGGTCTCTTCCCTCTAGAGACAGGGGATGGTCTACTCTCTCCACACTTAATTGCCTAAGCAGCACTCTGACCTGCCAGGCCAAAACTTTGTCTATTTTCGCTGCTCTCCCGTTGGATCGAGCAGACAGGGTTCTCTTTCTCGCTTCCGTTGGGTAGTTAGTGGGTAGGGTGACGTGGGGTAGGGCGGGTGTAGTGGGGAGAAAAGAAAACCCAGGGGAGTGGAGGGGGAGGAGCGGGCTCAGAAGAGATTAGTGTTTTTGACCTCCCCTATTGATTATTATATTGTACCTAATATATAGTAGTGATTTCAAAAGTAAAAAAAAATGACTTGAATGCCAACAGTTAAAATCAAACTATTTAGCGTTCTAGCCGCATTCCCTACCGATGTAGTTATCGAGAGGTAGATAAGAAAGATTTAATATTAACCGACTTGAAGAAATAAATTGAATTTGGGCATGCGCAAAAAGAAAAAAAATGTTGGTAAGTTGAAATGAACATTTTGCATTTCAACTTGCCGACGCATCATCCATCCAAACAAAGATTTTACTTGTTTTAAACCATTCTTGGTGTATGATTATTTCTTGTTAATTTCAGTTTTATGTGAAGAGTAATTTAAGAGTTTACACACAGGCAGACACACATGCATCTATTGTTTTATTTATATAGATATATTGTTTATTTACTTGCATTCTGGGAGACAATTAAGATACAAGGTTGTTTTTTAATGTGGAGAAAACCAGCTCCTCCAAAAGGGGCACTGTGGATTGGGAAGAAATAAAAACTTGTCTTGTCTTGTAATTACTTTGTTAAAAAGAAGAAAGTAATGCTTAGAAGCTCCCCGAAAAGGGATTATTCCGTTCTGGTGTCAAAAGTTGTCTAGTAAAAGTCGAAGAAAGTCGGGGGTTACTTCAACTGAAACATTGTTAAAAAAAACCAAAAAAAACGCGCAAGATGAGATCAGTAGTCCAAAGAATCCAAATAATGCAAATAATTAATCCTCATCTAAAAAGTCTTTCTCATTCATTACAATACGTTACACCAGCTCAGCCGGGGAAGGGAGGATGCCTTGATCCCAAAGTTACCAGATGTTGAGATGGCTTCTTCCATATCGGCTAAGGTATGTTTTTTTTCTGTGTTTTTTTTTTTATAAAGGCATCATCTATTATCAAGGCCCAGAGGCCACTCGAAGATAAGGGTTAAAGCGTGCACAGTGGTCAAAATGGCAATATAGTCATCTTTAGAAGTGTAAATTAGGTAAATTGGATTACATAAGGGGAACAGCTCATCGAGAACTTGTTTACATTGGACTTGAAGACGCCCATATTGTCGTCAGCTGGAAAGCAGATAAACGGAAGAAAGTTTCGCAGGTGTGCAGTTCTAAGAAAGAAGCTTTGTTCATGGAATCTACGTTTAGTTTTGAGACGGAAACTGTTAGCAGATAAGTTGCTTGTGATGATATATGTTGTTTTATTAGAGGAAAATGTTACTTATGTATATTTATTGCAGTTTTTTAATTGATATATTTTTTATTTTGCTTGTTTTATTTAGTAACGGATGTTCTCATCCATGTATGAACTCATAAAAATCTAGCAAGTTG
>NC_136486.1:30772633-30902633 GCF_053919585.1 Euprymna scolopes
TGTATGTATATATGTGCGTCATTGAATTTCTCCATGCAGAAAAAATTGAACTGATTAACATTCACCGGCGCCTGTTGAAGCTTTACAAAGCCGATGCAGTCAATGCCAACACAGTTAGGAGATGGGTTCGTACGTTTCAGAGTTGAAAGTGGTTGACAGAGGTGTGAGTGAGAAAGCGCCCTTTGGACTTTTACAACTGAAGCTACAAACACAGCTACAAAAAGTGCATATATGTGTGGATCCCTGCTTCTCTAACTGTACTGACACGCAGAAATTCAAGTATAATGTAAACAAATATCTTGTTCCACAACTCAACACATAGTATCCCTGCAAATTTTGTCCCAAATAGTAGACCCCCCCACTACATCCAACTAGGAGTTCATGAAAGTACATGCTTTATGTAATAATGTAATATGTTACTAAATTCGACATGACAATGAAGTAGCTAACATTGCTATTATTAGTCGAGATTCAATTTTTCGATTTTCGTTTATTCCAAACAAACACCCATTATTTTTTTTTTTTGCAATAATCATAGCAAAGTAAAACTACTCGAAGAGGTAATTAAAAAAAAATGATAATCCTTTTCAAAAATGCAAGAGTTTTGTTACGCATTTGAAGATTTTTAAGTTGTAATTCCACATAAAGCCAAAAATCGATATGCATCTTCTATTCTGGAACAACCTTTCCTATTTTTACCAAATGAGCAACATACCCTTCATCTGGATGTCTTCAGATGAAAAGGACAGTTGACTGTGCAGTGTATAACATTAACGGTGTACTGCATTTCATTGCAATGCAATACACATGCCCCCTCCCCCGCCGCTATTTCTCTCGTCTTGTGATCATCCTTGAACGTGTGTTCGCTTCCCCTTTTCTATCGCTTTATCTTTGTCCTCATTCGCCTTATCTTTCCCCCTCTCACCTTATCTTCTCTCTCTCTTTTTCAATCACTCTTCCCACCTGAGTATCTCTCCTCTTCTCTTCCCCTCCTCTTTTCTCTCTCTACTCCACTTCTTTTTTCTTACTTCTCTCGGTTTCTTCTCTCTCTTCCTCATTTATTCCCCCCCCCGCGTCTCACCCTCTTTTTAACTCCTCTCTCTCTCTCTCTCTCTCTCCTTTTTCTCTTTTCTTTCTCTTTCTCTCTATGTCTCTTCTCCATCTGCGCTCTTGTCTCTCTCTCCCTTTCCTTCTCTTGTCTCTCTCCCATCTTCCTCTTTTCTTCCTCCTTTCTCCCTCCTCCTTCTATCCTCGTCTATTTCTCTCTCTCTCCCTCTCCCTTCTCCTTCAAGATGAGAACGGTAGTCCGATGAATCCAAATAATATTAATAACCAATCCTCATCTCAAAAATTCAGAAACGTGGAAAGCATATTTGTAATTAATCTAAAGACCAGGTACTATTGTAAAAATATGCATCAGCTAAAATTCCCATTGTAATTACTTCTGTCATTATAAACGAGTTGAACGTTACCACTGTAGACTAAGAGAGAGGCATGTGTTATGAAGTGTGATGAAGTAAGGAAATGAAACCTGGCCAGTGAGGGTTGAGGACATGTGTTGCATGAAGAGAAATGACATAAGAATGAAACAATAAATGTGTAATGTGAGTCTTAAAGACAGATTTATGAGAAAAATGTATCTGTTCGTCTTTTCTATCCTCCGTCAGTGAAAAAGAAATCTTTCTAGACAAAGCCAATTTAAATTTTTATCTTGATCAAGAATGCCCTTGGATTTTCATAAATTAAAATCCGTTCTTGCATGTAACTCTGCCCTTGTGCGGGCTGACAAGTAATTAGAGTCAAGCTTAGATCTGATGACCTCAGAGGCAGAATAAGAAGCTTTGTTAGTATGGCGAAAGAATTGACAAGTGTTGATAAGTTAGATGTAGAACAGTTGAGGTAGCAGGGTCCATTAGCAAGAGAAGGTCAAGGAAAACAGGTAGTTTTAAGGATGACAAAAGAAAAATGGATAAATAAAAACCTGGACAGAGATAGATTAGTTTAGAAGGTAATTCCTAAAATGTGTATAACACATCCCAACACATAAAACAGACGTTCAACCGAATATGCTGATGATTATTGATGGATGTTTTTCTGTCGCCATGACGAGAAGCATCTGATCATCTTGGAGGGATGATGGATGACATGTGCTGAACTGTGAAGCAAAGGTTGCACAATTCTTAGCCACTTCACTCTTGAGTCAGCATTGCTTGATTCCATTGGCAAGGAAAAGTCTAGAACGATTTGAAACGATGCTGAGATAAGCGGAGAGCACATAGCACACAGGATATTCCCAAATGGTCACCCATTTTAGTGCTGACCAGGCTCAACGATGCTTAACTGTATTGATCTAACAGTAACTGGTGTGTCAACGTGATTATATCATATATTGATGGGTATTATCTCAATAAACACCAACAAAAGTATATCTTCTGAAAAAATTAAAAATCATTAATAGACACCAGGTGTCCTGCCCCCCCCCCCCAATCAAATTTGTTTAATTTTTGTTAAGGAAGAATTGACGTTGCTTGTGACTTAAAGAGAATTACTACTATGTAATTTTTCACTCTACCTGTTACACCATATTAATTTCTTTGTGTTTACTGGCTCCCATCTCTTCCTCCTCCCCTTACCCCGTCGGTAAAACATGAAATCTTGTGAAACTCTCTGAATATGCATCTTATATGCATGATTTAAATTTCATTAAAATCAGATGTACATCCGATTATGGGTATCGTGTTTAAAGTTTCAAGGAGTTTCCAGCCGCACGGGTCATGTTGAAAAAATGGATGAGAGTTGTTAGATATAGAATAGTTGAGATAGCAGGACTGGCTAGCAGAGGAAGGCCAAGGAGAACACAGGAGGGAGTGATGATGAGGATGAAGAAAGAGAGGGTTAAGGTTAAATAAAGACCTGGCCAGAAATAAGTTAGTTTGGAAATCAATTTTTAAAAGGCGTCCAACACATTGTTCTATCCACATTGGTCACTTAAAGGTAGGGGCACATAGATATATTCGATAATAACATAGAAATCCGGGATCACTCGTAGTTTTTTACCTGAAGAATTTTATGCATTTGATATAAACGTTTGTTTGTTTTGGAGATGGAAATTGGTTATTCATATTATTTAGATTTTTCAGTGTTCTGTTCTCATCATTTTTACAACATTGCAGTTGATGTAAGGACCTACGGTGCAGTGATTAGAGTACTTAGAAAAATTCGTTTGTAAAAGTGACCTTCTTCTAGAAGGCTGGAGGTTCAATCCTCACTGTGTGCAGCCAAAATACAATTGCAAATTACTTAGGACTTCTATCCAGTCATGGCTGATGGAACGAGAGCATGCTATTGCTGTAGATTAAATAAAAGGTTCCGTTTGAAATTCTGCTCAGATTCCCGAGTTTAACAGAAAGATTCTGGAGTTCAACAAGATACACCAGAAAAAGGTCGAAGGTTATATCAACCGAAAACTAGTGAAAATGACACTCAAGATGAGAACAGTAGTGCGAAGTATGTAAATAATACAAATATGATATAAATTTTATAGAAATAGTATACAGCTGAAGTTTTTGGAGTTATGTGTTTGTAGGCCTCTTAGAGGTGCATTTAGAGATTTAGAAACATTTCCATTGCTTTCTCCACTAAATTTTGCATAAGAATACACTTTTAGATTTTAAGTAAATTTTTCTAAGCTTTCTTTCTCTACAAAACACATAAATATCATACATATATGTACAGACGCTGAGTTTTATCTGTCTAAATGATCTCTATCTTGGGTTAAGCATATTGGAAAGTAATACACAGACTGCCACTGGCATATTAAGCAATGCTGTTTGTGTACAGACGTGGGGTGCTAGGGGGTTCCATGAAAGAACCTGCCCCTTTTACTCCGGCCTTAAAAGTGCCCTTTACAGAGGAGGTCCTGGATATGGCCTTAAACTATATCGAGTGGTGAGGCCCCAGCTTGCGGGCTTTGGGGAGTGTGGAGTCACCCTTTAATTACCATTGCTCCCAGGTCCACTCTGACCCGGAGTGGTAGTATCTGTTAGGGTACCAACTATGGGTTAAATAGAAACTGACTTGAAAACAACAAATATATTCTATTAAAAAATTTTTCTTCAAAATCTTTGGGTTCAGCATTAAATAACCCGAAAAGGGTTGATATGCCGTAAAACAAAAACAACCAACCAACCTTTTCAGAGGAATGTATTATAGGCCTTTGCCCCACCGAGACACTGTTTTTTTTTCACTTGAGCACCTGCCCTGAAAAAGTTCTCTTCACGTCACTACATTTGAACACTGTTTTAGCGTTGTTAATTTGCATATCCATCTAAGCAGCAGCTAAAAACCATAACGGTTAGGAGCGCCGACTGTCGTCCAGGCGTTTGAGTTTCAAAGCTGGCTTGAGATAGTTGCTAGTCTAGCCTCACTGATGAGCTGTGATATAGCGAAACAGTACTGTATGTGGACGATATATATATATATATATATATATATATAATTATTATTATAGTAAAAAATATTTGACAGACCCTTTAAGAAACTAGTTTCTTATCGTTGAGCACTTTCAGTTGAATTAAGTCGGTCAAACGATTAGATCACTGTCTGACTGACGTAAAAGAACATTTAAAATTAAAATGTTTAAATTCAACGTTATTTCACGCGGTTAATGGTAGCTGAATGTATATGGTCTCTGCTAATCGAGCTAGAGATGGCTCGTGTTGCCGAGTTCGAATCTGTCGACTGGTGTTAATCGTGACACCCTGCACTGGAGATTCCCGAAAGGATGAAACACTAGTGTCTGTAGGTATTTAATTATTATAGTAAAAAATTAATTATATATATATGTAGAGAGAGAGAGAGAGAGAGAGATTTAAACCTCAATCAAGCATTTCCAATATAAGTAAATATACAATTCAATTTCCATGATTAAAAAGAAAGGTAATTATTATTTTTTTTCCTGCTTTTTTTCTATTTAACAAATCGGTAAAACTTTTAGTAAGTTCAGATTCTTTTAAATATTGCATCTAAAAGCTCCCAATACGTTCCCTGCATCATAATTTGATAATTAATGGGCACTAAAAATGAGTCAAAATTATTTTAAAACTATTTATTGCATCTATTATTTATGATACTTATTTTTTAGGATGTCTATAATTGATTTATTGTACATATTATTAATTATTCCTATTATTTATAATGTCTATTACTTACTATTTATGACATTTATAATTATTAATTATTCCTATTATTTATAATGTCTATTACTTATTATTTATGACATTTATAATTATTAATTATTCCTATTATTTATAATGGTCTATTACTTACTATCTATGAGATTTATAATTATTAATTTTTCCTATTATTTATAATGGTCTATTACTTACTATTTATGACATTTATTATTTTATGACATTTATTATTTTATGATGCCTATTATTGTATGTTACCTATGCAAAAGAAATTAATTTACAAATGATGTATATTAAGTAGAATCTTTGAAAATATTAAGAACTTGATATATGAAAACTTTTTTAACCAAAATAAACGAGGTTGCATTAAATTATCTAAACGGGTTGATATACCGTAAAAAAAAGTTTTAATGAGATGCTTCCTATATATACACATTTTAAATATAATCATGCCACCATTTTTTAGACCTTAAATCAAAAACACATTTAAAAATATATATCTTAAATAATTGAACTCTTATTTATGGTATTACTATGAGAACCAGAGCTATTGAATTCACTCCTCCTCTCTCTATATCGCTTTTCTTTGTTTAAATGATGTAATCCTCCTTCTCTTCCTTCTACTCCCAAACAAAGAAAATAGCAAACGGACGGATCGACGAATCAGAATTTGAAATAAAGTCTTCGCAATAACTTAACCAATATTCCCACCACTCAGAACAGCTGTGATATTTTATCATAATATCAGTTGTCATTAATAAATATATCAGCTGCTGCTGCTGTTTAAAGTTACCTCCCCTGTCTTGTTCAATTTCGCTGGGCCGCAACTGTTGACCTCTACTTTGCTTAGATGCATTCAAGTTGTTGGTGATGAATCATAGATTTTTGGCAACAGTTCAAATTCTAAAATGATTGGCTATTTGTAATATTTGATTATGTAGGTGAGCGTATTATGTGCATGCGTATGTATGGATTATCGTGTGTGTGTGTGTGTGTGTGTGTGTGTGTATGTGTGTGTGTGTGTGTGTTTGGACTGCACTACGTCAAAAGTGATATAGCGTTCACTGTTATTTTCCATGTGATATACTTCGTATGCAACAAGGATTATACACACATAAAAATAAATATATGTGAGTGCATAAATAATGCGACTATTCGAATACCAGCTAAAAGAACCTATCTAAATTTGTGCTGACAGAATATAATATTTAAAATTACTTAGTGTCATTTTCTAAGTAGTCTATCTATCTATCTATCTATCTATGTATCTATCTATCTATCTATCTATCTATCATTATTATATATATATAAAAAAACAAAAAAGAAAAACTATCTATGTTCGTTCTTTATAGACTCCACAACGGTTGGGCTAATTTTTAGGAAATTTCACACAACTGTACTCTAGGTATCTGGCAGTGTTCTAAGATAGGTTTTGTATCGGAATGGCTCCGATAAGTATCGATAATCGAAAAAATCTGATGAAATAAGGAACAGGCGATTTCACCAAAGTTAACACCTTATATAGCCTAACATCACAAGTGCATTTGAAAAGTTTTATTAACACACAAGTAGAAAGGCCTAGCGTATAAAATCAACAGTAGATTATATAATAGATAGATAGATGGATAAATATGACAAGGGCGTGTTCGAAATGAATGTTTTTGTTTAAAGCACAATTAAGCCATGATACTTGACTTTTAAACTTGAATTCAAGCCATTATCACCAACAAGCAGAAAGACAAGGTATACAAAGTTAACAGTAGGTTCTTTGGTATGACAGAGGCATGCTTGAAAAGGATGTTTTTATTTAAGGCGCAATTGAACCATGATACTTGACTTTTGCATTTTAAACTTTAATTCAAGTCATTATATATAAAATAATTTTAGAAAATCAGCAATAGGTTCTCTACAGTGCAATGTAGATTACAATATATTATGAACTACATTACTGCAGGAATGCATGTGAAACTTCCTCCAGGTGCAAAAAAATGTTGGATATATACTCGAGAGTCAAAACAATGAAAAGAATATGCTGTTGTCATAGCCCTAGTAATAACACAACTTTTTTTACTGAACATGGTTCCTCATTTAATGATATTTTTAAAACAAAATAAAATCATTGTTATCACCAATAAATTTTTTTTTATCGTATTATCATGTCTGACGTCGAATCTATAGGATTACGAATAATTGTAATGTTAAAGACACTCAAAAGAATCTCCTTTATTATAACTGTATTAAATATTGTATAAAAGAATCTATTAATTATCTCCCCTTAATTCTAAATGCGATAAGAATGCCCGAATTACCTCCCCTTTGTCATAAATCTAGTATTAAAGCATCTGATTTCTTCTCCTTTGACCACAACCTTAAGCTTGGGTGATTTCACTAGTTTCGATGACAATAAAAATATGGGAGGGTGAAGCATTCATTGCTCATTATTCAATCCCGGACAATGTCAGGTTTTCCTGCTAATATATGTGTGTGTCTGTGTGTGTGTGTGTGTGTGTGTGTGTGTGTGTGTGTGTGTGTGTGTGTGTGTGTGTGTGTGTAAAATTATATAAACACCAGAAAGACTTAAACCCTTAAAGAGACTATGAATATCGTCAAAACGTAGATTAATCGACATTGGATTTTTCTGACGTTTATATAATTTCACTTATAATAGCTCTACAGATGTATTGAGTACTTTAAATAATATTGGTTCTTAGTTCAATGCATTTGAACTTATTTAATTAATAAATCTATAAAAGTGAAAGTTTCTGTCTGTGTGGCTGTCTGTCTGTGTACATTTCCCTACGCAATCATTCTGTCAATTTTTAGTCTACAAACTCGAAATTTGATATACAGGGTACTGAGATTTGTGAAAATCTTTGTGAGCGGATTTCGGCCAGAAATTTGGCTGTTAAGGGGTCAAAGTTCAACGATTTGACCTTTGAGAACTCTACCAAACTCCGAAAATTTTTGGTCTAAACACTTGAAATTTCAGATATAGGTTCCTTGGACATGGATCTAACTTAATAACTTGATTTGAGCCCAAAATAATAAATGTTAAGGGGCCATAATAGGGGTCACAGTTTTAAAAAATTGAACTCTGCGGTCTCTACCAAATTAGACATTGAAAATTTACATAAAGGTTATTCAGAGATATGGCAAGCTTTTTAATCGGTTTGGGTCCAAAACTTGAGCTACCTATATATAAATGTATGTATGTATGTCTGCCTAAAACTTTTGACAAAGGCAACGGATTTTCACAAGATCAGCATCATTTTGAAGCTCGACCTTTTAGACAACAAATATTGAAAAATTGAATTTCTTCACCTTCAACTGGACACTTTTCTACAGGGAGGGATCGCTTTTTTCGCCGATATTTTTGAAAGTCATCCCCTCTTTTCGATTATCTAGCCTTAATTTACTTCACTTCCGGTTTGGCGGTGGTCGTAACAACAAAGGCGTCACGTTTTTTTCCCCGTTCTTTTCCTCCTTTGCAGTACGGGTTCAAGCCTGTCTTCCTACTCCCACATTTTTTTTTTGTGCTCAACATACACATCCAAACACCCGGGTAATACAGGGCTACCTATTTTATATAAAGTGAGGATGTTTGTGTGTATGTTAGGACACTTCTCAACCCATATACTCAACGAAATTTTGATCTACAGATTTGAAATATGGTATATAGGGTATTCAGAAATATGGAAAACGTTTTAATCGGTTTTCAACCAGAAAAAGGACTGTTAAGGAGTAAAAATTGAAAAATTGGTACTTGGGGTTCATCGGATTTTTATGTTTGTCAACTGTTTCATGAGGTTTGAAAACGTTTTTTAAAGAACGTGGCAAGCTGGTCTAATGGTTATCGTACTTGACTCACTGTCTTTAGGTTTTGGTTTTGATCTCAGCTTGAGTATTTTTTTTTTTTTACTTACAAGAAGTGAACTGTTTAGACAAAATATAATACTCGCATGCACGTCTCAGTTTCTTTCTGTTATTTTTTTTTTTTTACTTCAAATTTTTTTAAGGAATTTAACGTTAAGTTTAATACCGGGTAACGCTGGGTGCATCTTCTAGTATATATATATATATATATTATAGGATAATGATGCATCTTACTTAGTTATACAAGAATGTTTGTGCGTTAGTGTATACGGTATAATCACTTTGACACTGTTTTTCATTAGATCACTAAAATTAAGCAGTGTTGATCCTGGTCAGTATCAGAGGGGTAATCAGGTGTTGTATGTAGACGAACGTCAAAATATTTTTTTACCATATAGTCATTGCTCATCAAGGCATGGAAGCCACTCAAGGATAAAGGTTAATGGGTAGCGTGATGGTGGAAATTCGATAATTAATTTTAGAAGAGGCTGATTCATCAAGAACCTATTCATGTTGGACTTGAAAACAATCATGTTATAGTCAACTGAGAAGCAGCTCTGTATTATTGTTCCATAAATGAACAATTCTAGCAAAAAGACTCTGTTAATGGAATTTTTGCTTAAATTTAGGCACAGATTGAGAGTAAGGGAAATTGTTGATATTTAAAAAAAAAACATTTTTTTTTTACATTGGAATCACCACTTATCAAGACCTAGAGGCGACTCGAGGATAAGGGTAAAAGAGTGTACAGTAGTCAATAGGACCACATCATAGGAATCGTTAGTAGTGTAAATTTGGTAACTTGGATTACTTAAGGGGAACGGCTCATCAAGAACTTGTTTACATTGGACTTGAAGACGACCATATTGTAGTCAGTTGGAAAACAGACAAACGGAAGAGAGTTCCACAGGCGTGCAGTTCTAAGAAAGAAGCTTTGTTCATGGAATCCGCGTTTAGGTTTAGGCACAGATAAAGAATGGGGGAAATTATTGATAGTGTTTTCAGCTAGACAAGTGTTTCTTGGAAAAGTTTGACAAGGGGGGAACATAGATTGGAGCTCAGACGAGCACTTACCATGGAAATAATGATAAAGCAGAGACAAGCTCGCAACATCTCTTCTGTGAGAAAGAGGTTGCAGGGAAGAGAAAACAGCACCCCCTACGAGGCTACAAAGTCTATTTTGAGCTCTGTCAAGGTAGGATACGGTCTTTCTAGCAGCTCCTGCCCAGATGTGACAACAATACTCCATCCTTGAACGTACCTGGCTCTTATACAGGTAGAGTTGCATCAGCAGTGAGATATCTACTGGATCGATAGAAGGATCCCACCATTTTTCCAGCGAGTATGGAAACAGATTTGATGTACATGTTCCATTTCAGATCAGGAGTAATGGTCAATCCCAGAAGCTTATCAAAACATGGAGCTTCCCCAAGACGAGAGTCATTCATTTCAATTGATGCCAGATGGGGATCAGAGTGTTGATGATGTAAAGATAGAAGCTTGGTTTTAGATGCATTAAAAGTAACCAACCACTTTTTTCCCCATTGTGCCATGTGCTCAAGACCAGAAGAAGGAGAATCAGAGAGAACTTATTTGTTTACGACCTTTGATGTGTTGCCATAGATGGTAGTGTCATCAACATAAATGTCTACGAATGATCTAAGTAAGATCATTGATGCAGATCAGGAAGAAAGTTGGACCCAGGATTGATCCCTGAGGGACTCCAGCATTAATACTGTATGCTTCTGATGTCTGCTCATCAACCATTACTCTTATGAACCTATCAGAGAGAAATGATTTAGTAATTGAGAAGACATTTCCAGCTATACCGTAGCTGGAGATCTTGTGAAGTAGACCTTTATGCTATACTCTATCAAAGGCCTTTGATATGTCAAGAGCAATTGCCCTAGAAAATAAGCTTCTGTCGAGAGATTTGCTAATCCTATGAAATATAACCGTAAGCACATCTGCTGTAGATCTAGCAGAACGGAAACTATATTGCAGGTCACTAAGAAGGTTATTTTTGCTGAGATGGTTGATTACTTCTCTATTTAACACAGATTCCAGTAACTGACTCATGTCGCGCAGAAAAATTATTGGTCAGTACCGAGAGGGAGATGACCTATCACCTGAATTCTTAAATACAGGGCATACTGATGAGATTTTCCAGGGTGTTGGGAAGCAATTCCCCTTAAGACAATGCTTAAACAGCTAGTTCTGGTTGAAGCTTTTTCAGCACTATAATTGGGCCAGTTGCTTTACTGGAATCAGGGTTCTTGATTAGCTTAGTAACATCACACAGATATTTGTATGTCGCATAGTGTGTTTTCTGATACAGGAGGAAAGAAAGAGTTTGGCTTTGCCTGATTCTGACGAGATTACCTCCGGTGTATTTACGATAGTTGAGATAGAACACACGCTTCTGTTCAGGACCCTGTTTGCTATTGCTATATGATATATAACTGGTAGGAACCAAGCCGCTCCTCAGCTACTTTGGACTTGACAAACTGAGCATACAACTCTCTTGTGTTCTTCTTTTACAGCGGTTGCTGGCAGTCCTGAAAGTGGCTTTAGTCTCAGTACATCTGCTACGTTGGAAGCAATGGAAAAAGTGATTTCTGTGCACAATAGCAGCAGCACATTCCAGAGAAAACCACGGCTGGCTGTTAGATTTTTGCTGGAATTTTTTAGAGGGGATGAAGATCTATACCTACAATTAACCATTCTGTCAACTCTGATACTATAGAGGACACACCCTGTTTAAACATTAAATGCAGAGGTAGATCTGATATAAATGTACGGAAGCTATCCCAGTCAGCCATAGAGTATCAATATACTGTAAGATGGAGAGGTATGGCTAAGGACTTATTACATTTTGTTTTTTATCTTAACTGATACAACAGTGTGGTTGGAAGATCCTAGTGGAGACAGAACAGAAGATGAACATAGCTCAGAGCAAATTGTGAGAAAAAGGTGCACGACTTATATGATCTTCACCGAGGTGCGCGACTTGACACACAAAAAAAACAGCCTCTTAATCACCTGCTAACGCACGCGTCACTGTAACGTCCAATGACAACAACAACAACAACCTTCTCACTCGACCTGCCTTTTATACCACTATCTCAATCCCTTCTCTTGCGCATTCGCCTGTAGATTCCTGACAACCTTGAGACTTCCGCTTATAAAAACCCAAGTTTTGTTGTCGCGCATGCCTATACAAGACACAAACACGTGGGCATTTGTTTTGTTGGTAAGTACTACACTCCCCCCTGATCTGATGCTCATATAGAGTGCACTCCGGGGGTGGCCTCTTATTTCATTGGCTTCTGCGAAGGGTGGTATTTACAATCTCGGGTTCAGGTTCTGGTTCTGGTTCTGGGTGTGGTTCTGGTTCTGATCCTGCTTGATCAGACGAACTACAACTACCACTCTCTTGCTCGGTGACCTCACTCATCAGCAGCTCATCATCTGATGATTCATCGCTCTCTGTAGTTGTGGGATGTACTTCACTAGCTGGGCGAAGATCGCGCACATGGCATGGGGTTCCAATAACAAGGACCGACTGCTGGCTGACCACTCTAGATATTCGTCCTCGCTTGAACTTGGTGGTGCACCGGTTTCCAGGGGGTCTAACCCAAACTGGATCCCCTACCTTGTATTTGTCATGACTCTCCTCATCGATTGGTTGGACAGTGTCAATGCCCTTTATCCTAACATGGTATTTGTGTATGGCATTGGCCGGTGCTGTTGTTAGTGTCTTCCCATCCTTTGGTGTGATGTTATACCAATACGTGGCCTCCGTAATGGTGCATTGCTTTCTGGCAGCAATTCTCTTGATGCTGCGATGGCTCCTCTCAGCAATGGCATTCCCTGATGGCACATGAGCACATCGCAGTCGTAGTCAGACACCCCACTCATTCAACAACTGCCGAACTTGGTGGCTACAAAAAGCAGCATCGTTGACCGTCAATATCTCTTCCGGCGCACCTCGCTCAGAAAAGATAGATGACAGTTGGCGGACAACATTCACTGAGTCCTGTCTGGTCATTTGCCGCCACACCGCAAAACGAGTGGGTCCACAGTCAATAAGGGTTAGAAAGGGCTTACCACTGTAATGGGTAATATCCATCGCTAATCGTTGCCACACATGCTCAACTTCCAATCGCCCCTTCTGCCATTGCTCAGGTGCAGGATCGATAGACTGGCATGCCCCACAGTGCTTGATGATCTGCCTGACATCCGCCCTTGTCACTGCCGGGTCCACACGCCTCGCAAAATACAAAGTTCTTTTGATACCTGGATGTCCACTCTGCACATGAATTCTTTGTATTTGGCATGAGCTAATCGCACCAACTGTGCAAGATCGAGCAGCGAACTCCATGCCTGTCTTCACAGCTTCATACCATTTGTGAGGCACACGGGTTAGTTGGTCTGCACGATTACAGTGTGATACCACGAGCGTTACACTCACCGACAAGTCATACTCTGATACCAGACTCTTCAGGGTGTTTAGCCTCTGCCGGATTAACATCTCACTGGCTGCCTTAGTGCGGACTCTCGTTCGTCCCGAAAGAGTGTTGGACACCCAGTGGTAGACGCAGAGAGAATCCATGTACAAGTGTAACTTCTTTGACTGCCATTGCAGTGCCAGATTTAAACCCTTCACAACAGCATCCAGTTCCACCAGGTTGATGCGTTGAGCATCATTCACAGGTCACAGCCAGCACGCGTCTTCAATTACATTTCCACGTTGCTCCAATAACACTCCCAATGCCAAAGAACTAGCGTCAACCCACACATTCACAGTGTCCACATCGACGCACCATTCTCCACGGGCAGGGTCCTCCTTGTTAACTCTCTCTAGGGTTTCTGTCGTCATCAGAGTTAGAAGAGCATCATCAGATATATCATCCCAACCTGTAGTTACTAAACTTTCCCTGCGTTTGATGACACCCACAGCTGCTCGGAGCCAGCCACACGCTGGAAAGTGACCAATAAGTTTCCCACACAAGGAAAAAATAGTCCGCCGCGTAATAACATCAGGGATGTTTGGAATCTCACTGCCACGCCTCCATCGTAAGGTACCGTCTTTCCCGCAAACATCCAATCCTAATACCCATGCTCCATCCCTCAGACGTTCGGGATCCTTGCACTCCAACCCGAATTGAGCTAACTTTTCTCTGACGTGCGACGCAGATTGTACGTCTTCATTGACGTACACATCGTCAATATAGGCCGATGTTGCGTCCTCAGTGGTTTTTTCCTGGGACAACACTGCATTTACGATGGTCTTCATGATTTGCGGTGCCACATTCAGCCCAAAGCCAAGTCGAGTAAGGCAGTATCTCTGACCCCGGAACCACACTGTCTGGAACGGCCACAATGTCTCATCCACTCGCACCTGCAAATAAGCCTTCCGCAAGTCTACTATAGACACATTGGAGCCCTTCTGGCGCCATTCTCTCAGCTTGCTGGCGCATATGTCAGCATCGGCAGTGTACGTCTCAATGTATCTATTGAGTTCACGATAGTCCAGCACCGGACGAACTTTTGATTTGTTATGCTGGACTACCGCCATTAAGGGAATCAGACCCTTGGGTGGTCCCAGCTTGTTGGGGTAGGGGATCAGCCATCCATCCTGGATCCATGCCTCAAGATCCTTCTCGTATTCATTACGGGCCTTGTCGGGTATCAAGTACTCTGCAATGCTATTCTTGAGTTCGGTTGGCGCCCTTCCTTCTGTCCACTTCCACGATGCAGTCCATGCTTTTTGGTGAGGGTCGTAGTCCACCTTAAAATCAGGCCGATCAATGTGAACTGCAGCACACACTGGGGTTTCCAAAAATCGCACAGTCCCATCTCTTCCGATAACCACTCCCCCCCAGTGCCTTAATAGCATCATATCCCAACAGTACATCGAATCCCAGCAAATCCCCTCGCATCACCAGCACATTAATGTCTGCGGCCACACCAGAGTCTGTGTGGACTTTGACAGTTCCGGCTCCACAGCAAGCTTGCATATTGCCACCTATTGTGGTTACTTTTATGTTCTGCTTTGTCCAGTTTTGACACAACTTGCCACTCATGATGGTGTGTGAGCACCCTGAGTCGAGAAGAGCTGAACAAGGCACTTGGTCCACGTACACATTTATTGTCGGTTGCGCCTCAATTAAATCTTGTCCGGGGAACAGGGCGGCGCTGACGTCCTGCCCCCTAATGCATTTCCCGCACAATTTTGGGATAAATGTCCATAACTGCCACATTGGAAACAGCGCGGGCGCCCCTTGTTAGTACAATTTCTTGCCAAATGGCCTCGCTGGCCGCAGCAGAAACATCTCCCATTGGTCGTGGGTCTCAAACTGGGACTCTTTTCAGCATTAATCTTGGCTGCCTGCGCCATCGTTACAACCGGTTCCCTCAGGTCCTCCTCATCTCTGATAATGGCTCAAGCGCGTTCTAACAAATGTTCCATGGGCGTTACAGATACACTAGTGGAAGCCCTCAACAGTTGCTTAACATGGGTGGGAAGGCCGGCCACAAATGCATATGCCAGTGTTTGCTCTGACACTCCATTGCTAAATAGAACTGCAAGTTTCTTCAGCTCCGCGAAGACGTCAACGGTTTCTCCTGGCATGAGCTTTCTAGAGGCAAATGTTTCGTAGGCTGTGCAGGGATCCATGGCAAATGCCTTGTATAAAGCATTTTTTATACAGGTAACATCAGCCTTCTCCACTGCACTAAGTTGCTGATATACACTTAGGGCGCCTCCAGCCAATCTCAGGGGAATCACGGTATGCACCCCCTTTACTTTACAGAGGTTGCAGGTCAGCTCAACCCTTTCGACCCAGTCGACAACAGAAGTGGATTCGTCGAATTCGGGTATCAGTTTTAAATCAAACTTTGCCCCAGCCATAGTTGTCCAGGAAAAGAGACAAAACGAAATAGTCGAAATAGCTTATGACCTTCACCTTCACCGAGGTGCACGACTTATATAATCTTCACCGAAGTGCGCGACTTGACACACAAAAAAACAGCTTCTTAATCACCTGCTAACGCACGCGTCACTGTAACGTCCAATGACAACAACAACAACAACAACCTTCTCACTCGACCTGCCTTTTATACCACTATCTCAATCCCTTCTCTTGCGCATGCGCCTGTAGATTCCTGACAACCTCGAGACTTCCGCTTATAAAAACCCAAGTTTTGTTGTCGCGCATGCCTATACAAGGCACAAACACGTGGGCGTTTGTTTTGTTGGTAAGTACTACAAGACTTGCATACTAACTGTCAGTGTCAGGCACACGGGTGGATTCGTGAACAATTTGAGAGGAGTCATAAGCAATGGAGAAATCGTGACAGAACCTCATCTGTCTTGTTTGAGTGGGTTAACCATCCCACATTGTGAACATTGAAGTCTCCACAGATGTGAATGCTAGCTAAAGGATGAGCAGACAGGATGTGGTCAGTTTTCTCAGATATGCTCTTAAAGATGGTAACTCCACTGTTGTAGGGACGATAGAGAGCAATTATAAACACAGTGGTGTGAGCAAGTGCAATTCGGAAGCACATATAGAGTAATTTAGGTTCTCTGGAGATATCTCTACCACATGCAAAGCCATCTTTAATGTAGGCACATATTCCATGCCCATGGCGATCTTGAGGGGATCAGATTTGGATGTTAAGTTAGAGTATCCTTTAATTACAAACTCATCTAGCGAAATAGTCAGTCCAATGCCAGTTTCGCTTAGGAATAATAGGTTTCCTGTAATTGGGTTTCAACCGCTGGAAGGTTGGAAGGTAGATCCTTGATGTTGGAGAAGGAGACATGGTAGTGAATGTCTATGTTGGGAATTGTAGATCTGGGTTTAAATGTATATTTTTTTCTGGAAAATTTCATGATGGAGATTTGGGATTTGTGGAATTGGTCCAGAATCCATTCACCAAATGGCAATACAGCAGATATAAAATGTTTACCTCCAGCACCCTAATTAGTGACATTTGCTTTTTTAATTATATTTTCACCCCAAACAAAGCATGTTGCCACTTTGATGTAGGGGGGCTACTATCAGAGACCTAAGGTGCAGGGGTATTATGTAGGGAGTTTAGCAGCAAGATGTCTTTTCACATAACACTTGAACTTCTGCATGTCAGTACAGTTGAGGAAGCAAGAAACCGGAAGAGAATTCTAAAGTCCTGCAGTTCTGGGGAAGAAGCTATTAGAGTAAAAGGTTTTCTTAAATCTAGGGATCTCAACTGTTTAGGGGTGAGACTTCGCTGCTTGTCTGGTTTGTCAGGGGTATTTTCGTCAAGGGGGTAAAAAGGCTTGTAATTTGTCAGAGCATCCACCATTAAAATACTTCTAAAACAGACAGAGGGATGCAACATTTCGTCGGTGGGACAGGGGCTGAAGTTTAGATGACAGTTCGGGACCTATTAGGTTAGTGACTCTCTTTTGGACTCTGTCCAGGAGCGAGAGACTAGTAGCAGATGCACCAGCCCAAATGTGACAGTGGTACTCCATACACGGGCGAATGGTGGCTTTGTAGAGGTACAGGATACTTTCAGGTATAAGTAACTTTCTAGCACGATAGAGAGAGTCCACTTTCTTTGCAGCAGCCTTAGCAATAATCTCGATGTGTCTAGTCCAACTCATGTTTCCTGTGAACGTTAACCCCAGGAGCTTGAACGAAGTGCTCTCAGGTAAAGTATCTCTAGCCATAGCTATTTATGGTTGGTAAGGTTTATGTAATTATTAAAAGAAACAAGTTTTGTCTTGACAGCATTGAACGTTACCATCCATTTTTGACCCCATTCCACTACAGACTGTAGGCCTTTCTCTAGGATTTCTGCCATTACCTTAGATATGTGCTCATTAGTTTTCCCCACATGCCTGCTATAGAGCGTGGTGCCATTGGCAAATATACCCATCTCCGAGACAATTTTATCAGGTAAGTCATTTATGAATATCAGAAATAACAAAGGTCCAAGAATAGATCCCTGAGGCACACACACATTTATATCAAATATTTTGGACATACACCCATCGAGAACAACCTGGATTCTTCTCTCATTTAAGAAGGATCTAATTATGCTAAGCATTCGTCCAGCAATACCATAGGATTTTATTTTCATCAGAAGACCATCGTGCCATACCCTATCAAAAGCCTTAGATATATCAAGGGCTATTGCCCTCCCCTCCCCTGCTTTAATCAGTGCTTGGTATAAACGTTCAGAGATTACAGTTAAAATATCTGCAGTAGAACGGGCTTGCCTAAATCCATGTTGGTGGTCTGACAGAAGTTTAGCAGCTGTGAGGTGTTGGACTAGAGCTTGATTAATTAAGGACTCAAAGGACATGGCTACAAGATAGACATAGAAACTGAAAATTTCTGACATCTCTGGCGACTGTTCATGCAAAATACTGCCTACCTAGAATCCAGCTTTTTCTTCTCCCTTTGTCAGAAAAATAACTCATTAAAAATGAGGACTGAGGGACAAATTAGGAGAAGCAAGAGTAACAGGAGCTGCCGATAACGCATCCACAATGCATTGTCTACTCTCCATTAAGAAAAAAAAATGATAATATTAAGTATTATATTAAAGCCGTTTCACAAGTAAGTCGGATTCTACCTTTTTAGGCGACTACGTGTGAAAAGAAAGAAAAGGCTTGAAGTTTTGTTCCAAGTTCTGCAGAAGGGCAGGTCCTGTAGAATCAGCAGAAAAGAAAGTCCTATAAAGTCAGCAGACGAGCAAGTCCCAAAAAAATCACAGACACACTAAAGTACTCTTAAAGCTGCAGCAGTTCACCGATACGATCACACTGACATCGATCCTAGAAAAAGACGCCCCCATGTTCCAAACACATTCCCTTTATCCTTCCGGCGTTCGTCCTCGGCCAATCAGCAGCCAAAGAACGGTCACGTGGGGCCCAGTGATGATCGCACAATCTACAAGATGAGGACGGCGCCATTTTGGAATTTCTTTCATGTTTCGGCCATGCACGTACGCACACCGTAGGAGCGTTCCAAGGTAAGGCATGACGCGCAGACACGTGGCCGCTTCCTCCCTTCATTTTCTTCGACTCTACACCCCCCCCTAGTCTCAAGATCACACATGCGGCATTGCGGCCGCGGTCGTTTGATGCGGGCGCTCCTACGGAGGGGGATTAGCTGGGCTAATTGACTCTACATATATTAAGTCCAATGTTGTAATTAGTTGAGTGTTTGTTGTGAATGATTTACCATAGAGTGAAGCTCAGTCGAGTACCAGCCATGAAAATAACGATAGAGAGTTTCACAACATCTATACTATGAGAAAGAGGCCGAGAGGAGAAAAGGACATCAGTTTTGTACCCTGTCAAGGCAGGAAAAGGTGCTCTGAACAGCTCCTTCCTCAATGTCGAAACAGTATTCCATATATTTGGTTAATTGCAAAAAAAATGAAAAATAAAAAAACAAACTAATATCGTCATCTTCCTTGATCGGGATATGCATACAACTTGTGAATTTAAAATTCCCTTGCCACTTCCTCCTTAAAAGAAACCAGTTCAACCCACCTAGGACGAATGCTGGTGGCATGCATACTTTTAGTGGTCTGGAAAATGTATGTATGTTTAACGAATTGATTACACTGTGCAACAAATTTCAGGTTAAAAATAAGTACAACATAAGATCGGTTTCAGTGTAAGAAAAAGACGATGTCTCACTGCCTCACACTGAGTACATTATGCAACAAATTTCAGATTTAAAAAATGCAAGGGAGATAACTAAATTTACTAAGTGAATAACACTGGGCAATAAATTTCAGGTTAGAAAAATGTACATGCCATAGAAGACCTCTTTCGCTATAAGAAAATATCCTGATACTAAATCTGACCTTTATTTCTCTAGATTAGGCATCGTTTTCATCTATATATATAAAAGCGAAAATGTATGTGTGTATGTTTGTGTGTCTGCGAATAACTTTCGACAGACACGACAAAAATTCACAAACTCTATATCATATTGAAGCTCCATCGTTTGTTAGAAATGTATCGAAAAATTGGCCAAAAACGTTCATTTTTTCACCCCGAAATCGACAATTTTCGACAGGGGGGGGTCAACAAAAACGGCCCTCTCGTGACGACGACCGTTTCTACGCATGCGTCAGATGACGTCATGACTTGATTTACTTTAAATAGTTGAAAAACTGATTAAATTTCATGTACATCGCGTTAGGTCAGTTGGTTAAAGCGCTTGTTCATTATCTAAATGTTTTGAGTTCGAATCGTGATGTGAGATGTCTTCTTTTTTTTTTTCGATTTTTTAAATTTAAATATTGAACCAATGTTATTTAAGCCATTTTTCACGTAACGTTCGTTTTTCTGTTTTCTTTTTTACTTCGCTTATCCACCCCCAACCACACACCCCAAAAAACCCGGGTACCCACCGATTTTTTAAATTTTAATATCGAAACAGGCTTATTTAAGCCATTTTTCACGTGTTCGTTTTTCTGTTTTCATCGTTCGTTTGCCTTACGTTAGTTTTTTTGTGTGTTTATTTTTCAATGTTTTCAGGTTCGATTCTACCAACTTTTACCCCCACCCGCCTGGTTTCTTTTTTATTTAACACCACACACACCTCCAAACATCATATCTTATTATTATTGGTTATGAATGAAAAACAGAATTGTCAGTTTAAACATTTCTCCTCTTGCGTTGAGTTTTATCCTCTCTTTTTATATTCCAGCAGTATTCTGCTAACATGCCACGGTTCCATTTCCTTTTAAAATGTTTCACCATCACTAAAATATCATGATGGAATTTCTCGCCATGTTCATTAGTCACATCACTAAAATTATCGCAAAATTCTTGAAGGTTACAATTTTGCAAAAAATAAACTCTACCTAATTTGGCAAAAAGATGGCTAGAACTGGAATTTTATGCAATTGTGCAGATAAAAATGGCTACTGTTGTCCTGTCATGTTTTCGGTGTTACACCGTGCTATTTGGAACAGGAAGCTGTATTACAATGCAATATCAAAATAGCGAATTGATGGAGACAACTAGACAACCGAGTCAAACGACGTTTCTAAATTTTTGAGCTGAGGATTGGTTAACCTCTGACCGTCTTCAGGTTTATTTTGTTGAATTCAAAAATGTTTCTTTTGAACTCCAAAATTTGGACGGAATTCTGAGCAGAACCCTTTATTTACTTCATGGGGGTAGCATGCTCTTGTTCCATCTGCCATGACTGGATACAGGTCCTAAGTAATTCCCAATTGTATTTTTTGGTCGCCCACACTGAGATTTGATTGTTGGTTGGTTGGTTGTTTTTGTTTTACAGCATATCAACCCTTTTCAGGTTATTTAATGCCGAATCCAAAGATTTTGAAGAAAAATTTTTTTGATAGAATATATTTGTTTTTTTTCAAATCGGTTTCTATTTAACCCATAGTTGGGACCCTAACAGGTACTACCACTCCGGGTCAGAGTGGGCCTGTGAGCAACGGCAATTAAAAGGCGGCTCTACACTCCCCAAAGCCCGCAAGTTTAAGGTCATATCCAGGACCCTGAGATTTGAACCTTTAGCCTTCAGGAGAATATCATTTTAACAATTGATTTTTCTCTAATCACTGCACGAAAAGGTCCTTGCAAATAATTCTAGTATAAATTTGCAGAGCTTTAAATCTATTTTATTTCTAGTTTTACAAATTACTATTTATTGTTAACAATTATTACTATATATTACTGTGTGTATATATTATTGTTATTGTGTTTACATATTACTGTATATATTATCTATATCTATATATCTATAAAAGTGAACGTGTCTGTGTGTGTGTGTCTGTCTGTGTACATTTCCCTACGCAATAATTCTGTCAATTTTCAGTCTACAGACTCGAAATTTGATATACCGGGTACTGAGATTTGGAAAAATCTATGTGATCGGTTTTCGGCCAGAAATTTAGCTGTTAAGGGGTCAAAGTTCAACGATTTGACCTTTGAGAACTCTACCAAACTTCTCTGACAATTTTTGGTCTAAACATTTGAAATTTTAGATATAGGTTCCTTGGACATGGATTTTAAGGTGGCATAATAGGAGTCAAAGTTAAAAAAATTGACCACTTTTTTTTTCTCAACATACATCTCCAAATACCTGGGCAACGCCGGCCACCCAAGCTAGTATATCTATAAAAGTGAACGTGTCTGTCTGTGTGTGTGTGTACATTGCCCTACGCAATAACTCTGTCAATTTTTAGTCTACAGATTCGAAATTTGATATACAGGGTACTGATATATGGGAAAATCTATGTGATCGGTTTTCGGCCAGAAATTTAGCTGTTAAGGGGTCAAAGTTCAACGATTTGACCTTTGAGAACTCTACCAAACTCCTCTGACAATTTTTGGTCTAAACACTTGAAATTTCAGATATAGGTTCCTTGGACATGAATCTAACTTAATAACTTGATTTGAGCCCAAAACAATAAATGTTAAGGGGTTATAATAGGGGTCAAAGTTAAAAAAAAAAATTGACGTTTTCTTTTTTGTTGTTGTTGTTTTTGCTCAGCATACACCTCCAAACACCCAGGCAACGCCGGGCACCCATGCTAGTATATTATATATTTAACGTTATTCTCGCATTGCCAACGCACAGTTCAAAATACAACCGCTAGAAACAACGTGCGGCTCTTTACAAACAGACTTTTTTCTCCAAATTTACAAGATGGCAAAGAAGAAGAAAAGGAAAAAAGAAATAAAACAACACTGAAGATGGAGTATACCTCTGAAATATATTTGTGATAAATTTCAAACAAGTAAAACATTTGTTTATTTTCCTAATATTACGTTGTGATTTGGCTTTCAAGCGCACTTGATGCGTATTTTATCTTATATTATCTACTATTTTCATTAGCATATTGTGTTAAATTCTATGTGTGTTCAGTGATTTCTTAGGACCCTATCTAATCCTGGCTGACAGAATGACGTGAAGTAAATAAAGGGTTTCGTTCAAGATTCTGTCTAAATTCCCGAGTTTGACAAGATACACCTGAAGAAGATCGGGGGTTTAATCGACCGAAACGTTGTGAAAATGACACAGGAATTAGAAGAATCCAAATAATACAAATAACCAATCCTCATCTCCAAAATTCAGAAACGTAATTCAAACTGTAGTATCTGTTTTATCCTCGATTAGGCCAAAAGAAATCCTTCATGACTGGGTCATTTTTTTCATCCCATCCAGAGTACCACTTAAAAAAAAAAAAAAAACCTTGTGGATAACACACCACTCAATAAATTCCGGGTCTTATTAATCTATATAATTATTACAATAGAAAAATGCAAGCATGAAAAGTAATATGGTTAAGCTTAAACATGGAAAAGTAAAGGACTAGTTGTTAAAACTGGAAAAGAAAAGGACAAGATATTCTCGTAAAAAATAGAATAAATTTATAACTCAAAATACTGCAGCATTAAGAATTGATTATATAATGTTATAAATTGACTTAAATGAAAAAATTCTTAATGCTGCAATATTTTAAGTTATAAATTTATCATATTTTTTACTAGAACATCCTGTCATTTTCTTTCCCAGTTTTAACAACTAGTCCTTCACTTTTCCATGTTTACGGTTAACCATATTACTTTTCATGCTTGCATTTTTCTATTGTAATACATGATTTTTCCAGGCTTCGAGTAAATTCATTCGTTCTTTATTTAATTTCAGTCTTTTTTTTTGCCCCAATAAACGTAACATACACATATGTAATAACAATGTACGGCACTCGTCTGCTTTAAATAAAATCCCCCCAATTATCTTCCTTTCATTCTTTCAGTTTCACTTGTAACTTCTCTTTTTGTGAGAGCGGTGAATTGGTAGTAGTAGTAGTAGTAGTAGTAGTAGTAGTAGTAGTAGTAGTCGCTGAAGCGACGTGGTTGCTATGGAAACCAGTCATAAAAAAATGTCGCTCACCTCCTTACGCTTTTTACAATTTTGAACACCAGTAAATTCATCATAACTTTTGTTTTACTGAACGAAAATTGGACCTTTTTTTTCACAATGGAAGGTGATCTATAAACTGTAATAATTGTTTGAAATTTGGTCAAAAATGAGTGAGCGGTGAAGCTTAAAATCAATTCTAAATGACTAAAACTGTCACTTAACCATATATTCAAACACTGCTGTGTTTGAATAGCAGAACTATGTGGACCTTGCTTGCATTCTTGGTTGTCTTCTATGATCGGGTGATTCCATCTTTTAAAAAACAGGATGCCAGGTGAATTTATATATATATATATGCCCCTGACCCACTCTTAGTTGTCTGATCTAGCTGAAATTTTACATATGCAATGATTTATATCTCTACGAGTTATGTGGCAAATTACAGCTCTGAACTAATTGTGGTTTATGTTTTACAGGTGTTTGAACTGAGTCAGGTGTGAAATGGAGCCTGTTGAATGTTGAGCAGTGATCCGATTTTTGTATTTGAAAGGACGCACACCACAGGAGACTTTTGATGAAATGAAAGAAACTTATGCTGATAATGCCCCATCATATGACCTTGTAAAATGCTGGCATCATGAATTCAAACATGGCCGGAAGTCTGTGGAAACAGCTCCAAGACCTGGTCGCCTCCCTTCTGCCATTGATGAGGCATCTGTCCGTCAAGTTGAGGTTGCCATTTTGGAAGATCGGCGCATTACTATTCGCCAAATATCCCAAGATGTCAAGATTTTTTTTTTAGTTTTCTTCAGATTATCTCTTTTTGCTTCATTTTAATTTAATCAAAATTCTCAGAAATCAAGGGCCCCTCTTCCTGAGGCAAACACTTAATCTATATATGAGATACATATTTGAATACTCCAGAAATTTCTCCTTTACATCTAAAAAAAAAACTAGTTGAGAAATTGAGGATATAATTTTCCTCTCCCCCCCCCCCCAATAGATAATTTAAATATGTTATAGTATATTTTTCTTTTTGGTCTTAATGGATTATAGGAGAAGAATTCACCTAGTCTGGTAGAGTATTCAGTTTTGTGTTACTTAAGGTAACATCACTTGGACAAGGTGCGGCATTCCTCATAAAAGCCAGTGTAGGTAAGCCATACTGAGGAGATATCATTTGGGCCGTGAATACTATGTCATTTTGAATATTTGGTCAGGGTTTATTTGTTGGGAAAAGAATAGTGTCCAGTAGGCATTCAAGTTTTCTCCCAGTCCAGTATGCATTCAAGTTTTCTCCCAGTCCAGTATGCATTCAAGTTTTCTCCCAGTCCAGTATGCATTCAAGTTTTCTCCCAGTCCAGTATGCATTCAAGTTTTCTCCCAGTCCAGTATGCATTCAAGTTTTCTCCCAGTCCAGTATGCATTCAAGTTTTCTCCCAGTCCAGTATGCATTCAAGTTTTCTCCCAGTCCAGTATGCATTCAAGTTTTCTCCCAGTCCAGTATGCATTCAAGTTTTCTCCCAGTCCAGTATGCATTCAAGTTTTCTCCCAGTCCAGTATACATTCAAGTTTTCTCCCAGTCCAGTATGCATTCAAGTTTTCTCCCAGTCCAGTATGCATTCAAGTTGTCTCCCAGTCCAGTATGCATTCAAGTTGTCTCCCATTTTGGTGACTATTTTACCATATTTGTCCAAAATTTTCTTTTTATGCCTATTTAGCAGTTTTGCATGGTGCTGAACTCAAATTTAAATATCTTAAGGCCTTGGGGACTTTTGAGGCCAAGAGGGGGCACAAATGATGGACTTAGTCATTTTTTTTTTTTTGCATGATGCAGAACTCAAATTTACATATGTTAAGGCCTAAAACTGCACCGATTGTTCATTTGCACAATGATTTGATGTCTCCTGGGAACTTTTGGGGCTAAATGAGGGGAGGGCGGCAAATGCCGAACTTTGTCATTTTTTTATGCCTTGTTCACTGTGCACTCGCGAGGGACCATGCATGCTTTACTTGTTTTTTTTTTTAGTTCCTTACATCAAGTGGTTTCATGCTTTGTCTCGAGCGAGTTCCATAAAAAAAAACCCAAATATGCCTAACATAAGAATGAGAATGTCTAACATAAGAATGAGAATGTGTATGAGTGAGAGACTATGTGTGGATTAGTTTTGACTGTGTAACTATGATACAACCATATTTAAATATGGTTGCGCGAATGACGGGAAATAAAAGTTAAATTTGTCTTTCTCTTCTGATCGAAATCTCTTGAGGGAAGTGGAAACTTATTTCCATATTCATAACTTGTAATTCCAAATAAAGAAATACGCTTCAATTTTTGAGTGGAATTTTGTTTTAATTTATTCTTCCCTTCTCTCAAGGCCATTTGCAAAGACGAAAGTAGAAAAATTTGTGTAAATAATTTATAAAATTCCTGAAAAATATTCTCCATTTAGTTTTTATGATATTTTCTTAATGCAATAACAGCTGCGATTGATTTTAACGTAATTTATCGATGTAGAAAAGTAATTAATTTTTACTGGAATTTTTGTTCTTGCATTATTTTATTAATAACAAGCGCCTTATAGTCTAGCTCCTGCAGATAGCTTTTGAATAAACAAAACCATAAAAATGATATTATTTAAAATGAATGAAAGTGGGGAGTCCGTTCATCCATGCATGTGTGTCAACTATTGTCAACGAAATTATCTCCCTTGACAAATGAAACTTGAGAATATTTCAGCAATTCTAGCTCTTGGTCCTTTTTCAAATCTTATTTTTTTATATATAAAGTTAGGTCTGTGTATATTGTTGGTTACATGGTTCTTGTATGAGATGCTATAATGAGTCTTCTGGGGCATCTCATTTCTACTGCTTAGATCCTCCTTTGTAGTTCTGCGTTCAGTGTCTCAGCCTCCTCATCTGCATAAAGCATGATTGAGATGACTAGCACGTTTAGCAGCTTCATCTTGGTCCTGAGAGAGATGGTTCTGTCTCTCCATGTCATCCACAATGAAGTCCTGAGAAAGGTTATTTAACAAGTATATCACTATGAAGACTTTCTGTCCAGAATTAAAAAGAGAAAACTAAGATGATATGGGCACTTAATATGCTCAAAAGACCATCCTGCAAGAAACAGTGCAGGGGAAAAGAAGACGGGTTAGGGAGAAGAAGTGGGCCAACAATATCTTTGATTGGACAGGGAAAAGTTTCAATATTACCCAGGCACTCGCCCACAACTACACCAATTGGTCCAACTGATCTAACTGGTCCAACTGGCCCACTGTTGATTTATTTATTGCGGACTATTATCTTCGTCAGGTAGTAACTGCAATGGGATTATCCTCATCTTTTTTTTTTTAGTTGTTGTTTCATGGCGTTTCAGCTAACTATTCCTCTGGCCTTCATCAGGTAGTAACCACAATGGGATAGAAACTCTGAATCTCCTAATTTCATCCTCAGCAATTACTGCCTTCCATAATTGTCGTCATCTCACAACTAAAAAAAAGACATGAGGATAATAGTCCGCAATAAATAAATTAATAAATAATACTCATCTCAATAATTAATTTCAATTAAATAATATATATATAGTCCACTGTTCATCCATCACGTAGCACCCAGTGACCCTGGTCGGCTACAGAACCAGTAACAGTATGTGTATATGTTAATGCAACATTCACAATTTCTGCTTGTTTGAACCCTCTCAACAGTTAACTATTGTGCCTGCATTTGGTATTGATAGGTATTAAATTTCCCTTGATTCAATTGTTAATGGCCTGGAGGTAATGTCGTAGTAAATGAAGTCAAAGGTGACTTTGTAGCTGGGTTAATATCAGGATCAATAATAGTGTGTGCATATGTTTATATTGCTATGAAAAATCACTAATCTTTTTGTGTTTTCAGTAAAGAATAAGTATATATATTTTTTGTCGTTTCCATCTTTTTCAGGTAAGTCCCATATGTATGAATGACAGAATAAATCCGTTGCCTTAATTGTAAGTAACAATATATTTTTGTTTTTATGGTGATGTTGAGAAGAGACTGAGGGATAAGTAGCAACGATTAGCATGCGTTCACTGCAAGAAACAAGCATAGAACCGAGTTATTACAAAGTGAAGATGATTATAAAAATATAAGCACTGTTAGGAATCTAAAATAGTTAAAGAAAAATAGACAGATATTTTGCTTGGATGCATTTTTGATGTTGTTTACCTCTTGTATTGTTGGGGAAGAAAAAAAAACAAGAATTACTACTACTACTACTAATACTTGCTGTAAGTACAGAAAAGAAACAAGGACTGATGCTATTGCTAATCCTAACCGCTACCGTTTCATGTTGTCAGTTCTTGAGTTGAAAGCTCTGTTTAGTTTCAAAACAGTTTCCGATGGTTCGTTGTTTTATACAAGTCTTGGAGGTGGGTATATTTCGAAACAAAAGACAATCTCCACAAGAAGAAGGAAAGGATGGCCAGCGCATTTGTATACACGAAGGGCATCTTGGGAAGGCAGAGCATGATGGGAGAAGCTATTTCTTTTTCCTGTCTCTTCCTTTTTTTTTCTAGATAGGAGGATATAAAAGCAGGGAAAAATTACCTGGGGCAGCAGAGAGAAAAGAGTCGTGAACATCTTCTCTTGAAAAGAATTTTGTATTGCTAACGTTCAGATTGTGCGGTGTGACATTGGTGGCGAGAGGCCAGGTGTGGTCAATTGGAAAAGAAGAGGGCAGAAACGTGCTGTTGTTGAGAGAGTGACTCACTTCTTCCTGAACCCCAGAACCGAATCCTGATTATAACCCTAGAAAATGAGGCATAAAATTTTACGATACTGATTTTGATATCCTTAAAAGTTATTAATTTTTAGATTTCCAATTCCAATTAATCATCCCCAATTCTATTATTTATTATGGTTGCCAATATATAAAATTATACAATATAATAAATCATATAGCCTTACAGTATAACAGATTATGTTAATATTTTTTTAAAAATCCTCCATTTTGTGTTACAAACATTAACTCGAACACAAATAGACTTACACATGCTTAAAACATACATTTTTCAGAAAAGCTTTTTAATCAGCTAAAAATTCAAGATGGCGGCAATATTTCAAAATGGCTGTGCGTCAAGTGTAAAAATAAATATTTTTTTCTTATAGAACATGAATTGCTGGACACATGTTACTGATCTAGTTGTGAATTTGTATTGCCACCATTAAAGTTTTCATGTCAAAGTACATACATTTTGGCATGACAAATTTAATGTTGCCAATACAAATTCAATATTATTTCTAGTCTTAAAGATAGCAGCCATTTTTTTTCATAATTTGAATAGACATGATGTTTCAGCTGAATGTAAAGTAATCCAAGCAATCGTTTGAGCCACATTATAATGCTTTAACCTTGTCTATTGGTTGATATTTTTGGTATAAAACAGAATTTCTAACTTAAGGTGCTGCACTGTCATTCAAGTGCAAACTCCTGTCCCATCGCTATAATGTTGTATCCTAGTGCTTGTTGTATAAGTACTTTAATAGAATGTGCTCCCACAAACTAATAGTACTGGTGTTTCCTCGACATAAATACCTCCAACTAACCTGACAGGATACAAAATCCTACACCTGTATACAGTCTTATACTCTGAAAGGTTTTGTCCTTCAACTGATAGACTTTAGAATTCTCTGCTGTTTTCTTGAAGAACTTTGAAAGATAGGCTCGCGGTCTGTCCATTTTATCTGCTCACTGTAAAACTGGTGGTGAGTTCTTCAGGGGTAGTTTTTCTTGATGGATCGTTAAGTACAGTTAATTAAAAACAAAGCCATTTTTACTCACTGTTAATCTTACTCAGTTGTCTCCCTTACCAGCTCTTCACCAGAAAGAGTCATTTCACTGAAAACAGTGTAAGCAGACTTTCGAATATTGGGCGTGAGTGAGACGCACATGTTTTTATAAAATTGTCTCTCTACAGTTTATCAGTTTTATTTTTATATATGACTTCCATAGAAAAAAAAAAAAAAATGAAGAACAGGTAAGGGAGACGACTTAGTAAGGTTAACACCCACAATGCATATGCTGTTTATTTAGATATATTTTGGCAGAGAGAAAGAGGGAGAAAGAGACATAACTGGCTGAATCCTTAGAAAATGACCTCCAAACCACAGTGGAATGGGGCCGTAAATGGATGGTAACATTTAATGCTAGTGAAACTAAGCTGCTCTCCTTTAAAAATAACTCCCTACCTGAATAATCTTCCTTCAAACTCTTCGCCTTAACATTCACAGGAAATATTTATTTATTTATTTTTTTTTTACATGGAGGTCACCACTTATCAAGGCCCGAAGGCCACTCAGGGATAAGGGTTGTTATGTGTACAGTAATCAATGAGATAGTATTGTAGTAATCATTAGTATTGGGGGTTTTGATAGTGTTTTACTTAAGGGGGCGGTTTGTTTATGTTGGACTTGAAGACGTCCAAGTTGTAGTCAGGTTGGAAACAGGTAAGCGGCAGAGAGTTCCACTGGCGTGCAGTTCTAAGAAAGAAGCTTTGCTCATGGAATCTACGTTTGGATTTAGACACAGATTAAGAGTGGGGAAAATTATTGACAGTAGTTTCAGCCAGACGGGTGTTTCTCGTGAAAGATTGGCGAGGGGGGACGAGAGATTGGAGCTCAGACGAGCACCTGCCATGGAAATAGTGATAAAACAAAGACAGGCTCGCAAGGTCTCTTCTGTGGGAGAGAGGTTGCAGGGAAGAGAAAAGGGCATCCCCCACTAAACCACGAAATCTATTTTGTACTCTGTCAAGGCAGGATAGGCTGTTTTTAGCAGCTCCTGTCCAGATGTATGAACTGGAACAAATACATTGAGGACATTGCAACGGATGCTGCAAGGAAGTTGGGCTCCCTCTATCATGCTAGAGAACTACTCACACTTGAGAATATCTTTTACCTCTACAAAGCCACCATTCGCCCATGCATAGAGTATTGTTGCATCCAAAAAAGAGTCTCTAATCTTATAGGTCTTGCTTTGTCAACTAAACTCCAACCCCTTCCCCATCCTGCAATGTTGTATCCCTGTGCCTGTTTTACAAGTATTTTAATGGAATATGTTCTGATGAACTCATTGTACTTGTGCCCCCCCTCGACATACATATCCCCGACAAACCTGTTTGCCAATAAAATCACATCCTTTCACTGTTGAGATCCCCAAATGCTAGAAAGATTTCTACTCTAATAGCTTCTCCCCTCAAACTTTTAGATTTGGAATTACCTTCCTGCTGCCTGCTTTCCTAACTGTACTGATATACAGAAGTTTAAATGTAATGTAAACCAACATCTTGTAAATCTTTCTTAGGCGTGGTCCCAAATAGTAGCCCCTTATGTCCAAGTGGCAACATACCTTATTTGGAGTGAAGGTGAGTAAAAAAATAAATCAATAAATAAAAAATAAATTAAAATAAAAAAAAATAAATAGATAAAAATAAATAAATAAAATTAAAAAAATAAATAAATAAAATTAAAAAATAAATAAAAAATAAAATAAATAATAAATAAATAAAATTAATAAAAAATAATAATAAATAAATAATAAATAAAAATAAATAAATAAATAAATAATAAATACATAAAAAATAAAAAATAAATAAATAAAAAAAAATAAATAGATAATAAATACATAAAAAATAAATAAATAAATAAATAAATAAATAAAAAATAAATAAATAGATAATAAATACATAAAAAATAAAAAAATAAATAAAAAATAAATAAATAAATAAAAAATAAATAATGCATACATAAAAAATAAATATTTAAAAAATAAATAAATAAATAAATAAATAAATAATAAATAAATAAAAAATAAATATTAAAAAAATAAATAAATAAATAAAAAATAAATGAAAATAAATAAATAACTGGTAGCGAATTTTTCCGGAGTCATATGTTTGTATCAATCGTCCTTAATTAAAATGCATTTAAAAACTCTTTTTTTTTTTTTTTTTTTTTTTTTTTTTTTTTGAGCTTTCCCTATTCTGGCTGATATTTTAAGAGCCCACTTTATCAATCAACACCGACTTGCTTCTAATCAGCTACTCACCAAAATGCTTGCACCTGCTGATTGTATCATTTACAAATTCTGCCTACGCAATTCTTATGGATGTTTAATTTCACACCTTGAACCTTCAACAAATATTTCCTATTTAAATTTCAAATCTATCCATTGGTACCACTATATAATAATAATAAGCATGATATATATATATATAATTATACGTTATGGCATTTCCATGTGTAACATAGTACGAGCGTGCGTATGCAAATGTATGGAAAATGACGTCACTGGTAACTAAAAAAGGATATAACAAGGAGAAAGAGAACGATCAAGTTAGATACGTGGAGCACGTTCGAGATCATGTTAGAGGTCAGGGTGATATTTGAAAGAATGTTCGAGATCACGTGGGTGATGTCATGGTCATAATAATGTGAAAATAAATTTCATTGTTACAAAGAAGAAGTGAGTTGAACTTCTTTTCTGTTCTTTGTCTTCTTTGCGACTGAAAACTACAACGTGTTGGTTCTCAGACAACGTTACACGTGTTCATAGATGCATTATCACCTTCCATACTTTTTTTTAAATGATATTCGCCCATTGCTGAAGATGCAATTCAAAAAATGTTACAAATTTCATCTGGTGTAGAGCGTGAAACTTTCTTGACTTTTAGGCTAGAATTAATGTATTCGGCCTTTATGAACAATAAATTTTCAAACCAATTTGTGGATATCTTAAGTAGGATGCCCTTCCCCACTAGTGTGGGTGTGATATTGTGATGACTGAGATGATTTTGGTTAAGAGTGGGATAGACTTTTGCTATCATTTGTGACCAAGGATGGAATACTGCTGCCATATCTGGGCAGGAGCTGCTAAAAACAGCCTATCCTGCCTTGACAGAGTACACAATAGACATCGTGGCTTAGTGGGGGATGCCCTTTTCTCTACCCTGCAACCTCTCTCCCACAGAAGAGACGTTGTGAGCCTATCCTTGTTTTATCGTTATTTCCATGGCAGGTGCTCGTCTGAACTCCAATCTCTGGTCCCCCCCTCGCCAATCTTTCACGAAAAACACCCATCTAGCTGAATCCACTGTGAAAAATTTCCCCCCACTCTTTATCTGTGCCTAAATCAAAACGTGGATTCCATGAACAAAGCTTCTTTCTTAGAACTGCACGCCTGTGGAACTCTGTTCCATCTGCCTTCTTCCCACCTGACTACAACTTGGATGTCTTCAAGTCCAACGTTAACAAATTCCTAATGAACTGCCCCCTTAAGTAAACACTTCATCAAATCTCCAAACTAACGTACTGTACTTGCAATAACCCTTATCCCTGAGTGGCTTCCAGGCCTTGATAAGTGGTGACCACCATGTAAAAAAAAAAAAAGCATGACCAACGACACTCGTTTCTCCCCCTCACACACATTTTTAATCGACTTTGTACCTAATTTGTTGTTAATGTAATTTTTTTTATATTTCTACTAATAAATAATTCAAAATGTATCTTTTCTTTTCAATGATGGTACAATAATATTGTGGGGGTTATGTTTTTGCCAGACGTTCATAGGATTAAAATATTTCAGAAACTCCTAACCTATAATATATTGTGAAACTACATTAACCATATTGTGCAATACAATCTTTGGATGACTCAAGAAAGATCTTCAGTGGTGGATGGTCCTCATTGCTGGATTTTGCATCGTATCAGCTCCCACAGCAACCGCAACCTGACTGCGGACATGCCAGATCGTCTCCTTGCATGTTATCATCATCGTTTGTCGACGTAACAAAAAAACAAAGAATCTGAACATCTTCAGCAGTTCTTCTTAATATCAGACAATTGTATAGGTAAAAGAATTATATACTTTGTGTTGAAATAGTATCCTGGAGTTATCTGTCCCTGGTATCGGGAAAAGACCCGAGAGTTATTTGTCTCTTGTACAGGAAGTACCCGAGTGTTATCGGCCAGAGGTACAAGAAATACCCGGGAGGAATGTCTTTAGTACAGGAAACACTCGGGAGTTATCTGTCTTTTGTACAAGAAATACCTGGAAGTTATTTGTGTCTGGTGCAGGAAGTACTTAGGAGTTCTGTCTCTGGTACAGGAAATACCTGGGAGTTATCTTTTTGGTACAGGAAGTACCTGAGAGTTATCTGTCTCTGGTATAAGAAAGCACCCAAGAGTTATCTATATCTTCAGCAGAAAGTACTCGGGAGTTAGCTGTCTCTTGTACAGGAAGTACTCGGGAATTAGCTGTCTTTTGTACAGGAAGTACTCGGGAGTAATTTGTCTCTAATACACGACGTACTGGGGTTTTATCTGTCTCCGATACAGGATGTACCCGGGATTGTTGCCCCTTAGGATTAAATAAAGAGATGGAAGCAATCATTTCTTTTTCGAGTGGAATTCAAAAATGAAATGTCAAACAACATCTTTCATATATGAATTTAATTTTATTTCGGGCTACTATTCTCATCTTTATTAGTTGTTGTTTTCATCTTTATTGGTTGTTTTTTTTTCACGACGTTTCGGCCAACTATTCCTCTGGTCTTCGTCAGGTGGTAACTGCGACGGATGGGAAAGATGAAAACAACAACTAATAAAGATGAGAATAGTAGTCCAAAATAAAAATAAATTAATATATATAATGCTCATCACAAAAATGAATTCCAATTAAGGAATAATATATATAACATCTTTCATACTTTACACCTATAAGCTTAATCAAACTCAAGTAAGAATACTCAGATAAGTACGTTTTCTGTTTTAATAAAGATTGTACAGCAATATCATGGGGTTTATGTTCGAGCTGGTCCTCTATAGCATGGAACCACTTTTAAGCACGGCAGCAATATATAACAGATGAAAAATACAACTGCGGAATTTCCAGGGGTCTCGCTAGCTATTATTACTATTGGTCACTTGATAAAATGTTCTTTGAAAATAATAGATTATTATTTTATTATAAAAGTTATGAAAAAAAAAATCATTTTATATTTTAGCGCTCATTGGAAATAATGGCAACTGTTTATTTGAAATTAGATTAAGTTAAACGAAAAGATTGTTTTTTTTTTTTTTGTTGTTGGAGAATGCTGGGGAAGAGAATTTTAAAATAGACTTCAATAATCGAACTGTAGATAATGATGAGAATTTAATAAGATTTTACGTTGCCCGCAGAAACATTTATTTATATTTATTGGGAAAATAAAAAAAATTACTTTTTTTTTTTCATTATTTTTTTTTTCTTTTTCGCATTCTTAAAAAACTTTGTGAGGTTGGAGGGGGGTAGAGCCATAGATGGCAATTACTGTGTAGCAAATTTCAAAATATTGAGATTAATGGTAGAAAGTCATGCAGAAAACACTTAGAAAAAGTTTTAATTTTTGTTTTAAGTTTGTCTTTCGAATGATTAAGTAGAGAAGTGTCCACACACAGAAACATTTGAATGCAATTCTGTACACGTATGTAGGTAATGTCCTCTTTCTTCTGTGGCATGCACATGCGTGTATGCAGTGTCTTGTGATTTCTTGTATTGCTTGTACATGTGTGTGGATAGTGTTTTCTATTCTCTGTTGTGTTGCATGTATGCAATTAGTGTCTTGCGTTCTATTTTGTGTTGCATGTGTATGTATGTGGTATGGTTTCTTGTTATATTTTGTGTTGCATGTGTATGTATGTATGTATGTATGTATGTATGTGGGTATGGTTTCGTGTTCTATTTCGTGTTGCATATGTATGAATGTAGGTATGGTTTTGTGTTATATTTTGTGTTGTATGTGTATGTATATATGTATGTATGTATGCATGGTTTCGTGTTCTATTTCTTGTTGCATGTGTATGTATGTGGGTATGGTTTCGTGTTATATTTTGCGTTGCATGTGTATGTATGTATGTATGTATGTATGTATGTAGGTATGGTTTCATGTTCTATTTCTTGTTGCATGTGTATGTATGTATGTATGTAGGTATGGTTTCGTGTTCTATTTCGTGTTGCATGTGTATGTATGTGGGTATGGTTTCGCGTTATATTTTGTGTTGCATGTGTATGTATGTGGGTATTGTCCTGTGTTTTCACTTATGTTGTACCTGCCTGGGTGCCCAGCGTTGCCCGGGTGTTTGGAAACTGTATGTTGAGAAAAAAAAAAGAAGTAAAATCGTAGTGGGCAGAAAAAAAGTGAAAGAAAATCTAACGTTTTAGCCTATATCTCCATGACGCTACCGGAAGTCAAAAGCATTGAAATTAACCGAAGTCAATCCAACGGTGACGATGACTTGCTAAACTGGTGAAAAAAATCGACCCCTCCTTGTACAAAACGGCAGAGTTTAGGGTGAAGGAATTAATGTGTTTGGCTAATTATTCGATATGTGTTGTCTAAATGGTCAAGCTTCAAAATGATAGCAATCTCGTGAAAATCTGTTGCCTCTGTCAAAAGTTTTAGAGATACATACATTTAAATAGACAGGTGAGATTAATATTATAGACTAGCCTGAGTGCCCGGCGTTGCCTGGGTGCTTGGATGTGTGTGTTAAGCAAAAGAAAAGTGGTAGTAGGCAGGCAGGCTCGAACCTGTACCAGGAAGGAGAAAAAGAACGTAAAAAAACGTGACGTCTTTGCCGTTCTGTCTATCGCCAAACTGGAAGTGGCGAAGGTCTAAATTAAGGCTAGTCAATCGAAAAGAGGGGAATGACTTTCGAAAATATCGGCGAAAAAAGCGACACCTCCTTGTAAAAAAGTTCCCAATTGCAGGTTAAGGAATTAATGTTTTTAGACAATTATTTGATATTTGTCGTCCGAAGGGCGGGCTTCAAAATGATACCGATCTTGTGAGAATCTGTCGCCTATGTTGAAAGTTTTAGGCAGACATACATACATACATACATACATACATACATGCATACATTTAAACAGACAGGTGAGATTTATATAATAGACTAGCGGGGGTATCCGGCGTTGCTCGGGTGTTTGGATGTGTGTGTGTGTCGGGGTGGGGGTTAAGAACTTCTTAAAAAATTGGAAAAACCCAAACAAAAAAAAAACAGCCAACGAACGTAAAACTTCTTTTTCAAAAAAGGGGAAAAAAAACAAAAACAAAAAAAAACAATGAAAAGCGAAATAAAAATGGTATAATAACCTCGTTTCAATATTAAATGTTTAAAAATCGAGAAAAAAGGTATATCTGATAACTGGGATTGAACCTGAAATCTTTAGATAACGACGCTGTCATTTAACCCATCGCGCTATTTGAAACAAACTCAATGTACAACGCATGTGTAAAGCCATCTTGTCATGAAGATACCATTTTCTTCATCCCTACTTGTAAAAAAGAGAGCCGTTAAGGATGAAGGAATGAATGTTGTTGCCCAATTTTTCGATATTTGTCGACCGGAGATTCGAGCTTTAGAATAATACCTGTCTGGTGAAAATCCGTGGCCTGTGTCGAAAGTTTTTGCGAGACATAAAAACACACACACACACACATTTTGCCTTTTATATATAGAGATGTTTATGTATGCAATTAGTTTCTTGTGTTTTATTCTATGTTGCAGGTGTGTTTTCCTTGTGTTTAGTCTGAATGTATGTAGGCATGGTCCCATGTTCTATTTTGGTGTTACATGTGTATGTATGTAATGTACCGTCTTGTATTTCTTCTTGTGGTGCATCTGCATAAATGTAAGGCAGTGTTTTGTGTTCTTTCTTGTGTATGTATGTAAGTATGGTCCCGTATTCTGCTTTTTTGTTGCCTCTAAATGCATGTAGGTATTGTGCCGTGTTATATTTTATGTTGCATGTGGATATATATAGGTAATGCCTTGTGTTCTATTTTGTGTTACATGTGCACGTATGTAGGTAGTATCTCGTGTTCTCTTTTGCATTACATGTGAATGTATGCAATTAGTATCTTGTGTTCTATTTTGTGTTGCATATGTGTATGTATGTAGGCATGGTCTCATGTTCCCTTTGTGTTGCATCTGAATGCATGTTGATACTATGTAATGTTCTATTTTGTGTTGTGTGTGAATGTAGGTATGGTCTCATGTTCTCGCTTTAACACGCGCTTTCCTTCTGTATCATACTAACCCTAATGACTTCTTATTCATATAATCTACGATATAACACATACCCTAAAATAGTTTTACATTAGTTCGTTATCACTAAGAAAACTTTGGATGTAGGAAACATTAGTTTACAGTAATAAAAGTGGACGTCTTTCCAGTTTTCTTCAATAATTACACAGGAAAATTTATTTTCACGAGCAAAGAATCGCTTAATTGTAATAGCTGATGACATTTTATTTAAAGCGTACTTATCTGCGTGATTTTGACTAAAAGTAAAATATATATATATATATATAAAACAAAGACCCACAACGTTTGATCAGTGTTGCCCGGGATTAATGATCTAAAATTTAGAAATAAATTATTCATTCTTTCATTGTACACAGGCAGCAATTTGGTGGTGGTGGTAGGGAGTCTGTTTTCCAGGCACTTATTTTTTTCAGGGTTAATTCTCTTATACTGACTCCATCTTCATGTTGTCTGTGCATACGTGTATGCCCAGAAAGAGAGGGGGGTAAGAAGAAGAAGAAAGGGGGAAAATGAGGATGGAGAAAGAGAAAGATAGAAATTTCAATAGAAATATGCTAAATTTTTTCGTAAGGCAATTCTAAAAAGCCGTACGAATGAAAAATAATAAAAAAAGAATTTCTTTCACTTAGTAAACAGATATTCCCATGTTTTTCTATTTTTGGGACTAAGGTAGAAGTTCTAAGTTACAATTTGACTTTAAGTGTCCCCTGCATTGAGTATTAAACTTTCAACTCCTAGAAGAGTATAACTTCCAACTGAATTTTGCCAAGTACTTTATCCACTATGCTAGGAATCCTTTGATAGAAAGACTTCTGAGTTCGACGAAACGTTGTGAAAATAATACTCAAGATGAGAACAGTAGTTCGAAGAATCCAAATAATTGGAATAATTAATCCTTATGTCAAAAAATCAAAAACATTTTTATTATATTATTATTCTTTTTAAAATTTCACCTCAATTGTTTTGGATGTTACAGTAAGACTTACCTCCCTTGTAATAATCAGCTGCTATCGATAAAAAATAAATTATTTCTTCCCTAGGCAACTCGGAGTCGCCTTACTAGTTTAGAATAATAAACTTTCCATTTATTTGCTGTAAACACGAAACATAAGGATTTTGGTGATTTTTAAACAGACTTATTGATCTTTTAAATGTGAACGTAAAGTAAGAAAAAGAAGGAAGAAACTAATTTTCGATATAGAAAAATGAAGTATGTTCCTCTAAATGTTGAGTTCTGCTTAATAAAGCTTATTTACACCAAATGACTCTTTATCTCCAATACTAACGATTACTACGATACTATCCCATTGATTACTGTACATGCAATAACCCTTATTCCCGAATGGCTTCTGGGCCTTGATAAGTCATGACCACCATGTAAAAAAAAACAAAAAAATAAAAGACAGTCATGAGATTCCACGTGGCATCATAAAAATGAGTCCGGCAAGTTTTATCTGGGCTTTACTTTTTCATATTAAAGTTATGCCATGAAAATGTTTATAATTCAGATATTATTTATCTGATTAGCTTGAAAAGACTGCATGGTGCTTACTGTTATCCAAAAGCCTTAAATCAATACATCAAATTTGGAAAAAGCAGAAGTAGAAATTTTATTAAATTTTCGACCTTGACCAGACTTGTTATAGTCATATAAGATGCAGTACTTTATTAATTACAATATGGGCCAAGTAGTGAATCTCTATGATGAACAGAACCAAATGTGACTTTCACTTTTTTGTGATTTATATCCCAAAATTCAATCAGTTCTAAGTTGGTCCATGATATTTGGACCAATTTGGATGACGATTAGTCAAGTGATGTGGAACGCAGACCTGTAGACCAACAAATAAATGTGACCGAAAACATGATCTTCACCTGAAAACTCTGCAGCGTGTTTATTTTTATCAAAGAGCATCAGATTCATACGTTAAATTTGAAAAAGCCAAGTTTCTACGATCGAACAAGACTGAAGTAATCACCAAAAATGTGACTGTCACCTTGTTCTTTTCCTTTGACCTACATATCCCAAAATTAAATCAGTTCTATGTTGGATTATGGCAGATATTTTGGACCAAGTTTAGTGATGATTGATCAAGCTATTTGAATGCTAAATTTTTCGATATTTGTCGTCCGAAGGGTCGGGCTTCAAAATGATACCGATCTTGTGAGAATCTGTCACCTCTGTTGAAAGCTTTAGGCAGACATACATACATGCATACATACATACATGCATACATTTAAACAGACAGGTGAGATTTATATAATAGACTAGCGGGGGTACCCGGCGTTGCCCGGGTGTTTGGATGTGTGTGTCGGGGGGGGGGGTTAAGAACTTCTTAAAAAATTAGAAAAACCCAAACAAAAAAAACAGCCAACGAACATAAAACTTCTTTAAAAAAATCAGAAAAACAAACCCCCTCCCCCAAAAAAAGGACGGCGTTGCCCGGGTGTTTGGAGGTGTGTATGTAGAGGGATGGGGGCAAAGAATAAGCGAAATAACCCTGTTTAAACTTTTTAAAAAAATCGGCAAAAACAAAACAAATAAAACAACGAACGGACGTAAAATTTCTTTAAAACAATCGGATAAACAAAACCCCAAAAAAGGAAAAAAAAGCAAAAACAAACCAACAAACTAGTACGAAAATGTAACCGCTTTGGCAGAGGTAATAACGAGGCACCAACATAATAATTGGTCAGATTTTCTGTAAAATATTTTATAAATTGGCTCACAGAAAATTGAGGAATCTTCAGTTTCTATTACTTAGCTAGGTTGGAGTGATAAAGTTGTTTAGGAATTCGAGGTAATCAAGCAATCAAATTCTATTCAATTTTCACCACTACCAATCCTTATGGCGTTATTTTACTGACTAACTGGCACTCATTAACCCTTATCCTCAAGTGCCTTTCAGGCCTTGATAAATGATGACTCCCACATTTAAAAAAAAAAAGGGTATTTTCGTCAAAATATTAGGTTGGAGTGGAATAGTAGTTTAGAAATGGTCATCAGGCATTCTGACCATAACACGTGTCCACCCAATGTCAGACAATATTGACAGCATCATCGTATTTGGTTTAATGTGCTGCATGTGTTGGGCGGCTTTAAGAAATTGAATTTCAAACTAACTTATCTCTTATCAAGTTTTTTATGTATCTCTTTTTTCCCCAAATCCATTTTTATCACACACATCCCTCCGTGGACTGAACTTGCTATCTCAACTGCTCTACATTTGCTACGCCAAGAACTCTCATCCATTCATTCAACATCGCTATGCAACTGAAGTCTTCTTCTCTGTTGACATCTTCCTATAAAATCATCAAATTCCAGGTTAATCTTCCTTTAAAGTCATCAAATCAAAGCGTGTCGTTAAGACTTGGCGCTTTTTTTTTGTCTCTTTGTTATACTAATAAGTCACCACTTACTATGGCTAAAATCCACTCAAGGATAAAGATTAGTGAGATTGTTGACTTGATGATGAATGATATTGGGAATGATAGGTGGGATGGGCAGAATGCAATCGGTTAAGGACTGGTATTTGTTGACATTTAACTTGAAAATGGCTGTGTTGTAGTAAGCTGTAAAATTCCGAAGTCAAGCAAAAGAAAAAGTTATTTCAACCTAGAAAGACTTCTTCTTTACAGACAGAAAAGATAAAGACCAATATCAAAAAGCAAAGGAAGCAATTTTGTGACGATTTTGTTATTTCTGAAATCTTGTTTTTTCATTATATAAAGGAACAATTCCTCTGAGTAGTATCTATTAAACCAGGTTTATTACGAATCCTCTAGTGTAAAAAATGTTCAGAGAATTGGTGTTCATTAATAATCCATATTAAGCTCAAACTTGTTTAATCTTAACCCTAACTAAGCACTACTCAACCGGGGGTCACGGGCCTACGATCAAGGAACAATAAAAAGATGCTGGAGAAATGGAATTCAAACTGTAGGAACTTGCAATGTCTCAATAAGGTGACAAGATTCCAGCCATGAAAGCAAAATGAAGCAACCCTTGCAAGGCTGGTTAGTGACATTCAAGATAAACTTGTTAGACTGTCTGCTGGAATTGAATTCTGAAAGGCACGAATCAAGACTTCTTTCACAGCCTCTTTTCCTTTCTTGAACAATTATTTGAAAACGCAGAGGATTGAACTTTCTATCAGCATTAAAAGTTGCGTCATTGGACATGTCAAATTTTGACAAAACACTACTGGATATTCCATGGCACAGAGACCCTTTCAACTGAAATTAAACTAGAGATGAACCATAAGAGCTTACAGAGTTCAAGGTTTCAAAAACAATGAAGCTGGTTTTCAGTAACAAAAAAAACAAAAAACGGTTAATTAAACTATAGAAGCACCTGTTAAAAACTATACAAGTTCTATAATTGAATACCTGCCTCCCCCCCCCAAAAAAAAGAGCGAAAAATATGTTTTTGTAAACCGCTTATGTAAACTTACTGACATCGTTATTCTTGCTATTAAATGAGCTTAAAACTTTTTTTTATTTTAGGAAAACTATTTGTGATTTAAAATGTACGCCATGTATTCATGCGCCTTGTGAAATGTCACTTTACTACACGCGTTTCAGTAACAAAGGTGGTGAAATAGCGCAAAGTAGTCCCAGGGTTCAGGGGTTAATACCATGCAAACGGTAAATTTGCGACGGGTTTGAATAGCAGATTCTTTTTCAGTCATTGTATCACAGTTAAAATAAACATTTACCAAGCATTTTTTGTTTTGTTTTTTTTTTTTGCCGGATATAACAAACAGCTTGTGATTGTCTGTTCAGGATGCGTATCCCCAACTCAACAAGAAGGCATCCATAATGGTCATACAATTCATTACAATACACATTTGCCAACGCGGATTTTCTAACCTGGTGACGATTAAATTAAAAGAAACTCGAAAAACTGACTTGATGTTAGGAACGACATTTGTCTTGTTGTGTCCAAGATGAAGCCAGACGTAAGAGGTCTTGTCACACGAGCTCAATAGCAAGTGTGTCATTTTTAGCAAAAGTTTCACTTTAATTCATAATTTTACAACAACTAAATGAATAACATAAAAGAACATCTGCATTTCTTTTTTAGTGTAAGGGGCCACGGGCCATCAAAGTTTGAGAAACATTGCCTTCGCTTAAAACCAGCTTAAATTATCGCCCCTACATCAGTTTAAAATATCCACCAACAGGCATCAAAGCATCTCTAATCGTAATTGTTGTTGTTCCAGGTTATACAACGTAATATTTAGTCGATATGCTACGACTTATTTTTAGTAATCGTCAGGAGCTCCTTAATCTCCATCGTTCTGGTTTATCCAATCGAGAAATCAGCCGCAGATTGAAATATGATGAGAAAACGGTACAAAAGAATGTGCAAAAGCACCAAAACACCGGCAGTGTTCATGATGCCCCTAAATCTGGTCATACTAGAGTTACTTCTAACAGGGAAGACAATGCTATCAAGATCTGCAACCTAAGAAACAGTTTTGAAATGTCTCCCCAAATCTAACAACAGTGCGATCTTGTTAAAAAGTGCTCTCTTTCTCCTCTCAAGAACAGATTAAAGGAATTTAATTTGCGGGGATATGTTGCAAGACGCAAGCTAACGATTTCTGTAAAGAACAGAAAGCGCCATCTGGATTTCATCAGATGCAATGAAGATCATGACTCTTCATATTGATCAAAAGTGCTTTTTAGCAACAAAAGCAAGTTCACTAGGCTCTGCAGTGATGGTAGGCAGTATGTCCTTCGGAGGAAAGACAAAGAATTTAATCCTAGGTGTTCAGTTTTAATGCTGCAAGGTGGTGGAGGTTCAGTTTTGGTGTGGGGCATTATTAGTACCAATGGTCCAGCGCCTATAATTCGCTTGCAAGATCAAATTGATTCGATCAAGCACATTAATATGTTGACTGAGCATTTTCTACCCTACTTTGGTCGGAATTAGGAGGATAATCCCATCTTCATGCAGGATAATGCTCCCATTCACATGGCTGGCAATGTCAAGAGGTATGGAAGAACATGGTTAATTTAAAATAAATTACATATAAATTAAATTAAGAATAAATTAACTAAGTCAACTTTATATGGTATTTCTAAGTAGAATAGTTAAAACAATTTTATTACTAACTTCCATTTCAAATTAAGAGCTAATTATTAAAACAGATTTTCTTTAATGTAATATGCAAATGAGATAATCTCTTGAATGTTGATTTCTTTTAAATAAATAGTATATATAGAAATCATGCAAGAATAAAAGTATATTAGAGTCCGTTTTCAATATTAAAATCTATTTATGATTGCCTTTTTCTTCACCATATTCCCTCTGCTTCACTTTTTTTGTTTTCAAGTAAGATCTTTGACTTACTTGTTGTTTCATCAAATACTTCTGCATGCAGAATCCGATCCCGCATTTTGCTAATTCCTACCCTCTGATGAGAAGGAAAGTATTTCTTCGAAACTCCGCGAATTAAGGACTATCCATTTATCTAGTGTTTCCTTTTCAGATTAAATATGTTTTTAACTCATTTCAAAGTGTTTTTAACATATTTTATTAACTGCTTGCTCATATATATAACTACTTCATTTACTCACATAAAATTAATATACAAAAGTATAAATTTATGCGTAAACTTTAAATATTTACTTCAAAAGTGCTCAATACGTAGGTAAAGCAATATATATATATATATAGAGAGAGAGAGAGAGAGATGAAATAGTTATCTACAAACACGTGTTCTGTCATTACTGCAGCTAATCAAACCAGAACCACATATATACACACACAAACATATTTGTATATCATGAATTTTTGTATTTGACAGATAGATGTCGACTGTATCTTTCTCTTTCATCTCTCTCTCTCTCTTTCTCTCTCTCTCTCTCTCTCTATATATATATATATATATATATATAGAGAGAGAGAGAGATTGAGAGAGTGAAAGGGAGGGGTAGTTATCTACAAACATGCGTTCTGCAGTTGATTATGACAGGTTTCGAAACCACAGCCACACACACACACTCACGCATAAACATATTTGTATATCATGAGATTTTTGTATTTGACAGATACATGTTGACTGTATCTTTCTCTTTCATCTGTCTCTCTCTCTCTCTCTATCTATATATATATATATAGAGAGAGAGAGAGAGAAAGGGAGGGATAGTTATCTACAAACATGCGTTCTGCCATTACTGCAGCTCAACAGTTGATTATGACAGGATTTGGAACCACACCCACACACCCATATATATATATATATATATATATATATATATATATATATATGTATATGTATATACCCCACACACACACACGCATAAACATATTTGTATATCATGAGATATGAAGGTTTCTTTCTCTGTGACAAATACTCCTTTCTCTTTCACCTTTGCTTTTGTTTTTGTCATGCAGTTTATAAATGATTTTCAAGTGAGTTTACCTCCCCCTCTCCACTTCCTCCATCTTTTCATATCTCCATTGTAATTTATTTCACCCTTTTTATTTTCTCTTAAACTCCGTTTATTTTTTTTAATAATTTTTTTCTCTTCGCTCCATTTTCCATTCAATTCTTCATCACCAACCCCGGTCTTTCCATCCTCCTTAATTCAAACATCTTCACAGACTATCATTAACACAGATGAACACAAAGGGAAAATCTTTATTGCTTTATTTTATTGGTTTCCTTCAATGGCTTTTAGTTTTCTGTTTTCATTCTTTGCGAATAAATAAATAAAAGTGAAAAATAAAACTGAGTCTGCCATTTTCCAAGAGAAAAATATAAATGCTTTTGCCAAATGGGGGAAAAAAGCTGAACAATTCTCTTGCATACTGACTTGATTTTATTTAAAGAATTGTTTTATTTTGGATAAAACAGAAAAATTGATTTCAAAATAATATACAGTGGATCAACAGAATACATGTTACCCCGCACCACAGCAAATTATATCTATTCTACTATATTAATAAGGTTGGTTTTCCACTCTCCAGTCAGACATCTTATGACTAAAATACAGGCGCCACACATCATTCTGATATGGTCACCCTCCTTGCTAATATCTGATGCACGTTTACGGAAATTTTCAGTCAGTTTCATGCAATTTCATAATTTCCTACATCAATTCCGGCATGTTCAAAACCAGAGCAACCTTCGATAACGTCAGCAACAGAGGGACCGATGTTTAAATAGAGAACTTCTAGCTTATCAGGGTTTAACGAAGCGATTCTCCAAAAAATGTCATACTTAAAGGAGGTAAAATAAAATTTCATTATGTCAAATATATCTACTACCAGACTAGAGCTTGATTAATTATGAATTCAAATATTTTGGCAGCAAGTGGAAGGAGGCGAATAGAGCGATAATTTAATGGGCTTGTTCTTTCGTCAGAATTCTTGAAAACTGGTACCACAGAAGCAGTTTTCCAGCATTCAGGAAAACAAGATTCGTTAAGACATTTGTTGTAAAGTATGGAGAGAACTGAAGCAACCTCAGCAGGGCATTGTTTTAATAACACAGCCAGGATGAGGTTGGGTCTACATGCTTTTCAGGTGTCTAGGTTTTTTATGATACCATGCACCTGAGAAGAGATGATTTTCAGATCATCTAGTCTGACGTCTGTCCACAAAGGAAAGTCAGGGAGGGAGAGGTTTGCTGGGTCCAATGTGGAGCTTGAGGCAAACCGACTGGCAAGCACCCCCTGACTAGTAGTGCGCAGTGCGTATGACTACCTATATTTGTACACTACTGGATAGTAAGCTCCACTTATTCTTTATCTTCTCCTTGTAACCTTTTTAATCAATATATTTTTCTTACACCTAATCCATGTTCAGTGTTTTCCTTCCGTGGTTCCAAACTTGTGTCCACATCACTTTATCTTTAAGAAATTAATATAATATCATTGATAGTTTTGAATCTTTGTCTGGAATTATTAAACTGTGGTGGAAATTCTTAAGTTTAGTCTGGAACCAAGTCGTAAGTGTTTCGAAAAGTAGCAACTATTTTCAGATTATGTTCTGGCATCAGAATATGAATGTGATGGTAGCTTTGTGGTTAATGGCGTGTGTGTTAAGTACTATCCAGTTCATTTCACAGAAAAAAAAAATGACCTAGGTGCCATCAACTAGAATCCAAACAAAAACGTTAGCATTCCGGCCGCATTCCCTACAGTTTGAACTATCTGCAAATAAATAAGAAAGATTTGAATTAAAGTTAAACTGTGACAAGCTATAAATAAATTTGCACATGCACAAAAGTAATAGCAATAGGTCAACTAGTTGAAATGAATGTATATTTCAACTTGTTGATATATTTCGGCATGCGTTAGTCATCCATCCAAACAAAGATTTTGCTTGTTATAAACCATCCTTGGTGTATGATTTGTTTTACTCACGTTCACCTCTACCATGGCATATCGCCATTTGGATGTAAGAGGCTACTATTTGGGACCATGCCTATGAAAGAGAAACAAAATTTTGGTTTATGTTAGTTTTAAACTTCTGCATATCAGTACAGTCAAGGAATTAGGCAGTAGGAAGGGAATTCCAAAGTCTAGCTGTTTGATGAAAGAAATCTTTCTGGCATTTACGGACCTCAACAGTGAAGGGGTTTCTGTGTTAATTTAAGCATTAATTGAAGACTTTTATAGGTTAAATATTTACACACACACACACACACACACACACAAATCTATTGTTTTATTTGCTTTTAGAGATGTTCGCAGCCTCTTTTGCTTTAAAGATGTTGGCAGCCCTCTCATGGACCCTCCTATATGTACCAAATGTCTTTCTAGAAAGATATTGAGAAAACGAATGCCAACAATAATTATTTGATACATCTATTATATAAATCTCACCTGTCTGTTTAAATGTATGTTTGTACGTATGTATGTTCGTATGTTTGTATGTCTACTTAAAACTTTCGACAAAGGCGATGGGTTTTTATGAGATTGGAATTGTTTTGAAGCTTGACTCTTCGGACAACAAATATCGAAAAATTGTCCCAAAACATTAATTCCTTCACCCTCAACTGGGCACTTTTCTACACGGAGAGGTCGCTTTTTCGCCGATATTTTCGACAGTCTTTTCGATTGACTAGCCTTAATTTAAACCTTCGCCACTTCCGGTTTGGCGATGGACGCAACAGCAAAGACGTCACATTTTTTTTTTCACATTGTTTTCCTCCTTTGCGGTATGGGTTACTTACTATCACTTTTTATTCTTTTGCTCAACACACACATTCAAACACCCAGACAACGCCGGGCACCCAGGCTAGTATGAAATGAATAAATGATGCTTAACAACGGCCTCAGCATCCTTGTGACAGATCTTGCAGACAATTTTTTCACCTTGAAGACCCCAGTTATAACAGTGTGAACCGAAACAGAAAAAATGCCAATAGATTTAACTATCTGTTCGGCATAAAGAGGGGTTGGGGGGGGGCATCTTTCTGTGCTGTCTTAAACATTTCCAGGTGATTTTTAGCAACAAATCTAGGAGCTTCTAAGTATGGAATCATGTTGAGACTCTCTGAACGTTTTATCAGTCAGAACTGGAATTGCCTTCGGATATTGATTGCTTATGCCACCAGCGCGGACTGCGTTGCTTGCCAGATGGTTTTTATGTGTATGCAGATTTCTTGTAAAAAGGGAGAAAATCAATTTGCTGTAAAATCTACGTGGATTGATTTTTACTTATTTTTATATAAAGTGGAAAAATGAACAAACTTTATTTGTATTTTATAAAAAAAGGGAAAAACTTATTTTTTCCCCATTTTTTAAACATAATTGTGTTTATGTTTGTTCTATTTTTTTTTTTTTTTAAAGATTTTACGGATGTGCATAAGGATATGTATGTATATATGTACATATTAGTTTATATACAGTTAACCGTATATCACCATGAATGTTTCTACGTGTGTGTGTATGCGTCCATACGTACATTTACATCTAATATATATATATATATATATATATATATATATATATATATATATAAAAAATTTATTTATACAAACATTGATGGCTACATATGTACATACATGTTTCTGTAATCACCTGTTATTGGGGAGATTATGTCTTCAGGCCAAGAATTACCTTTGAAAACTGAAATTTCAAGATACAAACATTTTCTTATATCGTTTACAAAATTAGAATTATATATATATATATATATATATATATATATATTCTTTAGAATAAAATTATCTAACAATCATCTGGTATGGAAAATTATTTAAAAATCAACTGGTATGGAAACCTGTGATTATAAGGTGTTAACCATTATAACTATTTGCTAATATTTTTATTCTCTGAAGAGATGGTAGACATCGAAATCCTATAGGATAAGGAGTTATAATATTTTAAATGTATTCTTTGTCTTACATAGAATAATAAAAATCTTTTAATTTGAAATTAAAATATTTCACGACAAATTTTTTAATTTATTGAATGACTAAAATTTTATATATATATATATATATATATATATACATACACACCTTTGTATATTTTTGATGAATTTAAATATTTCACGACAAAATAATTGTAAAAGTTGTGTTCGAGTATTTCTTATGTATTTAAGACTAGCCTTGCCAGGTACTAAAATACGCTTAAATATATTTTAATTCATGCTGATTTAATATTATAGAGCCAATTCTCTATAGAATATATATATATATATATAATGTACTGATTTCAAAAAGTAAAAAAAACAAAAAAAAACTTAAGTGTCATCTGCTATAATCAAAACCAACACATTTACTGCTTTAGCCACCTTCCCTACAGTTGGAGCTATCGGCAGATAGATAAAAGAAAGATTTAAGTTAAAATTAAACCACTTCAATCTATGAATGAATTTGTGAATGCGCAAAAGTAATAGAATTATTGTCGGAATTTATCTTGCTTCCAGATAAATTCGACGCTAAAGTAACTAAGCTGAAAAAAAAGCATGGAACAAAAGAGGGAGAGGGGGTAAAAATGAAATCTAAAGGTCTTGATTTGAAACGAAGAAGAAACTTTATTTACAATAAGTTGCAAATTTTTCCCTTTTGCGGGCATTAAACTTAAACGCCAAGGTAGCATATGAAAAAAGTAACATGTAATGAAAAAATAACAACACTGCTGGCTCTTATAAAGAAGTTGTGTGTATCCATTAACGAATACAACAAGAATATACAAAATAGTAGTATCTCCTAATCACACTCGCATATGAAATTAATTTTAGGAGCGTACTCACAATTGAAAGCCAGTTAGGCACGTGCCTTTTTCTTTTTTTTTTTTTGTTTAAAGTTCTTTTAGAATTTTCCATCCCTCCATATTGCATGAAAACCGTAGACACACATGTATTACAGGAGCAAGACCTCGTCGCTTGTCCGGATAGGAAATTCCATAATACCTTGTCACGTAAAAGGTATTTTCTTTAAATTCCACTCCTTGTAAAATAAATATGTGCAAATTGTAGTCACGTAGTTAATTTCCAGAAGCCTGTCTCGTCACAGCCGGGTATTAATTTCTTGCCGGGTTTACTTCTTTGAAGGAGGCTCATCAAAATTCCATTTTCAACGCCGGGCAATGAACACGTTCACTCTCCACGACAGCAGAATTTCAAAAGAGAACGAAATACGCGCTGAGCTCGTGACATCATTACAGAGCTAGCATTTCCCTTTTCTCCAAATTAAAGGGAGTTTCGTACAAACCGAAAATATACGAAACTAAAATGATAATGGACACAAAACACAAAAAATCATAAACAAGAACCAGATAAACAATAATAAATGTAAACAGGGGGGATGCACCATTATTGGTACCAACAATATGCCAGCAAGTTGAAATGAACAATTTTGCATTTCAACTTGCTGATCATCATCCAAACAAAGATTTTACTTTTATATATATATATATATATATATATATATATATATATCTACCTATATATCTATAAAAGTGAAAGTGTCTGTGTGTGTGTGTGTGTCTGTGTACATTTCCCTACACAATAACTCTGTCAATTTTCAGTCTACAGACTCGAAATTTGATATACAGGTTAGTGATATTTGGGAAAATATTTGTAATCAGCTTTCGGCTAGAAATTTGGCGGTTAAGGGGTCAAAGTTCAACGATTTGACCTTTGAGAACTCTACCAAACTCCTCCGCCAATTTTGGATCTAAACACTTGAAATTTTAGATGTGGGTTCCTTGGACATGGATCTAACTTAATAACTTTATTTGAGCCCAAAATGATAAATGCTGAGGAGTCATAAAAAGGGTCGAAGTTTAAAAAAACTTTTACTTCTGCAGTCTCTACCAAATTACTCAGACAATTTCTGGTCTAAACATTTGAAATTTTACATGAAGGGTATTTAGAGATAAGGCAAGCTTTTTAATCGGTTTGGGTCGCAAATTTGAGCTACAAATATATAAATGTATGTATGTATATCTGTATGTCTGCCTAAAACTTTCGACAGAGGCGACGAATTTTGACCAGATTAGTATCGTTTTGAAGCTCGACCATTCAGACGGCAAATACCGAAAAATTGGGTAAAAGCATTAATTTCTTCACCCTCAACTGAGCACTTTTCTACAGGAAATGGTCGCTTTTTTTGTCGATATTTTCGAAAGTCATCCCCTCTTTTCGATTGTCTAGCCTTAATTTAATCTACGTCACTTCCGATTTGGCGGTAGTCGTAACAGCAAAAACGTCAGGTTTTTTCCCCCGTTCTTTTCCTCCTTTTCAGTACGGGTTCGAGCCTGCCTTCCTACTACCACTTTTTTTTTTTTTTGCTCAACACACATCTCCAAACACCCGGGAAATGCAAGCCACCGATGCATGTATATATATATATATATATATATATATATATACTAGCAAAAGTACCCGTCGTTGACTGGGTTTAAAAACAGCCTACAGAAAATGGACTCTGATTTATTAAAGTATGATAGGCTATTAAAAGGAAGGGTTGTAAAGAGATAGCTTCGAATTTGGGGGTATCAAAACCAAAGCAAAATATGATGAAAGTAAAAATAAAATAGATAAACTCCATAATTTATTATACCATACCTGTTCACACTGAAACACTTATCACAATATTCTGTAGATCTATATTAAAAAACCTTGTTAAACTTTGTGACATATTTCCATTCTATGCGAACAAATACCCCATAATTTTATCATACCATATTTCTTCAAACTGAAACATAATTATCAAAGTATACTTATGCAGATAGATATGAAAAGTCTTTATTAAAGTTTGTGCCTATTTCCATTCTATGGAGGCCAGGCGCGAACGCAGACCCCACAATTTTATTATACCATCCCTATTTAAGTTAAAACATACTTATCAAAGTATTATTATGTACATCTATATCAAAAACACTTGTAAACGTTTTTTTTTAATTTAAAATTTTTTTATTTCCATACTTTGTTGACCAGGCGCGAATGCAAACCCCACAATTTTAATGAACCACCGTTCTGCCAGATCAAACATACCCATTCCTGTGTCTCAGTACATCTTCTATCATTATATGTAATCAGTTTTTTAAAATAGTCAACCATATAGGAGCCTATTCGTGACCACACACACACATTCAGCTTTATATTATATATATATATGAAGTGAGAATATGTGTGTAAGGACAATTTTTTTTTTTTTACATGGGGGTCACCACTTATCAAGGCCCGAAGGCCACTCAGGGATAAGGGTTATTGTGTGTACAGTAATCAATGAGATAGTATTTTAGTAATCATTAGTATTGGGGGTTTTGATAGAGGGACTTACTTAAGGGGGTGGTTTGTCAGGAGTTTGTTTATGTTGGACCTGAAGACGTCCAAGTTGTAGTCAGGTGGGAAACAGGCAAGCGGCAGAGAGTTCCACTGGCGTGCAGTTCTAAGAAAGAAGCTTTGCTCATGGAATCTACGTTTGGATTTAGGCACAGATAGAGAGTGGGGAAAATTATTGACAGTAGTTTCAATCAGACGGGTGTTTCTCGTGAAAGATTGGTGAGGGGGGACGAGGGATTGGAGCTCAGACGAGCACCTGCCATGGAAATAATGATAAAACAAAGACAGGCTTGCAACGTCTCTTCTGTGGGAGAGAGGTTGCAGAGAAGAGAAAAGGGCATCCCCCACTAAACTACGAAGTCTATTTTGTACTCTGTCAAGGCAGGATAAGCTGTTTTTAGCAGCTCCTGCCCAGATGTGGCAGCAGTACTCCATCCTATGATGTACTTGGCTTTTATACAGATAGAGAATTGCATCAGTAGTGAGATATCTTCTGGAGCGGTAGAAGGATCCCACCATTTTCCCAGCGTCCTTGGCAACAGATTTGATGTATGTGTTCCATTTCAGATCAGGAGTAAAGGTCAAGCCCAGAAGCTTGTCAAAACATGGAGCCTCCTCAAGACGAGATCCATCCATTTCAATTGATGCCAGTTGGGGATCAGAGCGTTGATGATGTAAAGATAGAAGCTTGGTTTTGGATGCATTAAAAGTGATCAGCCACCTCTTCCCCTATTGTACCACACGCTCAAGATCAGAGGAGAGAAAATTAGAGAGAACTTTGTCATTTACGACCTTTGATGTGTTGCTATAGATGATCGTGTCATCAGCATAGATGTCAACGAATGATTTAAGTTTTGGGAGGTCATTGATGTAGATCAGGAAGAGAGTTGGACCCAGGATGGACCCCTGGGGGACTCCAGCATTAATATTGTGGGCCTATGATTTCTGCCCATCAACCACTACTCTTATGAACCTATCAGAGAGAAATGATTTAATGATTGAGAAAACATTTCCAGTAATACCGTAGCTGGAAATCTTGTGAAGTAGGCCCTTATGCCATACCTTATCGAAGGCCTTTGATATGTCAAGAGCAATTGCCCTGGAAAGAAAACCTTTGTCAAGAGATTCACTAATCCTATGTGATATAACCTATATACTCAACGAATTTTTTATCTACACACTAGAAATTTATTATATAAAATATTCAAACCCGTGGAAAGCCTTTTAAAAAATTGGAAAGTTGGGCGGGGGGGGGGGATCGTAGGATTTTTATCTGTTTGCTAATTGTTTCAGGAATGCACATGCGTAAATCATCACATTACAGATTTCTTTATGTTAATAATAAGTAGGTTTGAAAACATTTTTTAAAGATCATATCAATCTGGCCAAATGCTTATTGTACTTGACTCACTCTCTTTAGGATTTTGTTTCGATCTCAGCTCAAGTATTTTTTTACTTACAACAAGTGAACTGTTTAGAAAAAACGTAATACGCGTATGCACATGTGTTAGTTTCTGTATGAATTAAAATATAATATTTATGCATATTTTATGACTGAGCAACACCGGGCAGCCAGTAAGTAATCTATAAAAGTGAAAATATGTGTGTGAGGACACTTCTCAACCTATATACCCAACGAATTTTTATCTACCGACTTGAAATTTGATATATAAGGTATTCAGACATGTCGAAAACTTTTTAATCAGGCTTCAGCTGGAAAAAAGTGCTGCTAAGGTGTCAAAATTGAAAAATTGGTACTTGAAGATCATCGGATTTTTATCTGTTTGTCAACTGTTTCACAAGGTTTGAAAGATTGAGGCAAGCAGGTCTAATGATTATCGTACTTGATTCACTGTCTTTGGAGTTTGGTTTTGATCTCAGCTCGGTTGTTATATATATATATATATATATATATACATATGTATATTCTTTTAGAAGAAGTGAACTGTAAAAATTTGGACATGACTTAGGAGATAAATCCAATCTATATAATATTCTACGGGTTCCTTTCTTGGTTAGTCTGTATGTTACGCTTTGAAAAGGGTTAAACACAATTTTTAAAGGCCAAACTGCTTCCAAAGAGCCTTATTCGTGAATATTGGCTTTAAAAAGCCAGTCTGGTAACCCTGGACAAGAATTTGAAAGTGACTTCCCTTTGATCTAGCCTCGTTTTTGAATATCATTATAATGATATATGATCATTGTTGTAATTGTGGGAGAAAAAAAAACTCAGTAATTTAAACATGCAGTGTTTATTCACCGAAGAAAGAAACTAGCGAAAAGTTGTCCAAAAGTACCATAATTATTTATATTAGTGACGATGTTGAAGTGGAAACCTGATTCTCCGGGATTTTTTTATGTTTTTACAGGGAAGTCACCACTTCTCATGACCTGAAAGCCATTCGAGGATAAGGATTAATGAATGTAAATTGGTAGTTTACTAAACGTTAATGGCGTAGATTGAGTAGAATTTGGATTATTTAAGGGGACAGCTCAACAAGAACTTGTTTACATTGAACTTGAAGGCTACCATATGGTAATCGGAAGAGAGCAGGCCAGCGGAACAGTGTTCCAAAGTCGGACAGTTCCAAGAAATTTATTCAAAATCGGACAGGCTTTGTTCATGGAAGTTGTGTTAAGATTTAGCCACAGTTAAAGAGTAGGGAAAATTGTTGATAGTGGATGTAGCTAGTCGAATGTTTTTGTGAAAGTTTGGCAAGGGGGGGGGCATAGATTGGAGCTCAGACGAGCACTTTCTATGGAAATAACTATGGAGCAGAGAGAGGTTCGCAGCATCTCTTCTGTGGAAAAGAGGTTGCAAGGAAGATAAACGCATAAATAAATCGTCTTTTATAAGCTTAGCAAAGGATACGCACTGGAAATATCTCCAGACTGTCTTGGTACTATCTTAGAGTTCTGAAAGAATGTGTGAAGTTATAATATTTTCATAAACAAACAGATAAAATAATTTTTTTATACATACGATGTTTATATGCGTTCTTTTATTTCTCTGTTTTCATCCTCACGTGTTCCCATGATCGTCTCGTGATTGTCGATCGCCATGTCCGTTTAATTAACACAAACTTCTTATGCAGGAAAGACACAAGAAAGACGTTCGCTGGGCTTCTTTAAGGTTTTATTGGAGAGAGGGAGAGACTAATAACTAAATAATTATTTCCTTCTTAAACTTACTAGGTTTAATAACTTAGGAGTGACGCAAATGAGTGACACAATGGAAAAAACACATTCGTTGAGATCATCAGTTTCTACATCATTTGGACATGTCTTGTTCGCATACTTTCCGAGGAGAACTAAACTGAACCCACTCCTGTTTCTCCGGCTCGAAAACATGACGTTATCATATCCTCATATCGTTCGACTATTTTCTGTCTATCATGAGCTATTGCCCATGCCTTGTCACCCATCTTTCATTCAATCCTGAGAACGGTTCGCCTTTGCATGTGTGTTAATTTTTGTTTACCACAATACAAGATATCCATAGTTCTCACATCATAAAATGATATTATTGCTATGAAATGTAGCGGTGATCTGAGATTTTGTCATCATTGTAAAATTCTGTCCCGGCGTTAACTATCAGGTAGAGGCAGAGAGCTGATAAGAAGATAACTGTATTTTTCTATTTAGTGATTTAATTCGATGTATGTTTGATGAATCCAGAATTTTTAGCTATTAAATAAAGTTTTTTTTCTTTCATAAATATATTTCTTATAGAAATAACAGAAAAAAATACACTTTTTTTTTTCTTTTTTAATGACGCTTTTGAAGTGGAAACCTGATCCTCAAGGTCTTTTGTTTTTTTTTAACAAGGGTGTCACCACTTCTCATGACCTGAAAGTCACTCGAGGATAAGGGTTAATGAATATAAGGTGGTAGTTTAGTAATCGTTAATAGTGTAGATTGGGTAGATTTGGATTATTTAAGGGGACATATCAACAAGAACTTGTTAACATTGGACTTGAAGGGCACTATATTGTAATCTGCAGAGAAGCAGGTCAGCAAAAGAGTGTCCCAAAGTCAGGTAGTTCTAGGAAATACGCTTTGTTCATGGAATTTGTGTTTAGATTTAGCAACAGTTAGAGAGTGGGGAAAATTGTTGATAGAGGTTGTAGCTAGTCGAGTGATTTTTTGTGAAAGTTTGACAAGGGGGGGCATAGATTGCAGCTCACTTTTTTCTTTTTTTTAGTTAAAGATGCAAGGGCTCGTGGCGTAACGGATAAAGCACAGGTATACAATTGTGAATTGAGACTTCTACACACTCATGACTGCCGGAATCAGAGTATGCTACCCACCTGGATTAAATAAAGATTTCTGTTTGAAATTTCATGCAGATTTCAAAGTTCAACAGAACGATTCCGAAGTTTGACAAGATATACTTGAAGAAGGTTTATGGCGGTTTTGTTTACCAGTTATGGGAAGGCAGTCGTTAGTTTTTAAAGATGTGTTCACAACAGGTTTTTGGCGGTTTTACATTGGGATGATTTGTAAGTAAGGAGATATTTTGGGGATGAGCCAGATTCAAAGAAATATTTTCAGTGAAAAAGATTTGCAGGTTTTATATTCAAATGTGAGAAAACGAGAGACATTGTCATACGGTAAACAAAACAAAACAATGAGTTAAAAAGGCATTCACAAATATATGTTTAAAATGGAAGGTTTACAGCAATAGGAAAACAGAATGTTCTTAAATATTTTTAGAGTTTTTTTTTTTAAACAAGGGACTTCATTAGCTGAGACATGAGAGAAAGTTCGGATCGATTAATTAAGAGCCGTGAGTTTTAGGAGTCAGAAAAACCGTATTCAAAGCTTCTTTGCTCAATTTAATAAATATAATTTATTAAATTGAGCAGAGAAGTTCATAAGAGTTCATTTTTATTTGTTTTTTGCATCATGTTTGGAGTTCAGTGGAAAATATTGGAATATTTCAATGAATAAGGTTTATATAGTTTTGCAGACGATAATAAGTCAATGAGTTGTGAGTGTGTCTATGTGTTCGTTAATGTTAGTATGCACGTGACTGGAGAGAGATATTGCAGAAATGGGTATACAGAGTGGCGCATCCAGCAACACTGATTCATAGACTCGGGGCAATTGGGTTCAACTGGTTTATTGAAAGAAAACCTGTCCCTTTTAAAGTGTTTAGATGGCTCCCACAAAGATCATTTCAAATAAATTCAGATAGTTTTCTGATTGGTCCAAAATAGAATTATTTGTTTTATTTAATATAATGTATGATGCGTAGAAATAAGCGTAGAACACGTTTATACATTTTGTATATCGATGTGTAAACATCGACGTTGCAGGTCAAAGGTTACATTGGTCGAAACGTTGTTAAAATAAGACTCAAGAACAGTAGTTTGAATCATCCAAATAATGCACAAAAGCATGAGTTCTTATTTTTACCATGTAAACAAGCACTTCAGCTCATCTATATTATCTTTCACTTTGCTTATCTGTCCGCTCCACTTTTTCTTAGACACTACTGGGCCAATCTAGCTGAAATTTTTTATGGACATATTATTACATTATACTAAGGTGCAGCAAACTAACTGTTATAATATCCTTCAATGTCACAGTAGGGATTAATAGTGATTAGTATTTAACGAAAAAATGAGCACAAATTTAATCATATCCAACCATGAATTTGGCATAAAGCATGCATTAGTGTAGTTTGATATGTATTGATTTGCATATCAATAAGGCTTCTCCCCCCCACCCCCACCCAAAAAAAAGACGTTTTAAAAAACCTGAAGTCGAGAGGGCTAGAGGAGTCGAGTTCTTGGAACCGAGCTGAGTAGGATGGACCATAGCAAGTAGTGTGAACACTGACAAGAATCCTTTTTTTAACTAACAGTTCAGCCCGGCTTTACTTGGGCCCTATGTACTGTTCATAACTTTATGTGTGTATATATATATATATATATATATATATATATATATATATATATATATATATATTAATAAGTGTGACTCATGTCCAAGTAACCTACATCTAAAATTTAAGTGTTTAGTTTGGTAAAGTCTGCAAAGGTCAACTCTTTCAACTTTGACCTCTTGGCAGCCAAATTTTCGCTCAAAACCTGATTAAAAAGCTTGCTGCATGTCTAAATAGTCTTTATGTAAAATTTTAAATGTTTACACACAAAATTGGCTGAATAGTTTTTGAACTTTGACCCCTTAACAGACAAATTTTCGGCCAAAAACCGATTAAAAAGCTTGTCTTATGTCTGAATACACTTTATGTAAAATTTCAAATGTTTAGATTAAAAATAGGCTTAGTAATTTGATAGAGACCACAAAGGTCAAATTTTAAAAAAATCTGACCCCAATTTTGACCCCTTTGGGCTCAAATCAAATTAAAAATTTTGACCCCTTTGGGCTCAAATCAAATTAAAAAGTTTGATCCATGTCCAAGTAACCTACATCCAGGTCTTTAGACCCAAAATTGGCGGAGGAGTTTTGGTAGAGTTTTCAAAATTGGAGGAGGGGTTTGGCGGAGTTTTCAAAGGTCAAATTGTTTAACTTTGCCAGCCAAATTTCTGGCCGAAAACCGATTAAAAAGATTTTCCCAAATCTCAATACCCCTTATGTCAAATCTCGAGTCCATAGAATGAAAATTGACAGAGTAGTTTGGTAGGGAAATGTAAACACACACACACACACACACACACACACAATTTCACTTTTATAGATATATAGATTACTAAAAGTTCTATAACTTTTGCCGATTTTTAAATTCAAGTAGATTAATAATTCTTTAAAAAGAAATAATGTTTATGCCATATGAGTTGGGTGATATTGTGGTGTTGCAGAATTTCCCATCTAGAAAACATTTATTTTTTTTAGTTCTCAAACGTCATCCATTGTCACATTGTGTGGAAACATTTTTATTTAGCGTCCAAATTCCGTCCATTCAAAATCATGAATTTCTTTTCAAGCTCTAAAAATACGGAGCAAAGAAGAAAAACATTTCCTGTTCACCAAATAGGCGCCATTTTTGTTTGGAATTTTCTCTGGCATTTAGCCACGGTTTCTACATTCTACATTTCAGTTCTTGTAAGAAATCCATTTTTCATTGCCAGTGACAATCTTGTCATCCAAAGATAACCTTTGTACCAGTTTTCTAGTCAAAGAATTATTAAGAATTGTAAATGGCATTCAATTACAGACTTGCTTATCTGACAAGTAAGCGTCATACATTTTTAGCTATGGAAGGCTCTAATATTTTTAACATGCATAGGCAACATGAATAAGAACAAATACATTGAGGACATTGCCAATGCTGCTGCAAAGAAAGTGACAGCTCTCTACTATACTAGAAAATTACTCAGACCAGAGAGTATTCTATGAACTTTTAAAGCAACAATTCACTCATGCATAAAGTATTGTTGCCACATCTGGGCTGGTGTATTTACAACTAGTGTCTCTTAGACAGAGTTCAAAACATTGTCACAAATCTAATGGGTCTCTCGCTATCAGCCAAGCTCCAATCTCAGTCCTATCGCTGCAGTATTGCCCCCCTGCCTTTACAAGCAATTTAATGGAATGTGCACTGATGAACACATAGCATATGTGACCTCTTGACTTACATACTTCTGATTAACTCGACAAGCAGCAAAATCACACCTCTTCACTGTACAGGTCCTTAGATGCCGAAAAGCCTTCAACTCTAATAGTTTCTTCCCTCGGACTACTAGACTTCAGAATTCCCTTTCTGTTTCCTGCTCCCATGAGTATATTGCCCTGCACAAGTTTAAATGTAATGTGAACAGACATCTCGCTACTCAACTCCTCACAGTTCTGTTAAACATGATCCTAAATAGTAGCCCCTTACATTCCACGAGGTAATATGCCTTGTTTGGGATGGAAAAAAAATATATATATATAATTATTATAAAGCCATATTCCTGTCTGTCTGTTTGTTTGATTATTTGTTTCTTTGTTCACAATGACATCATAGCATTATATATATATATATATATATATATATATATATATATATATATATATCCCCGAAACATTGCTTCATGATAAACAACGGATGATCCCTTTAAGAACATTGGTATGTTCATTGTTCATGTAAGTAAACTATTCAGCGATACGGGAGATTAATTGACTTATTGACAAAATAATGTTCCAACGAAGAACAACTTCTTTAATAGTTTTAAAGGTTTTAAAAAAACTTTCGAGACATATATATATACTAGTAAAAGTACCCGTCGTTGACTGGGTTTAAAAACAGCCTACAGAAAATGGACTCTGATTTATGAAAGTATAATAGGTTATGAAAAGGAAGGGTTGTAAAGAGATAGCTTCGAATTTGGCGGTATCAAAACCAAAGGAAAATATGATGAAAGTAAAAATAAAATAGATAAACCCCATAATTTATTATACCATACCTGTTCACACTGAAACACTTATCACAATATTCTATGGATCTCTATTAAAAAACCTTGTTAAACTTTGTGACATATTTCCATTCTATGGAGGTCAGCTGCGAATGAACACCCCATAATTTTATTATACCATATTTCTTCAAACTGGAACATAATTATCAAAGTATACTTACGCAGATAGATATGAAAAGTCTTTATTAAAGTTTGTGCATATTTCCATTCTATGGAGGCCAGGCGCGAACGCAGACCCCACAATTTTATTATACCATCCCTATTTTAGTTAAAACATACTTATCAAAGTATTCTTATGAACATCTATATCAAAAACACTTGTAAACGTTTTTTTTTATTTTTAAATTTTTTATTTCCATACTTTGTGGACCAGGTACATACGCAGACCCCACAATTTTAATGAATCATCATTATGCCAGATCAAACATACCCATTCCTGTGTCTCGATACATCTTCTATCATTATATGTAATCAATTTTTTAAAATAGTCAACCATATAGGAGTCTATACGTGACGAGACACACAGCCGTTCAGCTTTATATTATAGATATATATATAGCGTTATGACAGATAACGGTATATATGACATAGCATATACGTTCCGCCCTGGCAATACCGTGGGTGTATATAGCTGGTATATATATAAAATCAATGTTTTTGTGTTGCACACATGTATATGTTTGTAACCATGCATAAGATTTTATATTTAGTCACATGCCTGCAAATAGCAGGAGTGAAAAATATTTAACTAATAAAAGAGAAACCATATAAGCTATGAGAAATATCTCTGGTTTGGGTTTGGCCACTCAGAATTTGATTTATCACCTTGAAAAAAAGTAGTGTTGTGCAGGTACGATGTTCCCTGTTGTCGCTGTATCCCACTCAGTCTTCTAAATTTAATGGGCACCTAGATTACGGAACCCCTAAACAGTAGGGTTTTTTAAAGTTCATAAATAAGGTTGACCATTATCTTCAGGTGGATAACTGTGTAGTCTCTACCACAAAGAATCGGAATATGTATATGCAATAGTAGATGGGTAGGGGACAGTTCGTTGTCTGTGAGACACAGAGAAAGTCTGTTTGGTTTTCTAAGATCTGACAGCCAGTTGGTTTTTCGTGGCATTGGGTAGATGACCACTGACAAGAATGATGTCTATCCGGTTGTGGGTAAAACTTTGAATAACTAAGGACCTGTAAACCAAAATTCAGGTTAACTTTTTTTTATTATAGTTTTTTCACCCCAAACAAGGCACAGTGTTGTTAAATCATAAGGAGTTACTAATTGGGATCACATCTGCATGTATGGAGATGGGCAGCAAGATGTCTGTTCAGATAACACTTGAACTTCTGCATGTCAGTACAGTCAGGAAAGTAGGTGTCTGGGAGGGAATTCCAAAGTCTAACAGTTCGAGAAAAGAAGGTATCTGAATAGAAGGCTTTACAGCATCTAGGGATCTCTAGAGTGCAGGGGTGGGATTTTGCTGCTTCTCTGTTTTTTTCGGGGATATTTATATCGAATGGATGTACTGGTGCTTTGAGCTTGTCTGTGCACTTACCATTAAAGTACTTGTGAAACATGCACAAGTATGCCATAAGACCAACAGAGTTAAATAAGGATATCAAGGATAAGAAAGGTTTCTGTCTGACAATGATCTGTGTCTGTTTCTCTGAATGAAACATCTTTAGTGAGAATTTAAGTTTACTCACTATTTCAGCAATTAGGTGAGTGAGTTCAGTCCACACTACTATTTTAAATTCGAGTAGGAGAGATTGATTCATATCTTTTTCAAAAGAGTATTATGAAAGTTCATGTAATATCTTTGTTACATCTTGAACGAGTTAGCTCTTTTCAACAGTGATTAATCCACTACCACTACAGACTGATTCCGTTAGTTCAAAGAAAAAAAGTTAGTTATAAGTGATTCGCCATCTATAATATAAATCTCACCTGTCTGTTTAAATGTATGTATGTATGTATGTATGTATGTGCGTATGTATGTATCTATGTATGTATGCCTAAAACTTTCAACAGAGGCGACGGATTTTCACGAGATCGGGATAGTTCTGCAGCTCGAACCTTCGGACGACAAATATCCAAAAATTGGCTAAAACATTAATTCCGTCGCTCTCAACTAGGCACTTTTTTAAAAGGAGGGGTCGCTTTTTTCGCCGATATTTTCGAAAGCCATCCCCTTTTTTTGATTGACTAGCCTTAATTTAGATCTTCGCCACTTCCAGTTTGGTGATGGACGCAATGGCAAAGACGTCACGTTTTTTTGTTTTTTTTTCATGTCCTTTTTTCCTTCATGGTACAGGTTCGAGTCTGCCTGCATTCTACCACTTTATTTATTTTTCTTTTGCTCAACACACACCTCCAAACACCCGGGCAACGAGGCTAATAACTAATAAAGACCTGGTTGGTTTTAAATCGGAAATGTGGATTCTTTAAGAGTGTTTGGAGGAGATTCTTCATGGCACCGTCTGTGGATCGTCTTCATAGTTTTTCAAAAGAATATTATGAAAGTAACTGAAAGATCCTCATTTGCATCTTGTCAAACTTTATAATCTACAAGCATTTCAGCCCGGCGTTGCTCGGGTGTTTGGAGGTGTATGTTGAGCAAAAAACAAACAAAAAAAAAACAGCGGCCAATTTTTTAAACTTTGACCCCTATTATGACCCTTAACATTTATTGTTTTGAACTCAATCAAGTTATTAAGTTAGATCCATGTCCAAGGAATCTATATCTAAAATTTCAAGTGTTTAGACCCAAAACTGTCGGCGGAGTTTGGTAAAGTTCTCAAAGGTCAAATCGTTGAACTTTGACCCCTTAACAGCCAAATTTCTGGCCGAAAACCGATTACAAATATTTTGCCAAATCTCAATACCCTGTATATCAAATTTCGAGTCTGTTGACTGAAAATTGACAGAGTTATTGCGTAGGGAAATGTACACAGACAGACACACACACAGACACTTTCACTTTTATAGATATATAGATTAATCTATATAGAATTTCGAACTGAATACTTAACTGGGTAGGATAGATTGTTCTCGTGTTATATAGTCCCTAAATCAACGTATGTTATAGAGTGCAGTACCAACATGACGTATGTTGTACATACACTGAATGGGCATAATGCCGTATATATGTGACGAATCGTTCATCTGAATGAGTGTACGTGTCACTAAATGTTTATGGTGGTTCTTCACTAATTGACCCCTAGCTTATCGTGTTGCAGTCAATTAACTATTTTCTTTAACCCTTTTCACCCTGTCATGATCGTTTGTAGTGTCTTTTTTAGTGTGTGTGTGTGTGTTGACATATAACACGGATACATAAACGACGACATACCTGGTTCTGCTGCTGCCTTTTTGGTGACCTCTACAGTCAAGGGGTGGGATTTTGCTGCCAGTCAGATTGCTCGTTTTTTTTTTTTTTTTTTTTTTTACTGGAGTAAGTTATGTTGTACGTGCCCAAGTGCATCAAGTCCTTTGGGGCCCATTTCCTTAAAATACTCGTTAAACAAGCAGAGTGACGTAACACTGTGGCGATGGGACAGGAGCTTAAGTTCGATAGACAGTGTGTGATCTGTTGAGTGAAAGGCTCTTTTTTTGAGATTATCTAAAAGGGACATACCAGTGATTGATTGGCCAACCCAAATGTGGCAAACGTAGTTCAAGCCTGGGTAACTTTTTACAGATGTAGGATGCTGGCATTGTTATATAATGGAGTACCAAAATGAAATATGAATGGATATACTGTGTATGTATGTGACGAATGGTTCATCTGAATGAGTATATGTGCCATTAAATGTTTATGGTGGTTCTTCACTAATTGAACCCTAGCTTATTGTGTTGCAGTCAAGATGTGTTTTCTTTGCAGTGTCTCTTTTAGTGTGTGTGTGTGTGTGTGTGTGTGTGTGTGTGTGTGTGTGGACATATAACACGAATACATAAACAACGACATACCTGATTCTGCTACTGCCTTTTTGGAAGGTTTCTTCGATCCTCTTGAGGGATTTGATTCTCTTGACAAGAAGACACATGCGATTAACTCAAGACGATGAGTTGTTTTTTTTTATAGTTGTTTATTCGCTCCCAGGCATTACGTCTAGCAGAGGAGAGATCGACGATCTTTACTTGGGTGGCTCGGTCTTACACGTTCCACGTCTGAGACACTCCCCACCTTTTGGAGAGGAGACCCCTTTCTGATCATCTTCTTCTGTTGACGTCCTTAATCCAACTCCTCTATTTTCCCAGCTAACCTGATCATGTGACAACCACGTCCTTCCGGGTCAGCTATCAGACACTCTTCCGGTTCAACTTGTCCAATTTAGAGTTTTTACAGGTTCATCAAACATCTCTAAACAATAAATAACTTCCAATATATACTATTTTAACAATATCACTTGGTAGATAGATAAATGGATAAATAGATAGATAGACAGATAGGTATATGGATAATACACATAGATATATAGATAGATCAGCAGACAGATAAATAACAAATAATTTCTTGTGTTCCACAACAACTTATTCCGTCAGCCATAACCAAATAAAAGACTTAGACTTAAGTAATTTTAATGCAGGAAGACATCTTTACCTAAATTATGCCATTATTAATTTCCTCTTTGAATTCATACTTCGAGCACATATATATATATATATATATATATATATATATATACATGGTGAGAGAGAGAGACGCGCACACACACACACACACACACACACACACACACACACACACACACACACACACACACACACACACACACAGAGAAGGTTTCCTTAACAACAATTAGTCTTACTCATTTGTTTTAAAAAAGAAAAAAAGCAGTTTTAAACATTCCAGGCATGCTATTTAATTATGTTGTTTGTTTCTGCATCTAGGTGCATACATTTCCATTCATATCACATTTGAGCTTTAAGTCATATGTCAGCTGAAAACGACACTCTGACACTCTGATCAGGGTGAGATAACTTAAGACCTCCAAAATGCAACAGTAATAGTAAGAATCCTCCTCCAAATTAACATTTCATGTAGTTAACATGTTAAATCCATTATGCAAAAGTTGTACAATGCAAGTAGTTCTTCAATACCAGAGTTTACCTATTTGCTATGCCTCCCCACGGGACAGAGAGTGTAGATCCGTTTATGAATACCATAGGAAAATATTAGCATAATACTTTAAAGTTGATTAAAATATCAACTTTAACGCTAAAATCCCTATTTACCTGCCTTCTCATAGTTAGACACAAGGTCAATTTTAAAAATAGGGAAAATACAGCTCCCCAAAAGCTCTCACTCTGGATTGATACGAAAAATAAACATTGCCTCAGTCTAGGAGGATTTCTCCTTCACTGACAAGTATAAACGATGCTACACAAAAGGCGACGGATTTAAGTTTGATGGTGACGTCATCTTATCTCCTTCAAGAATATACACATTTCCTAGATAATGATAAAGGGTACATTCCCACACTATCTATCTATCTATCTCATTGTCTGGTCGGGCTCCTTGCCCAGACCAATGTGACTCTCTCTCTCTCTCTCCCCAGATTTCCCTGTCTTCCATCAGCTGCTTCAGATTTTCAGGATCACAGTTAGCGTCACTGCAATTTGCTGGATGTACGTAGATCTCGGTCATCCTATGCTCGTGTGTCAGTGGCGTGGAGTCCACAGTAATACATTTCTCACCAGCTCTTGCTTGCTCCTCTGGCCGTGATCGGCAAATTGTAGACCACTCTCTGATGGTAGTAGATATGGCAGATAAAGTTGCTGCTTCGTGGTATGATTTTGCCAAGATATATTTAACACTGTTTGTGGGTGTATGTGCTGTCTAGCTTTCTTTCCAGTCTTTTGATGAGTGTCGAGGTTGTAGCACTGTAAACAAGGACAGACTCTACCACTGTTCTGAAGAACTGCCTTTTCTGTTTGTCAGTTAGCCTTAGAAGTCCATACTGACCGCAGCCCATGCTTTTGAGATGCGAATTCTGATATTCCCATACAAAACGTTGGAAAAAAACCATATCTCAATATAATGAAGTTATTGAGGGTGTAGAGATACCATTTGAGCACAGGATGAGGTAGGTGCAAGTGTGATTGCAAGAATTAGTATTGGATGAAGTAAGTTCAAGGAATTCTGTCATTACTAACCAGCAGATTGTAACGACTGTCGACCAAGGGAAAAATCTATCTAGTATGTGATGATATATGGAAGTGAAACCTGGCTAGTAAGGGTTGAGGACATGTGTTGCATGACAAGAAATGATATGAGAATGATACAATGAATGTGTAACGTGAAACTTAAAGACAAGCTTAGTTCTAATGATCTCAGAGGAAGATTGAATCTGTACCTTTTTTTTTTTACAAAGATGTCACCACTTATCAAGGCCTGAAGCCACTCGAAGATAACGGTTAATGAGTGTACAGTAGTCAATGGGACAATATCATTGCAATCGTTAGTAGTGGAAATTTGGTAATTTGTATTACTTATGGGGACGGCTCATCAAGAACTTGTTTATATTGGACTTGAAGACAATCATATTGTATTCAGCTGGAAAGCAGGATAACGGAACAGAGTTCCACAGACGTACAGTTCTAAGAAAGAAGGTTTGTTCATGGAATCTATGTTTAGGCTTAGGCATAGATAAAGAGCAAGGAAAATTATTGATAGTGGTTTCAGATGGACGAGTGCTTTTCATGAAAGTTTGGTAAGGGTCGACCATAGATTGGAGCTCAGACAAGCACTTGCCATGAAAATAATGATAGAGCAGAGACAGGCTCACAACGTCTCTTCTGTGGAAAGAGGTTGCAGGGAAGAGAAAAGAGCATCATTTTACTAAGTTACGAAGTCTATTTTAAACTTTGTCAAGACAGAATAATGTGCTCCTAGCAGCTCCTGTTCAAATGTGGCAACAATACTCTATCCTAGGACGTAGTTGCGTCTTATAAAGGTAGAGAATTGCATCGGCAGTGATATCTACTGGAGCATTAGAATGATCCCACCATTTTTCCAGTGTCCTTGGCAATAGGTTTGATGTATGTAGGGAGATGTGTGCAGAAGAGAAGATTGGATAGTATGGTTAAGTTGAAAGAATGAATGAGCTCTTGAGTTAAGAAATGTAGAACAGTTAAGCAGGTACAATTCACAGGGAAAAACTAAGGAAAACACAAGAGGAAATGACAAAAATGAACGTAAGAAAAAGAGGGATAAATAAAGACCTGGTCAGAGATATATTAGTTTTGAAGTCAATTTCTTAAAGCCATCCGATGCATGCCAGCATGTAAAACAGACTTAAAACCAAAGATAAGGATCATGATGACCATGATAATGAAAGATAAAATATAGGTATGGAAATATAAGAGAGTGAAAGGAGACTTCGATGGTATAGTCACATTGAAAGAATAAATTATAGTTCTTGTAGATGTAAAACAGTTGAGGTGGCAAGTTTGGTTCACAGGAAAAAGCCAAGGAAAACACAGTATGTAAAATAGATGTTAAACTGATGATGATGATGCAATATTCTTTATATAAAAAAAAGTATGATTAAAAAATTGGAAGGTTTTATTTTAGGAACTGATCAATCAGATTGAAGCCACATTCTGCTAGCAATCAATCAGAAACTGGAATTGCTCCATAAAAATATTGAATCTTTTAGCATTCCTGCAAATAATTTTTTCGAGTTGACATGAGAAAGATCTTTGCTCTTTGCTTCTTTGACTTCTATAAAGCAGCAACCCCACCAAAAAACTCTTTTTCACCTTTAGGACTTACAGAGAATAGCTTCCGATCGGAAACTCTTTTGAAATTAAACATGGCTTTCAATTCAAAAGATGATGAGGATGATGCTGCTGATGATGAGGAGGAAGATGAAGCAATAATGTCAGACAAAACATAGATATGGAAATATAAGAGTGTGAAAATTGTTATTTTGTTGTTTCGGGTTTATTCAAACTAAAAGAATTCTATTTATGAAAGAGCTGATAAAAAACAAATAACATTCCTAAAATCATGTCAAGGCTGTTTTTTTGTTCCACCGCTGCCAAAATAGGTATGCAAAAAAAAACAAAAACAAAAAATCTTTCAAGAAAGAAGAGTCCAATTACATCAGTTTCTGGAAGCTTTTTATCTTAAGAATCCAAGATTGCATCTCAGATGATAACCCTTGATCTTTGACAAAAATTCATTTCTACATTTATCTTGATGCTTTATTTTTATTTTTTTTCTCTCCTTCATTCCAGTTTCATGAAACTGGATCCAGTAACAATGCGTTAATACTGCTGCCATCGCTAGCAGCAGATTCTTCTCAAGCATCCAGCCTGTTGCATGTGTCAAAAGTGAATTTTTTCTTCCAAAAGATAACTTTACTCTTAACATAAAAAATAAATGATTCTGAGCGAAGTGTAGTATCTGCAATTTAATTGTTCCCACCTTTTTCTTTTCTCTTTAACCTCTCTCTAACAGACGTGATATTGCTAGTCAGCCTTTTCTATACATATTATCATGGCGTGTGTTCTTTGGAATTGTCAGATTTATTGCCTGCTTCTTTTGTTCCAGCTCGTTTGACTCGTTGGTCTAGTGGTCTTCACCAATTTGCTATTTTAATACCTCATTGTAATACAGTTTCCTACTCCAGTAACTTCTTTCCAAGAATTGCAGTCTTGTGGAACTTTATTCCTTTTGATTGTTTCCCTCCTACCGACAAACTTGGATTTTTAAAGACTAAAGTCAATAAGCGTTTTCTGTCTTTGCAATAATCGGTTTTTGTTTTTAGCTTCTTGTTAGCTACTTACATCAAGTGACTTCACGCTTTGTCTGGAGCGATTTCCATAAAGTAATCTGTTCTCATACTAAACTTAATATTTTCTCTCCTTAGTCATTCTGTGTTGGAGCAATTTTTTTTTCAATCCTGTGCCCCCTCTTCTTTTTTGAGAGCTGGATGCTCCCTACATTAAGAATGAACCTTTTCTCTAACTGTAGACCCGTGATAGGGGTCACAAATGAAAGAAACCACAAGTAGTGTAAAGTCTATAAAATATAAAATGAATTTATCATAAAGAATACAGGAGCTGCTAAAGTGGTATGAGAGGAACGTGTTTGTAGCATGCAGTTAAACATGGTATAAATATTTCCATTTAGTCCCTGAAACCAGTGGTATTCATAGGACTGGTTGATTCCACTTAGTACTCAAATAGGGGTGATTTGTACCCCACAACACCCCCCTCCTCCCGAGCTTTTCATTCCCCTGGAATGATCGTATAGCTCTTTTTCCTGGGATTGATCTCTATCGAGTCGGTCATTTTCCTTTTCTGGCTGCTTGTGGTGTTACCAAGTCAGACGCGTCATATATCTGGTCCATTACTTCTTGTTCAGCAGGCGGTTGTCTTTTCTCATCAGTTATGTTTTGAATTTGGTTCAAATGCTTCTTGTGAGTAAATCTTGGATCTTCGATAATGTAAACCATCCGCCCGATCCTTTTCTGGACCTTTCCTAGTTCCCACATCGTACTATTATTTTTATGTACCTGGAAAAATACCTTTTCATCAGGTAAATACCTCTTTTTAGGAACTATAGTATTTGACGGTTTCACTTGTTTTGGTACCGCCCTAATTTTCCTTGTGAGCATTAACTCTGCCGGCGACATCTTTGATGGAGTGTTTTCATTTGGCATGATTTGGTAAACTTATAAAAACTGTTGTAACGCCTTTTTCTGACGGTGTTCCTTTAGCCTTCTTCAGGGCTCTTTTCAACATGTCTAAAAACCTCTCTGCCTGACTGTTCGATCGAGGATGATAGGTTGGCGTCATTATGTGGTTAACCTGGAAATCCTTGCAGAAGCTTTTAAAATCTGCTGAAGTGAATTGTGTGCCATTGTCTGACACTAGACAATCAACCACACCAAACCTAGCGAACAATTCGTGAGGAGCACTGATTGTAAAATCCATCATTGGACTTTTACATCGAAATACCTCAGGCCATTTTGAAAAACTGTCTACCACTATTAAATAATAGTTTCTGTCCAGTGGGCCTGCATAATTTACGTGTATTCTTTGCCATGGGTGGGTCACTTTAGGCCACGGGCTAAATTGTATTGGGGGTGCTTTTGAAGCCAATGCGCATCCCTTACACGAATTTACCGTGCCTTCTATATCAGTGTCCATACTTTTCCAGTAAACGTAGAACCTCATGAGGCTCTTCATTCACGTAGCCCCAGGGTACCCCGTATGAGAATCCTTTAGAATTTTCTTTTGTAGTGTAACTGGGATTACTACTCTTTCCTGGTACAACAGTACCTCATTGCACATAGAATAAGCTTCCACCATCGATTCAGCCAATTTAATTTTTGGTTTCATTTCTTTGATGAAACTATCTTCTTCAGCCTCCCTTATTATATCTTCCAAAGTCACTGGTAGTTCCTTGATCGTATTACATAGTATTTGTGTATAGTCCTTTTCGCTTTGTAGTGACGCTATTACTGTATCTTCCAGCGGTTTCCTTGATTTCGGGATTAATCGCGATAAAACCTATCTAAAAACACTACCAGATACATAAAGTACCTTTATATGAAATTTCATAAAAATCGACCCAACCGTTTTGGAGTCCATAGGAAACAAACTCATACACACAGACTAATTTCCTAATATAAAATAGTAGATATAGGGATAAATGAAGGTTGTTTTTCTACATGATAAGTGTTTTAATTGAAAATGTAAGTTTAGTAAGCCAATTCAACGCAGATATTAAAAAAACAAACAAACAAAAACAAACAAACGAAGCATTTATTAGTTTATAAATCAAACTTTTCGACATCATCGCGTTTTCTTTATGATAAATTTTTTTTAAGTTTCTATTCTGAGGAAGATGATGACATCGAAAAGTTTGATTTATAAACATATAAATATTTAATTTAAAAATAATCTCTGCGTTAAATTGGCTTACTAAACTTAGATTTTCAATTATCTGTTATATAAATCTCACCTGTCCGTTTTAAATCTCACCTGTCTGTCTGTATGTATGTATGTATGTATGTATGTATGTATGTATGTATGTATGTATGTATGCATGTACTGATCTGGCATTAAACTCGTCTGCAGTTTAACTTGTTTCTGGCTATTTGGCAGTTGCTTGTTGCTGGATCTCAACATTTTGAACTGAGAGAGAAACTTAGCTGTCGTACAAAGCTAAGACTCTGTAACATCATCTGTGTATAGATACTCCCTCAGGCATTTGTCTATAAAAATGGTCCTGTGGCGATGGAAGCCATTTTTGGGATCATTGACTTTAAGTGTCTGAGGGAGTGGCACTCGTCTAACAAGATGATGGAATCATCATGCATGCATGTATGTATGTATGTCTGCTTAAAACTTTCGACAGAGGCAACAGATTTTCACGAGATTTGTATCGTTTTGAAGCTCGACCCTTTGGACGACAAATATCAAAAAATTGACTAAAAACATTAATTCCTTCACTCTCAACTAGGAAGGGTCGCTTTTGTCGCTGATATTTTCGAAAGTCATCCCCTCTTTTCGATTGACTAGCCTTAGTTTAAATCTTCGCCACTTCCGGTTTTGCAATGGACGGGTTACACTGTATACAGTTATACTTTAAAAAAAAAAGTAATTTTTAACTGAATTATTTGCGAAAACTGAAATGTATTTTTGTTTGTGTTTCTTATGTTTATAACCGTTAAATAAATTAGTGTTCTGCACATAAAAAAGCGTTATATCAAGTGTTCCCATATTTACCTAAACAAAATAGACCAAACCCGGACATGAGAGAAACCCAGATATAAGAGACTTCTCCGTTCCTGACAGCTTTCTTATATCCGGGTTACGCTGTATTAAAATTTTAAAATTTTACTTATTATAGTGTAGTTGCACCAAAAAATCTTTTGTTAGTGTCACGTGACCTGAATCGATTTCAGATCAAAAGATGAATGAATCGTTCTCAACGCCCGATCTTCTTTTCGTTTTAGTTTTCCAGATCTGTAATTCTTCTTCCGCTAGATTGTATTCGAATTCCTACGAAAGTGCAGATTTTATGCTAGAATGATTAGATTCTACAAGTGCGAACTGCAGAAAAATGAAGCCATCAACCAGTGATTTTTTTTTTTTGCTTTATTTAATTACGATAAACTAATTATTCATGGGAAACTTGAATAGTCTCCCCTACACAAGTGAAAAGCTCAATACTTCAATTATGATTTACTCGCTGGAATAGTCATCTCGTAATAGGTTAATAGTAATGGAACAGTCTTAGACCCTTTAATTTCCTCTTGTAGCTAACCATTTCTCAGAAGCTGGCCGCATGGGATAGAGTTAATCCCCAGGTTAGCTGCACTGTTAAAAATACTAAAGGATTAGTTGTGCTGAAATTATTTCGACCATTTTTAATACAGGTTACGATTTTAAAAAATTAATGGTATTTTTATATTGAAACTATCTCAACCGTTCTTAATACAGAACACTATAAAAAAAATTTAATGGTATTTTTATGCTATGGTTAATAGAGTCTTAAATCTTTTAATTCTCTCCTTGTAGTTAATTGGTTTTGAGAGTCTGGCTGCATAGTTAATTATAAGATGATCTGCACTGTTAAAAAAATATTAAAGATGTTATTTTTTGCTTTTTAGAACATGATTGATAATGTGTGTTTTTTGCCTTATTTGGACTACTGTTCTCACCTTGAATGTTATTCTGACAACGTTTCGGCCGATGGAACCTCTGACCTTTCCTCGGGTGTATTTTAGAAAAAAGAATAAAAACATTCTTTCCACCACTCATCCTGGTGCTATCAGACTAGGCTGTCTGAAGATACTGGCTTATTGACCTAAAATACATCAAATATTGATGTTATTGTTTTATTTCTTTTCTCTTTGCAAAACTCAATCATGTTCTGCAAAGCACAAAACAAAAACAATTTTCCTCTACAAAACAACCCAACCAAACACCATGCATAAGTATTTGAAGCTATAAACAACTTGAAGCGTCAAAACTGTTTTTTTAAAATTACCGGATTCGCCATTAAATAACTCGAACAAGGGTTGAAATGCTGCAAAATAAAATAACCAAAACAACCAAGTACCATCAATTAATTAGAACTATTATCAAAATACAACTGAAAAAGGTCGGAGGTTAAGTATTGAAAATCGAAAAAATCCGATCTTAAAAATAGTCTTTCTTTTATAGAGAAAAAAGGGAGAATTTTTACAGAGGAATATTTTATGTTACACCGGTCGGTGAAACGTAAAGTATTCCTCTGTAAAAATTCTCCGTTTTTATCTATAACAGAAGAAAGACTGTGTTTAAGATCATCAAACCCAAATATCAGCTGACGTGATATTATAAACAAACACGGACGGAATTTCATTATCATCATTTAAAATTTTTTATTTTATTTTCTACTTATATTTAGTCCACCGGGCAAATTATTCCTTGTAATATATAAGGACCAATAGAGGATTGATTCTATAATAATACATATGCAGTCTGATAAATTAAGATATCATGCGTAAGCGCATTGTATGACTGGGCAACGCCAGCCGGCCAGCTAGTACATATAGATCTTTCCTTATTGTTCTATATATATATATATATATATATATATATATATATAAAGTTATGAAAATATATATGTCAATTAAGCTACACAGAATATTCCGTGCTTCATTATTGTGAGAATTCGTCAGGCTTACCTAAGATAAGCCTGACGAATTCTCACAAGAATGAAACGCGGAATATTCTGTGTAGCTGAATTTACATATATATTTTCATATTTTCATTACTTACTACCTAACTCTACCTATGTATTGAGCACTGTTGATGTAAATACTGAACATTTATGCATAAAATTATATCTTCGTATATTAATTTATGTGATTAAATGAAGTAGTCATATATATATATATATATATATATATATATATATATATATATATATATATATATATATATATATATGTTTTAGAATTATAAGGAAATATATATAAATCGAATGTCTATTAATTTTTCTGATATATTGCATATTCAAATTGCAAATAGCAAAGATGAATTTTTTTTTTTTTTAGTTAAACAAAATTATCGATTCTAAATTGTGTCCATTTCTCTAATAATTAAAAAGCACCATAAAATTCAGGAATGTGTCTCTGAGGATGTTGTAAGACGGAATAAAGAATTGACCATAGCTAACATCAATAGAACGTAAAACCATTCAATGGAAAAAAAAACATGCCACAAAAGACTTTAAGAAAAAGAGAGGATAAAAAAGGGGTTCAAAGAATTTGAAGAACCAAAGAAGCTTTAAAAAAATATGTCAGAAAAGAGCGCCTCAAAACCCTTGAAAATAAAGTGGAAGAATATTATGCAAATCTTATTCAGTTTTTATGATAGAAATGTAGAAGAATATATATTTTTCGGCTTCATCCATTCTTGTAATACATTCACAACAAAAACTTGTTTTGATAATACAATGAAAAAGAAAAACATTCCTTCCTCCCTCCATGTGTTTAGCATGGGGTGGAACTTCAAACAAAGCTACTTTGTGGGGGTTTTCCTGTCTATGGAACACATTACCAACTTTGTTTTTTTGTTTTGTTTTGTTTTTTTTGTTTTTTGTTTTTTAGTCTTCTGATAAAATTCATTTATGAACAAAGATTTCAATAAATTTGGAGATATTTTTAATTGGACGTCATTTAGAGTAAATGTGGTATTATGGTGATTCTACTTAAAGGTAGAATAAATATATTTAACATTTTTGACCAAGGATGACCAACGACCATTACTTCCTCACAATTTTGATGACCTGGTGTTTAATTTGTTACATTGTAAATTTTTAACTCATGGCAAATGATTAAAAGTGTAGTATCTGTTCTGATACTACACTTTATCTTTTCTGTCCTCAGTCATTGGAGGAGCAATAATTCTAGACTTTAAATTTTTCTTCCAATCTAGAGTGTCTTTTACTTGGGAATCTGTATTGGGTTTAACTCTACTTTCTGTGGATTGTAAGTAAACAGAAACTGCTTTCCTGAAAATTACAACATGGTCGTCTTCAAATCTAATGTTAAGAAAATTTTGTCATGAATCGTCCGCATTAGTAATTCAAACCTTGTTCATCTCATCAGTCTTTCCCAATCCTCTCATAATGCTCTTCATCTCAAGCGACAATCATTTCATCTCATTAACTCTTTAAACTAATGCCGAATACGTTTCATATTTGTATTATTTCGGTTACTCAACAGTGAAACAGTCGCATTTGCTGGTGATTTTTCAGTGGCGACTAGAAATAATGAAACGCTTATCTTTTGGCGATTGTATTTCTTTCACTGACTATCTTCCAAAGCTCATTACTGTGTTAAAAATATCCTTTTAACATTTTTTTTAATAAAATGAACAAAGTTAAATTACTTAAACAATAGAAGTTTAAAAGAACAATATACTCTTTTTTTTTACGAAGGCTGTTTAAAAAAAACACCTGAAGAATTCAGAATGTTTATACCTTCAAGTATCCGCATAAAATTTGTTGTATATTTAGAATTACACTTATTAAAAAATATTCAAAAAAAACTTTATGCACATAATCGTCGTGTCATATTCCAAAAACCATGTGAGTTTGGCTAGTAACTTTCCTATTTGGCTTGTAAACGAAAATATTTAGTTGTCAAAGGTCAACTAAAGATAAATTTATCCGTAGAGCCCTCATTTCATGATGTTAATTTTTTAGATGAGGATTGATAATTCATATTATTTGGATTATTCAGACTACTATTCTTATCTTGAGACTTATTTAAATAATGTTTCAGTCGATGTAACCTCCAACCTTCTTCAGGTGAATTTTGTTGAATTTGTGTATTAAATAAACAGTGCCACTTAAAGTTCCATGCAGATTCCCGAGTTCGACAGAAATATTCCAGAGTTCAACAAGATACACCTGAAGAAGATTGGATGTTACATTGGCCGAAACTTTGTGTGAATAACATTCAAAATGAAAGCAATCCGAATAATCCAAATAATACGTTTATGAGAGTGTATCCTCTGACCTTCGCAACTCAGGATTTTTTTTCTGTCAAATTTAGGTGGAACCCTTTATTTAATCCACGGGCATAGCATGTTTTTCTTTTGTTAGTCATGCCCGGTTAGAACGCTTATATTATTTGCAGTTGTGTTCTTATTAACGCTCACACTCTGGATTGACCTTTAACCTCCAGAAGTGTGTCACTTAGTATAACTGAATTTCACTTAGTACTTTCTGTGCAAGAACCTGCGTCAGAATGAAGAGAGTAAGTAAAATTCATTGGCTCTTTATTCCATAATGGCATTTTCCAACAACACTTTTTTTTTTTTAAATTTTTATCGTTCAGTGGTCTTAGCTCTTCAAATGCTAAAATACCTTCTGTGCAAATTCTATTAAATTCCTCTTATATGGATGGTAAAGCACACCAATCACATATACTTGATACACATGAATATTCTCGTTGCAGTGTACAATTGTTTTTTCTCACATGCAAAGATAAGTCACGACTATTTCCATTGTCAAGGCTGCTGGAAGGAATATGGATTCCCTACCGTGCTAGAAACTTACTCGCACCAGAGAGTATCCTATAACTTTACAAAGGAACAATTGGCGCATGCATAAATTCAATTGCCAAATCTCATTGGTGCATCTACCGCTAGTTTCTCCCTCTTAGACAGTATCAAAACTTGTCTTAAACTAATAGGTTTTGCACTATTAGCCAAGTTCTAACCTCTGTCGCATCGCCGCAGTGTTGTATCCATGTGTCTGTAATGGAATGTGCTCTGATGAACTCATAGCACTTGTGCTCCTCAACATACATATTCTTGACTAACCTGACAAGTAGCAAAACTCCACCCGTTCACTCTTGAAGTCCCTAGATGCTGGAAAGACTTCTACTCTAATAGTTTTTTCTATCAAACTGCTAGATTTTGAATTCCCTCCGTTTCCTACTTCCTTGATTATACTAACTGCAGACGTTTAAATATAATGTGAAAAAACATCTTGTTGCACAACTCCCCACAGCCCCTGTTAGCTGTTAGATACGATCCCAAGTAGTATCTCCTTACATCCAAGTGGCAATAGGCATTGTTTGGGGTGAAAAAGCGTAAACAAAAAAAAAAAAAAAGTTCCACTGCTTGACCCAAGTTCTGCCTTATCATATATACACAAGTCTAGCTCCACATTACGTCCATGCAGTCCAAACCTTTGACTTTATTTCTGTAATTGTTCAGACTCCAAGTTTTATTGCGATTTCAACACAAAGTTTGAACTGCATTCATCTGAAGGTGAAAATCATCATCAGTTTAGCATCTGTTTTAGAGGTTAGGATGGGTTGAACAGCATTAAAAAATTGACTTCCAAACTAACCTATCCACGACTAGATCTTTGTTTATTCATCTTCTTTCAAATCCATCCTTACCACTTCCTTTCATGTTTTCCTTAATCTTCCTTTGCAAACTGACTCTGCTACCTTAACTATTCTACAACTAACCCCTTACCAATCTTTCTCAAAAAAACACTCCCTTAACTACAACGACAATCAAGAGTTCCCCCCACTCTCTATCTGTGCCTAAATCTAAACACTAATTTCAAAAACAAAGCTTCTTTCTGCAGGGAAAATTTTGGAGTGACTGCAGTCATGGAGGCGGACTACTAAGGGTGGCATGTGCGAACTTGAAACCCGACCGACGGGACACAGAAAGGCGACAAGTCAGCAGGTTCGATCACGTCTTAATTTGCATAAATGAGTCAATATAAGGCCGGCAGTGAATAGGTTGAGTCGAGTCGAGTTCTTGAAAACCGGACTGAACGTGTTAGAGTGGAGAATGTTGCCAAGAATCCAGTCCAGGTTTTTTTTTTCAATTAGACTGGACTGGATTCGTGGCAACATTCTCCGCTCCAACACGTTCAGTCCGGTTTTTGAGAACTCGACTGGACTCAACCTCGACCTATTCACTGCCGGCCTCATATTGTCTCATTTATGCAAATTAAGACGCGATCGAACCTGCTGACTTGTCGCCTTTCTGTGTCCCGTTGGTCGGGTTTCAAGTTCGCACATGCTACCCTTAGTAGTCCGCCTCCATGACTGCAGTCACACCAAACTTTTTCCTACACCTCCCCCTGATCTCATGATCACAAACTGGGTAGGGAAGTAGTATCTGTCTTTTTCAGATACTCCTTAGCAAAAGTGGAGCTACACGGCTAGACACAGCTAGCCCTCCGTACTCAGCTAGACACAGCTAGTCCTCCATACTAGCAGTGTCTAGCCGAGTATCATGGGCTAATGGTGTCTAGCCGTGTAGCCCCACTTTTGCTAAGGAGTATCCGACAAAGATACTACTTCCCTACCCAGTTTGTGATCATGAGATCAGGGGGGAGTGTAGGAAAAATTTTGGTGTGACTACAGTTATGGAGGGGGACTGCGAAGGGTGGCATGTACGAACTCGAAACCCGACCGACGGGACACAGAAAGGCGACAAGTCAGCAGGTTCGATCGCGTCTTCATTTGCATGAATGAGACAATATAAAGCCAGCAGTGAATAGGTTCGTGTTGACTCAAAAACCGGACTGAACGTGTTAGAGTGGAGAATGTTGCCAAGAATCCAGTCCAGGTGTTTTTTTGTTCGATTAGACTTTCCTAGAACTGCCCACCTGTGGAACTCTATTCCACTGCCTGGCTTCCCTGCTGGCTACAATATGGTCGTCTCTAAGTCCAATGTAAACAAGTTTTTGTTGCGCCCCCCCCTAAATAATCCATTTCTATCCCATTTCCACTACTAATAATACGCTGTTGTCTCAAGGACTACCACACACTCATTCATCCTTATCCTCCAATGGCTTTTGGGCATCTACAAGTGGTGACTCTAATGTAAAAATAAAAAACAAAAAAGATCTTTAATGGTTAGAGTATGTGACAAAAACAATTTTACAAGTGACAGTCTCCTTAAGGTCGAAGGTTCAATTCTCAGTGTGGGCGATGGAAAAGTGCAAATGCAAATTACTTAAGACCTCTATCCAGTCATGGCTGACGGAACAAGAGCATGCTACTCCCGTGCAGTAAATAAAGGGTTCTGTTTAAAATTCTGTCCAAATATCCGAGTTCAATAGAAACATTCCCAAGTTTGACAAGATTCACCTGAAGAATGTCAGAGGTTACATCGACTGAAACGTTGTGAAAAAGACATTCAAGATGAGAAAAATAGTCTGAAGAATCCAAATAATACAAATAACGAATCCTCATCTCAAAAATTCAGGAATGTAAGAAAAACCTCTCATCCATTCTTTTAATGAGATCATATTAATGAAATTTCCTGCTTTTCACACATCTCCCTATATTGTTTAAATTTATGCTTCCTCTGAGTTTATCAAATCCGAGCCTATCTTTCAAACTAATATCACATATCCATCATATTACAATTTCTTTCCATGCAACATATATCCGCAACCCTCACTAGTTTGGTTTCATTTCTATATATCATCACACTGCGTACACATGCCAATGGAAAAGTAAATAATTTTTTTTTCTATGAATGAAAATACATTTCTATCTTTTGAATATTCACAAACATTTTGCACAAGTTTTATTTGTTAACGAGCAGGCTGCCCGGTCCTAAAATACGCTTAAATATGATATTTTAATTTATGCGAATTTTGTATTATTATAAAGCCAATTTTCTATTGATTACACAAGAAAAAAAAAACTGTCATGGTGCCTGAGATTTTTCAACTGTTTTTACCTAATTTGAGATGGTCCTGGATATGACCTTAAACCATATCCAGTGGTGAGGCCCCAGCTTGCGGGCTTTGGGGAGTGTGGAGTCACCCCTTAATTGCCATTGCTCCCAGGTCCACTCTAACCCGGACTGGTAGTACCTGTTAGGGTCCCAACTATGGGTTGAATAGAAACTGACTTGAAAACAAATATTCTATTAAAAAAATTTTCTTAAATTTTCTTAAATTTTTGGATTCGGCATTAAATAACGTGAAAATGCCGTAAAACAAAAACAACCAACCAACCAACCAACCTAATTTGAGAGTACTGATTCATTTTTTTCTATCAGATCTACTTTTTTTCTGCTATGGTGTAAGAAGCCAATAGCTACAATAAAAACAGGCAAATCCAAAAAAATAATATTTTTATGTAACTTTAAGACACATATTCATGAAACCACACCAAAATATTCACAATTAAAGCTTGAAGTTGTAACAAATGCAAAGCATAGACATCGTCATCCATAAATTTATGTTTTACTGATTTTCTAGAATGGGAGGCTCAGGCATTATTGTGCTTTATAGACATAACAGTAGTCTGTAAACATGGTGGCATCTGAACGACCTTGAGAGCGAACTTCTATGTTGCTGATGTCTTGATGCAAGCACTCCACTTGTTCTTCATTCACATCAGCTAGATTTTCTGGAAACGGACAAGATGGCTGTGCAAAAAATGTAACTTGATTCTCATATTTGCACTCAGTTGATGGAGATTTATGAGTGATGTTTTAAAAAGCTCTTTGTAGTTGGACGCCTTTATTTTCCCCTAGAAGAGTTCTTACATTCGTAAATGCTGTCTAGGTACTCAATCCTGCAGGATTCATAAAATTAAAGAAATTTGTGTCATTTATTAAATTTAAAATTTGGAGTCCATAAAAAATTATAACTTTTAATCTCCCTATGGTTAGGACTGGAAATTTTACGCAGATATATTTGAAACAGTTGCCATCTTTCTCAAGAGCTTTCACAGTTTTATGATGCCAAGCTTTATGTGATGAGGAGGAAACACAATTTTGGAACGTTCCATGAAAGGAAAAGCCAAAACACTGAGAGTGCCAGGAATCAGTTCACTGCACACAGGCCAATCTTTTTTTTATTCAGTGCTCTGTTCTTGCCTTTCTATCCCACAAAGACAAGAAGCAAGTAAACCTTGTGTAGCTACCTTGTAATCTGAAGAGAAACCCAACCACTTTCAAATCAACATATATGATACCTTTGGTGCTGTCTGTATGAAATCTTTTCCAGAACAAATTTGATTTCATCATATTTTTCTTTGAGGCTCGTTGAATGGCCTAGAGGAACTGATCCATATAAGTTGTCATTGTGAAAAACACATTTTAAACTTCTTTTGGAATTGTCTATAAAAAGGCGCCAATTTGAAGAATAATACTGTTTGACACCAACCTACTGAGGTAGCTTGGTGTCAAACAGTATTATTTTTCAAATTGACACCGTTTTTCTGAGTGAAACATGGGAAGAATTCAATATGGTGTTTCTTATAGAAGGTTATGAAAGTTCCAGATTGGAGTAGATTGTTTTTCTCTGAATCTTGACGGTAAAAGTTCCGAAGATTCTTTGGAAAGGTCAGACCATTGTTCTCTTTGGGGGAAAAAAACTGTGGTAGTGAAGAAGGAGGAAAACTGACTTTTGAAACAGTGGCTTCACTATTGTTAGTGGACAAAATAGAGGCTTGGTCTTCTTCAGAACTAGACGATTCCAATTCAAGCAAGCCTTTAAACACTGGAACAGGAATTTCATTTCAGTGTGGAATTGACCTACTTGCAGACTTGAGATTTGGATAAACCAACAAATTCTTTTTCTTCCTGTTGATTCCTTTTGTTTTGATTGCACAGAAATGTTTTTTGGTTCATGCCAGACCATTCGAATACCAAAGCAAACTGACTTTCTATTCTATTTTGTCCACTGTCGCAACAAATTGCTTGCATAGAATATGGGGTACCCATGCCTCATCTTGCTCACCCAGCATTACTTTGAAATAAGCAAGATAAGCGCACTTCAAAAATTCACTGATCCATTTCCTGTTGGATTGCAACGTATACTTCCACAATTATAACAAAGCATATTTGGATTGTTTAAACAACGTTGCCTAGGAGACTATGTAGCCATGCTTAATTTTTGCTCCAAACATCTGCAACGAAAGTAAAATAATACAGCTTAATCATTTCTTGTCTGACTTATAAATGAATTCCTAACATTAAGAGAATAAACCTTACATTAATCCAAAAATCAACAAAAACATACCACAATCGATAAGCCTATTTACTACTCAGTGTCCACTTTCTACTAACTACATACCTCATTGTATAGCAAATTTGACTTTTACTTTAAGGTTTGTAATGTCATAATCAATTTACATACCACACAATAACAACTTACAATTGTAATTATCAAGCTAGAATGTATATAGAAACATGCTTAATGTATAGTTGTTGCACGCACCTATGCTTCACAGTCAGATAAACTATTCTAAAAAATAATGACTCTGAAGACTAGTACATACTCCACAGATATATTCAGTTAAATAGAGACAATAAAAACTGAAAGAGAAAAAATGACGTGTATGAGAAAGTAAAGGTAATAACGAGAGTAGGAAAGTAAAGGAATTAAAGAATTGAAAGACTGAATAAGTTTGTAAAGAAATGGAATATGAAATATCATGTTGCATGACGAAGTAAACAAACACATTGTCTAGAAGAAGAAATGAGTAAAACAAACCAGAAAGTGTGTTGGTCAGGGTTATTATATTGTATTCACTGTATAGTAGTGATTTTAAAAGTAAAACAAAAAAAGAACTTGGGTGCCATGAGCTAGAATCGAAACCAAAACATTTAACACTCCAGCCATAGTCATTACCACTTGAGCTAACGAAAGATGAATAAGAAAACTTAAAAAATTAAGGTAGTTAAACATATAAATGTATACAGGGTGACCCAAAAATAAACGGGCCCAACTCTAATTAGGCCTCATTTCTTAATGTTTTGTCCCAACGAAATTTAACACAGTGTATTCTTTGTCCCAGCTCCCACTGGGGTCTTGGTATACTCACGGTTGTTGATTCTGCTATATCCTGTAAAATAAGGGCAATCGGTGGATAAATAATGGAGATATCACGTTTTTTTTGGGGGGGGGGGTCACCCTGCATTCGCACACGTGTAACAGGAACATGCTTATTTGATTTACAACTTCTAGTTCCAATTTTATTTTTCATTTTGACCTCTTAGCAGCTATTTTTACCGGCTAAAAAACAAATCAAATTTTTTTCACAGGTCCTAATCCCCTATATATCAATTCGCAATTCTATATTCCAAAAATTTAACATTTGGTAGACCATTTTGCAGACAAACAGACAGATAAGATAATTTTATACTAACAGGCCGCCCGGCGTTGCTCGGTCGTAAAATATGTATAAATATTATATTTTAATTCTTGTAGATTTCTTATTTATTATTAGATAGTTCAACGCTCAATGAAGTTTCTGGCCACGGTTATAGTCTTTGGTGTGGTTTCAAGTGAGGGCCACATCATGCCACCTCACATCTTTGAAGTCGGCTTGAAAGTAAACATAAAAGTGTACCTGGATGTGCTGAAGAGTGTGATGATCCCGTCGTGCAATCAGATGGCCGCTGGCAGATCCTGAGTGTGGTAGCAGGATCTGGCATCAGTCCACAAGTCCAAAGAGACCCAGGTTTGACTTCAGAAAGAGTGCTATACTTTGTACCCTTCTCTCACTGTCCCCTCCTCCACAGACCTGCACCCACTGGACTACTTTGTTTTGTCGTGCATTGAGAACATCACCAACATGACCTCTCACAACACCAAAGCTAGCCTGATTGCCACCATGCACCGAGCTCCCACGAGCGTTTGTGGAAAAGGCATGCTTCCAGTTCCAGACCCATATCGAACCGGTGATTGAGTCTGAAGGCAGCTACAATAAATAGATATCAGCTCTACTATACAATCAAGTTACCTGAATTGATTTTTTCAATAAAAGTTTTAAAATAAAGCTGTAGTGTTGTTTTCTTGAGAGCGACAAATGTATCATTCCACCCTATATATATATGATGATTGCAACGTCTTGTCAGACGAGTGCCACTCCCTCAGACATTTAAAATCCATGAGCCCAAATGCCTGAGGAAGTATCTATACAAATATGATGTTACAGAGTCTTAGCTTTGTACGACAGCTAAGTCTCTCTCTCGGTTCAACATGTTGAGATCCAGCAAGAGCAAAATAGCCAGCAACAAATTAAACTGCAAATTAAACTATATATATATAAGATTTTGCAATATTTTCAACTTTTGTTGTAGATTCAAGCACAACCGTTTTTATTTTTTGTTTAACTTTCTTGACAGAGGGTTTCTTTTTGGTGACGCACTCGTATAGATTGTTTCAGTCTTTTAACCTTGGTGCTATCATCCTCTTGAGGTTTTCACTTTTGTTGTAATCAGCAATGTTTGATTGAATGCCATTAAGCTTTAAAACCATCTTCAATCAGTTTATTTTTATATTCGCTTTTCTTTTGAGCCGGCGATTGTTAACAAGAATAACCAAGATGTCGGCGCTATTGTTTCTCCAAAGCCATCACTATTAATAATGGCAATCTTTTAATTACATTTAAGCATTGTTTGTTGTATCCATTGGCTAGACAGTGGATTAAGCGAATTATTTCTTTTATGAGATGAGATGCGAGATTTGATGTACCAACTGATTATAGCACATATTGTATATTTGGTAAGCTTGTTGCATTGGTGTCACTTTCTGACCAATGCAATTAGAAGAGGTAATTTGTGTTGAAACAAACAGAATATACAGAGAGAAAAAGTTGTAGCACGTAACATTGAGATGGCGGACTCCATCATCAAGAATCGGTACCTCTTGATCTATTTATACAGTTCAGAAGAGTCCAAATTTTATGCATGAGTGAGTCCCCACAACAGTATACATAAACCTAAACATCTCTTTGAAAAATAGACACTTATTTTCTTCACCTGACGTATTTGATATTAGTTAACTCCCAAGTTTCGATGAATCAATATCTCTATAATCTATATAATTATAAAACTCAAATGACCTTGTAACGAATGATGTAACCCACTTTCTGGTTTACGATATCCTGTTGCGCGCACAAACATTAACCCATAACAACGTAAACAAATAAACACAAATCGCTTCTTTTGCAGATTTTGACTGAAATATTAACGTTATTATTTCGATGGGAAGAGTGGGGGTGTTTTGCAACTATTCTTCATTACAACTATACTGTCGCTATTTTCTTACAACTAAACAACTTTAACTCGTTGACAAACATAAGGACAATTGTAGTAAAGCCAAGACTACTACTACTACTCTCTATCCGTCCCTTTTCCTTCCTTTTTTATTTGTTGTTTACATTTCTAGATAGAAAATAGTTGTGTGAGAACGGTGAATTTGTTGACACACTTACTAATCTGTTTCAATGTTAGTATTATTTTATTTATTTAGGTTTTATTTTTTTGCTTCGGGTTTTATTAATTATTTTTTTTTTTTAGATTTTAAGTTTCTATAACTTGGTTGAAGGATTCCAATATGGATTTTTCATTCTTATATTTCTCATCGGTAGGTTCATGTGCGCTTTTGCTGCTAAGTGACTTTCGTCGGCGTTCGATTCGTAGGAAAATCATGTTTAATTTTCGATTTTTGAGCGATTATTCGGAAAAATAGGTAACTTTACACGAATAGGGAGGATTTTTTTTGTTTGAGTGATCCGTCTGTGATTTTTCATTTTAATATACTTTCATAGAAATGTTTCTGTTATGTGAAAAAAAAAACTTTTTTCTTTACGTCATAAGTGTCACGTTCATACATGAATTCCATAGCTAATATAACATACTGACCCAACGGGTCACCGGAAGTCTAGTGTTTTATATAAACAAAACTCAACATTCATTCTTTAAATATTAAATACAGTAGAACCCCGAGATGCGGTATTAAAAATTAGTAACAAAATACAGTACAATATACAATACGCATGTATATAATCAAATAACATTATAAATAATACCGTAAGGCCGGGCAAATACCATAACCAAGGGCAGGAAAACATTGTATTGCACGTTATAACCTGAAAAACCTGTATCATAGGACCACCGTATCACGGGCTTCTACTGTAACCAGATTTTCTTTATTTTTCTTATCTTAAATTATCTATATCATAGTTCTCTTAGTCTGTCTTTCTGTCCATTCCATTTTTTCTTGGAAATTACTGAGCCAGTCTAATTAAAACTTTGTGGGTTTTGTTATAAGGTGCAGCAAATTAAGTAGTATGGTATCCGTTTGATGCACAGTTAGAGATTAATTGGGATTAATGCATTAATAGGGATTAGTATTTAATGGAAAAATGGGCACAAATTTAATCATATCCAACCAACAGTTTGACATAAGCACTCATTCTAATAAGTCAACGGGTTATAACTTTTGACCGTTTTTAACAGGCTAAGTGCAATTTATAATATAAATCTTAAGTGTTTGTTTAAAAGTATGTATGTATGTATGTATGTATGTATGTATGTATCACAAAAACTTTCGACAGAGGCGACGGATTTTCATGAGATTTGTGTCATTTTGAATCTCGACCCTTTCGAATATCGAAAGATTGGCTAAAAACATTAATTCCTTTTTTTCTTTTTTTGCTCGACACACACTTCCGGGTACTCAGACTAGTTTATAATATAAATCTCACCTGTCTGTTTAAATGCATATATGTATGCATGTATGTATGTATGTATGTATGTATGTATGTATGTCTGCTTAAAACTTTCGACATGGCAACAGATTTTCACAAGATTTGTATCATTTTGAAGTTCGACGTTTGGACGACAAATACAGAAAAATTGGCTAAAAACATTAATTCCTTCGCCCTCAACTGGACCCTTTTCTATAAGGAGGGTCGCTTTTTTCGCTGATATTTTTGCAAATTATCCACTATTTTCTATTGACTCGCCTTAATTTAAACCTTCGCCACTTCCGATTTGGCGATGGACGCAACAGCAAAGACGTCACGTTTTTTTTGTTTTTTTTTTCATGTTTTTTCCTCCTTCGCGGTACGGGTTCAAGCCTACCTGCCTACTACCACTTTTTTTTTTTTTTTTTTTTTTTTTTTTTTTTTTTGCAATACACACCTCCAAACACTCGGGCAACGCCGGGCACCCAGGCTAGTTTTTACATAAGAATGCGACTTTGATATGAATTGAATTATGTTTCGGATCTAGAATTTCTTTTTTTTTTTTCTTTTTTTCTTTTTTTTTTTTCTTTTTTTTTTTTTCTTTTTTTTTTTTAGACGCGCGAATCTCCGCAAAAAGACAGTTCTCTTATTGTGACGGTGAAAAACATCACGTCTTTACTTGACAAGTGGATGAGAGAAAAAATAACTTTTTCTCTGCAGGTGACATTGGGGTATTCCTTCCGCACATATGCACTCGTTTCTGCTTTGGTGTGTAAGGGGTGAATCGCATTGGTTAACAAAATCTGATGGAGAAAACAATCGAAATGAGAGAAATAAAAGAAGGAAACAAATATGTGAATGATAAATAAAAGTCTCCTGTTTTAATGCTAAGCCACCAGATAAAGCCGTTGCAATTAATTTGCTGTATAATATTTTGGTATTCGTACTTTGGTGTTGATCATGTATTTCAGGTTTCTATTTAATGTTTTATTCTGGTGCTGGTGATGAGACTTTATTCAAATAAAAAAATATATAAAAATGTAAAATAAAAAAAATTGTGAAAATCACAATAGTTCGTTGAATCCAAATAATACCAATTATCTCAAAATTTCAGAAAGACCAAAAAGAAAATTGTATCGTCTCAGAAACGATTGTACACTGATTTGTTATTGATGTTGAATTCTTGGTGCCTAAATAAATGATTTTTCCAAAAATCATATTACCATTTGATATATACATATAAATAAATTCACACTGAAGAAAACCGAAGGATCGGTCTAAATTATGTGCTTTTGAAAGAAACATTTTCGTTTTTTTTTTGTTTTTTTTTAAACTTTTTGTATTCCTACACGTCAACACATAGGAAATAAATACACAAAAGATATAAACATTTATATATTTTTCATATTGATATTTGATCCATATATATATACATATATTGAATTGAAATATATGATTTTCAGAATGTGAGAGATTATATATAATAAATTCCACAGCCAAACAACGTCGCAGCCCACAAGAGCCATGACAGTCTTGGACTTCTGGTTCATGACTGTCAATGCTCTTGTGGCCTGCAACGTTGTTTGGCTGTGGAATTTATTATATATATATATATATATATATATATATATATATACTAGCACACCGTTTAATGTTGCCTAGTCATAAAATAAAAATACACTTTAATATATTTTAATGTATGCAAATTCCTTATTTATTATTAGAGAGCCAATTATTTATTGATTATTATAATGAATCCAATATTTAGTAGTGATTTCAAAAGTTTTTTGTTTTTTTTTAATATGACTCGGGTGCCATCAGCAAAAACTGAAACCAAAGCATTTAACTTTCTAGTGGTGTTCGCTACTATATGTACTAAGGGCAGATGTCTATCAAAACTTTAAAAATTGATGCAGTTTAACATATAAATGTATTTTTGCACATGAGTAGAGGAGCATTTAAAGTTGACTTATGCCTGCCAATTCCCATTTCCAATTTTTAAAATTTTCATCCCTTAGCAGCTACTTTTACCGGCTAATGATCAAAACGAATTTGTTCCACAAGTCCGAATCTCCAATATATCAAGTTTCAAGTCTGTAGACCAAAACTTGACAGAGCAGTTTGATAGTTCCTCATCCAGAAACACGCAGACAAAGTCACTTACATATATATATATATATATATATATATATATATATATATATATATATATATATATATATATATATGCACCAGGTTGAAGGTATTCAAGAATGATAACTTATGAATTTAACGAGGTTGTTAAGAGTGCCCAATGAAAGAACAGCAAACAAATTTACATGGTTGCGACATCCAATAAATGATGGTTAAAACCAAAAGACCTCGTCAGGCAACTTAATAAATTGTTGCTTTCCACAGAAGAAACTAGTCCTCAAATATATATATATAAATATCAGCTGGGGAAAGGTGTATGTCTAGATGCACTGATGAGTTGTAATACAACGAAACAGTACTGTACGTGGATGACAATTAAATCCCCCCTCTTTGGGTTGAGCACTTTGTAAATATATTTTTACCTGACATGTATTTAAGCTATTAAGCGAAGCTCACTATTAATTTGTTTGTAAACAAGCTGATGGTTAGAGCACTGTTGCAGCGCGCGGGTGTGGATTTAATACACACTCGAGGAGAAATATTTATAGCACTGATTCGTGTTCCGATAGTGAGAGTTGCCGACTATCAACGGTTGTAGGTTCGGACCACTGATGGGTTGTGATATAACAAAACAGTATTGTATATATATATATATATATATATATATATATATATATATAAAAGGTTTTTTAATTTTTTTTTTCATAATATTATTTTGTATTCCTGCACGTCACCAATTGAAAACGAATATAGAAAAGTTATAAGCTTTTATACTTTTCGTATTCTTTTTTATTCATATATATATATATATATATATATATATATATATATATATATATATATATATATATATATATATATATAAAATAAAAATTACGATTAAATTTACCAAAATGATCCAAGATGGTAAAATTAAATTATATTATAAATATTAAAGAATTAATATTTATAAAGTTATCTCAGCCAGATGTAAAAGCTCGATGAAACCAAATAGGAGATAGAGCTTATAATACGAGCAAACAGTTAATAAAACGTGTTAAAAAACACTTTGAAATGAGTTAAAAACATATTTTATCTGAAAAGAAAACACTAGATAAGTGGAGAGTCCTTAATCCGCGGAGTTTCGAGGAAATATTTTCCTTCTCATCAGAGGGTAGGAATTAGAAAAATGCGAGATCAGATTTTGCATGCAAAAGTATTTGATGAAACAACTAGTAAGTCAAAGATCTTACTTGAAAACAAAAAACAGTGAAACAGAGGGAATAAATAATAATCTTAACGTTATATATTTGGATTTTACCGTCACTGGATTATTTATCTTCCACCAGACTATCCATTCGTGTGTAATCACCTTTTTCTTCACCATATTCCCTCGGATTAATGACTATCCACTTATCTAGTGTTTCCTTTTAAGATTAAATATGTTTTTAACTCATTTCAAAGTGTTTTTTTAACATGTTCTATTAACTGTTTGATCGTATATATATATATATATATATATATATATATATATATATATATATATATATTTATGTGAATAAATGAAATAGTTATATATATATATATATATATATATATATATATATATATTTATGTGAATAAATGAAATAGTTATATATATATATATATATATATATATATATATATATATATATATATATATATATATATATCGTGTGAATTCAGACAGCATTTTAGCAAATTCTCAAATATCTTCGAAGCTATCAACATCAATAACTCAACAACCTACAATTAATAATAATGCTTAGCATAAACACTATTTTATCCTATGACTCTAATTCTTACATACGAAATTTAAGTTGTCTACAGACGCTTGCCTCCAAGCTGCTTTTGAAATTCCCTTCTTTTTCTCTATCTATCTTGTTCATTTGCTTTTTTTATGATTTTATGATGATGATTCGATGAAGAATCGAAAACGTTTGTACTTTTAAGACTTATGGAACTTATATTATATTTTTCTTTAATTTTCACCCAATAAAAGATAATAAAATATCGAAAAATAAACAGGTATAATTTAGCAAAAATATAAATGTAAGCTGTCTGTGCTGATGAATGTAATATGTGTGTAATTTGGGTATTCCATTTAAAACGATTGCCTCTTGTATAAAGGGAAGCCATGTTTGTAAATCTCTGGAGTGTTCTTTTTTGTAGGAGAATTTACATTCTGGAATGGACGAATAGTCAGTTCTCATCCAATGAGATTTGGTGGAATCGGAGAAAGAAGAAATCATTATTTTTGGAGTCGGGAAAAGGACAGATTATGTTATGTATAGAAGTAAATGAGCCAGATAATGAGGGTGCAACCCCATATTTGACCAAGATGCAGAACACCGTCCAGTGTTGACTGAGAGCGGTGTGAGTACTTTTTATTTAAAGGGAAAAATAGCTACTACTTCCACTATAGATGGTTTTAATGTGATGACGTTGCTCCTAGGATGTAATGTAGGATTTTAACATAACGAATAAATGTAAGATGGCATTCAAAAGTTACATAATAATTAGTTAGTGGCTAATAGTATAGACATAATAAACTTGGATGTGGCATCTGGTGGAGCAAACCTAGTGTACTTTGGTCCAGAGAGGAATTTCTCCAATCAAATCATTATGTATGGAGATGAGATTTTATTTATACAAGCATTTGCCTACATATTTGTTTCAAGAAACATTTTAAGTTTGTAAAAGCTTACATTGAAATGTCTTGATATGTAGCCAAATGTTTGTATGAATAAAACTTTTATTATATCACTTTATATACACATGATTGAAAAAGTACGAAAAGTATTGCACTATAGAAATGCGTTGAAGAATAGAACAGATTTGTCTGCGTTAAAGAATTGATGCATTTTGATTGATTAAAACCAGATAATGTTTGAAAGTTTCTATTAGTTCAACCACAAAACAATTTAGTCACAAAAGTAGAAGCTAATCTTGCACGTATTTTTATAGTTAATCATTATGTTCTCTTTTAAAGAATTTCATTTCCTTTTCCTCTTTTTCTACTTCCCTTCGTCGTGTTTCGTTTCCTTCATTTTTCTCTTACTATTTTCATTTTATTTTCGTTTCTTTTTTTTTTTTATAATTTCGTGTTCTTTTCTTCGTTTTATTTTCCCTTTTTCTTTTCTCTTTCTTTCGACTATCTTTTCTTTCTTTTCTCTTTCTTTCGACTATCTTTTCTTTCTGTTCTCTTCCTTTACTTTCTTTGCTTTTCCTTCCTTTTCTTCTCATTTTTACCATAATTTTCCATTTCCTTCCCTTCCCTCCTTCCCTGTACTTCTTTTTTCCTTTACTTCCTTTTTATTCCCCTTCATTTTCTTTTTTTTCTTTCTTTCCCTTCCTTTCTCTTTTTTTTCCTTTTTTCTTTTTTTCTTCCTTTTCATTCATCTTCCCTTTCTTTTTTCTTTCCTTTCTTTTCCTTTCCTTCCTTTTTCCTTTCCTTCCTTTTTCCTTTCTTTCCTTTTCCTTTACCTTTCCTTTTTTTCTTTTCCTTTCTTTGTTTTTTCCTTTCTTCTATTCCTTTTTCTTTTCCTTCCTTATTCCTTTGTCTTCCCTTTCTCTTTTTATTTCCTTTTTCTTTTCGTTTTCCTTTCTTTCCTTTTTCCTTTTTTTCCCTTTTTCATTTTCTTCCTTTTCCTTTCCGTTCCCTTTCATTAGCTTGCTTTTCTTTTCCTTTTCCTACCTTCCCCCCTTCGCACTTTTCTTTCTTTTCCCTTTCTTTTCCCTTTCTTTATCTTTCTCTTTCCTTGACTTCCCCCTCCCATTTCCATTCCTTTTCTCTTTCTTTACGTTTGCTTTTCCATTTCTTTTTGCCTTTCCTTACCTTTCACTTACCATTCTTCTGCTTACCTTTCTCTTTTCCCCATCACATTTATCTTTTACGTTTTACTTAACCATTTTACTTAACCATTTTACTTAACCATTTTATTAAACCATTTTACTTAACCATTTTACTCAACCATTTTACTCAACCAATTTACTTAACCAATTTACTTAACCAATTTACTTAACCATTTTACTTAACCATTTTATTTAACCATTTTACTTAACCATTTTATTTAACCATTTTACTTAACCATTTTATTTAACCATTTTACTTAACCATTTTACTTAACCATTTTACTTAACCATTTTATTTAACCATTTTACTTAACCATTTTACCTTTACTTTCTCCCCCCCCCCACTTTTTAAATACTCCCCATTTGTTTTTCTTTCCTTTCTTAGCTTTTTCGTTTTCTCTTATCTTTTTCATCACTGGTGCCCAACTAAACACAAAATGTTTTTGCCATGCATCAAACCTTGCTCAAAATAGATATCTCCAAAAGAAAACAAAACCATCCTCCGAAAATCAAATATAACAAAAACCTCGCCTTTGCTCGAATGACTTAGCCGAAGAGGTGAAGGACTCCGCATCTCGTATTGACCCGAGGTTATTTTAAAGTTAGATGCAGCATTATTATTCTACCTAATGTAAATCTTGTACGAGCGTTATCTTCTCTGCTCAACTGATTTATTAGATCTTCTACTTGAATCCCATTTGCGTCTTCTCCAAGCCTACTTAACCTCTCTCGGCTCAAAAATGAATGAGCAGAGAGATAAAACACTAAATCCATGGAAACCTGGCGTCACCCGGGCCAAATTATCACATCACAGAAGGAATCTTGCCAAGAAAGTAGAATTGTTGATCGCAGCTTCGTCTCATTCTTTTTTTTTATTTTTTAAACTCATATTCACCCCAAACAAAGCATAATATCGCCACTTGGACATAAGGGGCTACTGTGTAGGACCATGCCCAGAAAAGATTAACAAGACGTTGTTGATTTACGTTACATTAGAACTTCTGCTTATCAGTACAGTCAGGGAAGTAGGTAACAGGAAGGGAATTCCAAAATCCAGCAGTTCGAGAGGAAAAAGCTATTAGAATAGAAACATTTCTGGCATTTAATAAGCTCAAGAGTAAAGGGGTGTGATTTTGTTGCTAAGCGGGTTTGTGAGGCTATGTACATCGAGGGGGCACAAGTGCAATGAGTTCATCAGAGCACATTCCATTAAAATACTTGTTATGTATTGGGTTTTGTTGTTTGTCTGCAATCTTCTTCAAGAATGTTTCCATGCAATATGATTTTGAAAGCCTAATCTATGGTTGAATGAACAAGTAAAGAGATAGAACACTAAATCCCTGGAAATCTGGCATAACCCGCTTCAAATTATTTCATCACAACAAAAATCTTGCCAAGAAAGTAACGTCTGTGCCGTTGCGTTCATTGTCAAGCTGGAAGTGACATCGGTTTAAATTAAGGCTAGACAATCGAAAAGAAGGGGATGACTTTCGAAAATATCGGCGAAAAAAGCGACCCCTCCCTCCCTATAGAAAAGTGACCAGTTCAGGGTGAAGGAGTCAATGTTTTTAGCCAATTTTTCGATATTTGTCGTCCGAAGGGTGGATATTTAAAATGATATCAATATCGTGAAAATCCGTTGCCTCTGTCGAAAGTTTTAGGCAGAGATACATACATACATGATGGCAGCAAATTCGTTTTCGAACATTGCCATTACTTGATATAGCACATATAAAAAAAATATATGCAGAAACATGAAAACAAATCAGTGATAGGCCGCACTAAGGTGGTTTTTAAGCCCTGCCAAACTCTGACATTCCTTGGCACACATTGTACAGACATGATTGCCACTAGCAGCACGTTCTCGATGGTCACTTCTATGACTATTCAAATGCCGCTTCAAACCACCTGCTGTTTTGCACATCTGCCCGCAGTTGACACAGGTTAGATCTGGCATCACAAGACTGTTTTGTGACCAAATGCGCTGATGAGTAGTCTGGTAGCTTATCAGCCCAGTTCTGCTCAGACATAATCTCCTACATACATACATACATACATACATACATACATACATACATGGTGATTGTCACTTCTTGACAGAAGAAGACCATCTTTCTCTTCCTCTATTCTTGATTACTCATTTATTTTCATGTATTTTTGAAATATCTTTTTTTATTTTTTAATCATATACACATATATACACTTATACACACATACATATATACATGTGGAGATGTGATCAAGATGCATCAATTCCTATTTTCTGTGGGAACGAAGGTGGCTCTTCAGACCAGCCCTGCTCTTACACAGTCTGTTGCAAAGGTCACACTTAAGCTGAGATTGAGGGATGCCAACTGGTGCTGTTCTACTGTGGACGCTCATATGACGCTTCAGGCATCCACTCAATTTACAGACCACAGAGCAAACAGAACATCTGTGCCCTGCAATGTTTTCCCCATCAAAGAAAGATTGATCTCCATGTGAACGCTTGTGGCTAGCTAGGCCAGCTCCGGATAAAGTCATTTTACCACATAAATCACAGGTGTGGTTCTGCATGAAATCCTCCAACAGACCTGATATATCTGACAGATTTTTCTTCCGGATATCATGCTTTATTTTTGCATGCTCATATTTTTTCTTCTCTTCTCAAAACTCTCATAGCCATGATAGACCAAGGAGCGCCACTTTTTACGATCATTGGAAGCACTTTCCCAACTGAACACGTCAATACCAAGAGCTTTAAGATTATCTTTGATGTTATCCTTAAAGTGTTTCTTCGGTTTATGTTGTGGACGCTTTCCTTGTGTAATTTCACCATAGAACAGGCGCTTTGGCAATCTATTGTCGTCCATCCTTGTCAGATGCCCAGCCCACCTCATCTGGTTGCATATAATCAACTTCTCGATACAAGGTATTTCTGCTCGCATGAGAACATCCATATCAGGTATAAAACTGCTCCACCTGATGCCCAGAATGTGTCTCAGGAATTTCTGGTGCACTCTCTCCATGACTTTTATGTGTCTACCATAAGTTGTCCAGGCCTCAGAAGCGTAAAGCAGGGATGGTAAAATACAAGATTGATAGACACTAATCTTTGTATGAATAGTACATACATACATACATTTAAACAGACAGGTGAGATTTATATTATAGATGACTTTGAAAGCCTAATCTATGGTTGAATAAATAAGCAAAGAGATAGAACACTAAATCCATGGAAACCTGGCATAACCCGGGTCAAATTATTGCATCACAGCAAGAATCTTGCCAAGAAAGTAAATTTTCGTAAATTAACAAGTTAATCTAAAAGATTTGTTCGTTGTGAGTATCTGGTTCTGTCGTTTGTCTGCTATTCTCTTCATCAATGTTTATTAAAAGTAGATTTTCTGAACGTTTTTAATGGAATGTGCTCTATCTTACTATCGCTTGCCAGGGAGTGTGACTTGGTATGTCTGGGTCATGGGGACATCTCTGGAAAAGCACGGCATGCTAGCTTTCCAATTATGAACCCCAATATAAACAACAGATGCATTCCTTTTAGATGAAGAAGTTGAGATGAAGTCTGCTATGTTTGCTCAACAGAGCTTCTCTTCAGGGTTTCCTGTTGTCAGTTTTTGGTGTCATTGGTGGTGGGATCCATCAGCTGAAAATTGCACACCGTATAAAATAACCAAATAACATGATATGATCTTCTCACTATGCTAACTCCAGAAGAAGTGCAGAGAACAAAACAGGCTATTGCCTCCATTGACCTTAGTAGAGATGGACTATTCAAGATGCTGCCTCTCATTGGCTGCCCTCCCAAACTTTTAAGCTTTATAGAGTCACTTCATATAATGAGCACCATGCAATTCGATGGAGACACCTCTGCTGAATTTGGTGTAAAAGCAAATAATATTTTCTTTATATAAAAATAGAGATTTATTAGCAAGGGCATCCGACACATCAGATTTCTTTGTGTTGTATTGCATCTTTGATAATCGGAGATCCTATCTTTTAAAAATGTGGTAAAGGGGTGATAACATATGTACGAACATGAAACTGCCTGCACATAGCATTAAATAGATACAAAGTTTTAAAATATTTTTGGATTTCTAATGAGGGTGTGACCCTAATGGTTTCGACGATCTTAATTATAACTTACGATTAGGACAATCAACCAATGAGTAACTTCTAACTTTGTTATAAAAAATATCGAATTTTGGATTCAATTCAGTTTGCTGTCAACCTCTGTCTCGAAACGACTGAATCGTGACTGCATTGATTCTTTACCGCCATCTTTATTATTAAGAACTATTCAACACTCGAGATCGTGACTGCATTGATTCTTTACCGCCATCTTTATTATTAAGAACTATTCAACACTCGAGATCGTGACTGCATTGATTCTTTGCCGATTTGATTTACTGCCGCCATCTTTGTTCAACATAATGTCTCAACACTTAGCACAAAGAATTACTATTGTTTCACGTATCGCGAGTGGTCATTTTTCAAGATGGCTGCATCTTATTTACGTGATTTTTGATGTATGATCTTTGAATATGTTTTTTTTTACAACGATCAATGGAGCAAGGTGTCAGAATTTAGCAAACTGTCATTCACATATCACATTATGGTAGCCAGAATATTTCTCCAACAATACAACCTTATTTTATCGTTATTTCCATGGCAGGTGCTCGTCTGAACTCCAATCTCTGGTCCCCCCTCGCCAATCTTTCATGAAAAACACCCATCTAGCTGAATGCACTGTGAAAAATTTCCCCCACTCTATATCTGTGCCTAAATCAAAACACGGATTCCATGAACAAAGCTTCTTTCTTAGAACTGCACGCCTGTGGAACTCTGTTCCGTCTGCCTGCTTCCTACCGGACTACAACTTGGATGTCTTCAAGTCCAATGTTAACAAATTCCTAATGAACCGCCCCCTTAAGTAAACACTTCATCAAATCTCCACACTAACGTACTGTACTTGCAATAACCCTTATCCCTGAGTGGCTTCCGGGCCTTGATAAGTGGTGATCACTGTGTAAAAAAAAAAAAAAAAAAAACGCCAAGAAAATTCCAATCTAAAAAAAATATATTAACGCCGAACTAGACATAACATTAAAACAAGAATGATTTGTTTTTGTTGTTTTATTCTATGGCACATCAACCTTTTTGGAGTTATTTAATGCTGAATCTAGTGATTTTAATTACAGTTCCTATGCTTCAAGTTCTTATATCATCAAATATTTATTTATGTTGTTTGGTTTGGTTGGTTTGTAAGGGAAAATTGTTTTTGCCTTGGACTTTGTACAACATGATTGAGTTCTGGTCAAAATTCTTGAGTTTGACAAGGTACATCTGAAGAAGATCAGGGGTGACATCGACCAAAACGTTGTGAAAATAGTACTCAAGATGAGAACAGTAGTCCGAATAATCCAAATAATATGAATAACATCAGTGTTTTGTCAGGAAGTCAGTATCTTCGGACAGCCCAATCAGATGACGTTAGTTTAATACAAGGAACGATAATGCTTACGACTGATCTAATGGATTGTCTTGTAATATTTGAGAAACAAAAAAGCTCAGACTGCATGGATTCACTAAATTTAAACAAAACTATTTTATGACTAGCAGGGAAACTCGAAGTTGCCTGGGATTGAATGAGGATCAATGAATATTCCACATTTCTAATATTTGTATTGTTATTAAAATCGGTGAAATCACCCATTTTTCAATCAAATCGATTGATTGCCTGCTGTAGTTCGGGGCTCCACCACAGTGCACTAGGAGGAAACTTCACCAGCCTCCCCACAGTGACTTAGTCCACAATATATTGTAGTCTACATTGCACTGTAGAGAATCTACTGTTGATTTTATAAAATTATTTTTATATAATGCCTTGAATTAAAGTTTAAAATGCAAAAGTCAAGTATCATGATTCAATTGTGCTTTAACCAGAAGCATTCATTTCCAACATACCCCAGTCTTATCAAAGAACCTTTTGCGGTGATAAAACTTCTCAAACGCACCTGCGATGTAAGACTATATTTGATCATAATCACTGTTTCTACTTTAATAAGAATTTTTTTATTATCGATTTCCAATACAAACCTATCTAACAACACTGCCAGACACATAAAGTACATTTGTGTGAAATTGCAAAGAATTCGGCCCAGCCGTTTCAGAATCCATAGGGAATGAATCCACACAAACAAAGTGCCTTTTATATGTAAGTAGAGATAACATTGCATGTTTTCAAGTACAGCAAAAATGCAAAATGTTTTTTGAAACTGAATGCATCAAATTCTTGTACAGAATACATTGTGCAAAGAAAGACGTCTTCTGCCTTGTGTCTAGAATACCAGAATCTGTTGGACAGAGACTGACCCAATGTTTTATTCAATTCTAGAAGGTCAACCCTCTCAGGCCTTATCTTCTCACTTTTTTGAAGGAGTTAATTTATAGCTAACTGCCTGAAGCGCCCTCACTAAGAAACGTTTATTGTTCTCCTCAGGCAATGTTTAAGGGGTCAGAGTGCATTTGTGTAATGACTTATATCTTCTCACCTTCCGGCCTTGTACAACATCTTACCATGGTAAAACATTTCAATTCCAAATAGCTAAACTCATTGAAAACCTCAAAGGATGCAGAAATGCACAGGACGATAGGTCCACTTTGGCCTGAAGTGGAAATAACTGTTAAAGCATCAGGTGCTACCAGATCAGGTTGTCTGAAGATACCGGTTTCCTGAACAAAAATGCACCAAACATTGATGTTATTTTTTTTTTTCATTCTCTTTATAAAACTCAGTCATGTTCTGCAAAGTCAAAAACAACAATTTAAAAAAAAAAAAACATCTAAAACTCAACACCATGAATATGTATTTGAAGATATAAAGGACTACAAGGTTCAGTATTAAATAACCCCAAATGGTTGATATGCCATAAAATAAAACAACCCATTAAAACAAACCAATTTAAATGAAAAACAGCCAATTAAAATAAAAACAACCAATCTGTGGCTGCATGGATTTGATCCTGGCTAATGGAGTCAGAGATGGCTTCGTTGCTGAGTTCAAATCTCTCGACCGGTGTTAATCGTGACACCCTGCACTGATTATTATGAATATAGGCTTTTAAAAGTTGGTTGTAAAGAATATTTGTAAATTTTTAATTTAAGCGTCAAATGTTGTACGTACATATAATTGTTGCTTGAAACGATCTAGGTCGTCGACAAATACTCAGTTAGTGCATAGGTTAGACTTAAAAAGAGTTGTCCTCTGTATAGAAAATGAAGGTAGGTTTAACGTTGTCTTTAATAATCATGTCCGCCTGAAGAGACATTTACCCTAAGTGGTTTGAACTATCTTCCTTTAAAGAAAGTTCTATGTGAAAATCAAATTCACAAGCAGCCTCCAAGGTAGATGATCCCCACCAGGGTAGATGATCCCAACCAGAGTAGATGATCCCCATCAGGGTAGATGATGACTTTACGTTTTAGCAGATCTTGTTGGGAGGTGTCGTATCTGCTCCCCACTTATCCCGGCAGTGTTCCCAGTCGCTGTAAACTTCTTCTTGCCACTGGAATCAAGCTGTGATGACTTAGGAGAGAAGTAGATAGGGATTGTGCAACCTTGCTTCACAATTCAGCACATCATCCATCATTTGTCCAGGATTATCAGATGGTTATCATCATTCTGACAAATGAACATCCTTACAATACTGGTATGGTGTGAGAAGTTTACTAACCTGGTAGAGGGAGTTTACCTTATTTGTAGCAGACTTGGTAATAAAGTCTTTATTTAAAAAAAAAAAAGAATGTAAAATAAGAATGAAAGTAAGACCAACGGGGAAACATTAAATAGTTACAGTTAACATAAAAAAAGAGAATGGCAAAGAATATGATATACTGCACAACCGCAAAAACAGCCTCCCATAGAGATATAAGCACACGTCTAAAAACTTGTATAGGTTTTACAGCAAGTTTTTCGATTGAAGATTATTTGATGCTTAACACAGTTTTTTTTCTTTGAAATCCAAGAACATCAAGAAGTCAAACCTCTGAAATTATTCTTTAGTGCAAATTCTTCTTGACTGGTTTTCTATTTCCTGACTTCTCAGAGGATGGGCTCTGTGTTTAACTAAAAGACCAAAGAGTTTCGGTACACTAGCTTTGAGCAATTGTCTGGCACGACTCATTCATGATAAATAAATGTATAGATATCAGCAGAATGAGATGAACGCCAAGGAAAGAAATTCTATGGTGTATCTTTGCGGATGAAAATGCTCATCTAATCTGACGATACAGAAACAATTGATAATTGCAAACATATGCATCCAAATATAACGATTCCAGTTATCTATCTATCTATCTATATCTATCTATCTATCTATCTATCTATCTATCTATATATATATATATATATATATATATAAAATATATTTTAGTCATCGACATACAGACCTGTTTTGTTGTTTCACAACTCATCAGTGCCGCTAGACTAACACCTCTCCCAAGCTGAGGATCGAACCTAGAACCGTCGTGATGACAGTCGGCAGTCCTACCCCCTGACTACGGAATCGGTGGCCGAAATTAAACTGTCCGAACGTCTATTTAAATAAACATCCGTTCGCCACTCGTAGAGGGCTCAAACGTTTGTTTGTAAACAAACCGCGAGCTTCGCATTATTTCAACTAAATTAAGTAGCGAGTAAGATAATTTACGAGAGTGCTCTACCGAAGAGGGGAGCTTTATAAAATATATTTTAGTCATCGACATACAGACATGTTTCGTTGTTTCACAACTCATCAGTGCCGCTAGACTAACACCTCTCCCAAGCTGAGGATCGAACCTAGAACCGTCGTGATGACAGTCGGCAGTCCTACCCCCTGACTACGGAATCGGTGGCCGAAAAACTCGTTTCTTATCGTTGAGCAATTTACAGTTGAAATAAAGTCGATCAATTCAGCTCACATGCGCAAATCATCATATAATGATTAGATCACTCTGACAGACGTTATAAACATTTAAAAATAAATGTTAAAATTTCAACAATATTTCTCATTTCTTTTATGGGTCTTAGTCGGTTAAAATAGTTTTTAAATGATCAAACATGGGTCAAAATTGAAAAAAAAATCGTTATACATTTTGCACATTCATCTTAGTTTATTTTTAATCAGCTCATATGCATGTCACGTTCATACAGTGGTAACATCATCAGCTTTGCATGCTACAGTTTTGTTTTGGTTTCGATTCTAGCTGATGGTACCCAAATACTTTTTTAAAATTTAAATCGCAACTTTATAATAATATATATGAAATCTGAACAAATTAAAATATCATATTTAAGCGTATTTTACAATGAGGCAAAGCTGTGTGCCCCTCTCCTCTCTAGTAAATGGATAAAGCAAATTTGAAAATCACTAAAAACCTTTCAAAATCATTATGTATTTTAAAAATCCCACAGAAAAGACATTGCAAGCCGGTCACTGCTCTATCGTTGTTTTCATGGTAACTGCTCATTTGAGTTATGGTCCCTCCTTGCCAAACTTTCACACAAAAAACAAAACATGCATCTTGCTACAACTACTATCAACAATTTCTCCCACCCCCTATCTTTGCTTAAATCTAAATACAAATTCCATGAACAAAGTTTCCTTCCTAGAATTGCCTGCCTATGGAAATCTATTCTGCTGCCTGCTTTTCAGCTGACTACAATATGGTCGCCTTCAAGTCCAATGTAAACAAGTTCTTATTGAGCCATCCACTTAAATAATCAAATTATACCCAATTTCCAGCACTAACAATTACTACACTGTTGTCTAGGTTGCCACTGTATACTCATTAACCCTTATTCTCGAGTGGCCTTTGGACCTTGATAAACTGAAATTAATTAAATACCTTTACAATTTAGGGAATTTACACTATCTAAGCCATATCCTAACTTACTGATGATTATGAAATATGTTGGTAAAAAGAATAAATAAATAGACACTTGTTTACGGTCGTTTCAATATGAATTCATCTGTTTGTTTTCACTTTGCCGGGTTTTTGCATTGCTCTAAACTTTTCCAATCTCTCATATATTATCACTGGGTGCCCAGTGTTGCCCGGGTGTTTGGAGGTGTGTGTTAAGCCAAAAAAAAAAAAAAAAAAAAAAAAAAAAAAAAATGGTAGTAGCCAGGCAGGGTCGAACCCGTACCACAAAGGAGGAGAAGAACTTGAACATAAAAACGTGACGTCTTTGCTATTGCGCTCATCGTTTAAATTAAGTCTAAACAATCGAAAAGAGAGATGACTTAATGTTTTTGGCCAATTTTGTTATATTTATTGTCCAAAGGGTCAAACTTCAAAAGGATACCGATTTTGTGAAACTTCGCCGCCTCTGTCGAAAGTTATAGGCATACATACATACATACATACATACATTTAAACAGAAAGATGAGATTTATATTATAGATTGCCAACAATGCTTCAATATATATATATCTACGATTATATAAATGCAACTTTGTGTGTGTGTGAGTTCGTTTCTTATAGACTCCGAAACAGCTGATCAGATTTTGTTAAAAATTTACAGAATGTATAAGTCTGGCAATTATCTCAGTTAAGTTTTGTATCAGAATACCTCTGATAATTACCGATAATCAATAATCGAAACTGTTATTTTAATCAACCTATCATCGGTAAAGCCATTTTTTCCATGTCATCGCTTAGCAACAATAATAGAATGCTGGGCCATGAAAATTCTACAGTGGCGAAGCATTTTTTTTTTTTTTTTTTTTTTTTTGCATGACGTGGTCTGTAGGTTCAAAGTCCACATGTAAATTTCTTTTTTTTTTTGCTTTTTTTTTCGTTAACTGGAAAGAAGTTTATATAAAATAATTTTATAAAAGAAACAGTAGGTTCTCTAGAGTGCAATGTAGAATAACATATATTTTGGATTAAGTTACTGCATGGAGGCATGTGAAGCTTCCTCTCGGGCGATTTTATGGATTTCGATGACAATAAAAATATAGGAGTGTGAAATATTTGTTGATCATCATTCAATCCCGGGCAACGTCGGGCCTCTCTGCTAGTACATATATATATATATATATATATATATATATACATACACACACACACACACACACACACACATATATATAAGAGAAAATAGTTAATAAAACATGTTAAAAAACACTTTGAAAAAGAGTTAAAAACATATTTAATCTGAAAAGGAAACACTTAATAAGTGAATAGTTCCCCTTTGCTTCACTTTTTGTTATCAAGTAAGATCTTTGACTTACTTGCAGTTTCATCAAATACGTTTGTATGCAAAATCCGATCCCGCATTTTGCTAATTCCTACCCTCTGATGAGAAGGAAAGTATTTCTTCGAAACTCCGCGGATTAAGGACTATCCACTTATTAAGTGTTTCATTTTCAGATCAAATATGTTTTTAACTCTTTTTCAAAGTGTTTTTTAACATGTTTTATTAACTATTTGCTCTTATTATAAGCTCTATCTCCTATTTGGTTTCATCGAGCTTTTACATCCGGTTGAGATTACTTTATAAATATTAATTCTTTAATATTTATAATATACTTTAGTTTTACCATCTTGGATCATTTTGGTAAATTTAAATGTAATTTTTATTTTATATATATATATATATATATATATATATATGCATGCACACATGTATTGAATGAATAAAGGTGAAACTGCATAGCTTGTTTGTTCCATCCCAAGTTGTTTCAAGTTTATATCTATCCGTAAAATCCCAGCATTTTTCTGCCTCCTATAAAGCTAAATTTCTTTAATATACTAAACTTTATGTCTAGAATAATTGTTCCAATTTAAATCCAAATCCATTACATCTTTGTTAAAGACGAATCATTTGCAGCAAGTCTGCCATTCACATGCAGCACCAAACTCCTAGTGTTCACTTTCAATCCAGATCTAAAATAGAAGACATATTCAGTCTGTTGATAATCTCACTGGAAAAATGCTTGGATCATTCTGCCAATCCAGATATTGCTTTTTTTACAAGGTAGTCACCACTTATCAAGGCCCGGAAGCCACTCAGTGTATAGGGTTATTATGTGTACAGTAATCAATGGGATAGTATCGTAGTAATCGTTAGTATTGGAGATTTAATAAAGTGTCTTAAGGGGGCGGTTCATCAGGAATTTGTTTATGTTGAACTTGAAGACATCCAGGTTGTAGTCAGGTGGGAAACAGGCAAACAGAAGAGAGTTCCACAGTCGTGCACTTCTAAGAAAGAAGCTTTATTCATGGAATCTACGTTTTGGTTTTCGCACAGCTAAAGAGTGGGGAAAATTAATGACAGTGGTTTCAGCTAGACTGGTATTTATGGTGAAAGATTTGTGTGGGGGGACCAGAGATTGGAGCTCAGACGAGCACTAGCCATGGAAGTAACGATAAAATAAAGACAGGCTCACAACGTCTCTCCTGTGGGAGAGAGGTTGCAGGGAAGAGAAAAGGGCATCCCCCATGCTTCTTCTTGAAAAACCCCTATGCACATGCATGTGTGCATTCGCTAGATAAACTGTGATCGTCTCGCTCATTGTGCAGGTCAGCCTTATCTGTGAACGTCAAAAATTCCAATCCCTAAGGGGTCACAATCATAATAGCACTGGCAAAAACTAATGTAGTGAACAATCACAGCAGGGACTTACTGATAAAAAAAAACAAAAACATTGAATGGAATTCTCAGAAAGGCCAGCCTTCTAGATGAAACACATTTTCACGTTTCAGTGTGATCTCTTCGTTGTTAAATACTAATCACTTAAAGCAAGTCTGCCACTCATATGCAATACTAAACATTCATATGCAATACTAAACATTCATATGCAATACTAAACATTCATATGCAATACTAAAGATGCAGCAGCAAACATACCGCTTAGTGCATTTTTACATTCTTATGCTTTGATAAGCTTCAGGATTCATTTCCAATCCAGGTACAAAATGGAAGGCGCATATTGCAATAATAGGATTAGAATCTCCTATTTCTATGTACCTTATAAGTAACTCAACTAAAATTCTGGCAACAACCGACTATAATTTTAATTTTTGAATCTCTTGTAAGCTAGCCAATCAACTTTCTCCTTTTTATATGGGTTACTACTTGACCTTAATGTCGTCGCGTGTCAATCATTATTGATGAGCAATTGAACCCGGTGAACTATGTCTACAATTTAGTTAAAAACTATATTGATTCCAAAGAAAATGCAACAAACATATCCACCTCTTAACCATATGTATTAATTGATTAGTTTTTAACGACCTAAACATCTATCTTGTATCTGTAACGTTACATACGTTTACACATGGGAACCAACACGTTGTAGCAGTCTATGTCGCAAGGAACAGAAGACAAGTATTAACTTACTTTTTCTTTTGTAACAACGTCATTTATTTCCGGCTACTTTCCTGAAAAAAAAAAACAAAACAAAAACATGGTCGCCTTCTCTCACTTGATTGTGCTACTTCTATCTGATCTCTGTCTTCTCGAATGTCATCCACATCTCTTACGTGCTCCATTTTTTTTTTTTTTATAGTTATAGTTTTCTTTATCCTTACAGTGTTATTTCGCACTGTTACAAATCTTCAATTATTTATTTATATTTCATGGAAATTCCCATACAAGATTTCTTCAAAAGGAAAACAAAAAATATTGGAGCAGATGATGATGTTTATCCATTGCTTGTAGTTATTTTATCAGATATGGCTCGTCAGTTTGATGCCAGTTCTGCAGTATGTAGGGAATCTGTTGAATGATTTTGTAACAGAGGTGCTGACTATTCTGCCTTTTTGACTAGAGAAAATTCATATATTGCAAAATTTGGAAATCTTCATGTACGCGGTCCTTAGAGATTTTAGGGTTTTCGGTTATTCTTTTCATCTCCTATTTTCAATGTTTCCTTCCAAATACAAGGGTTTGATGGAATTTGTAGGCATTTTTGGTGGAGTTTCTTCGATTTAAACATAAAATCTAGAGAAAATTCATATATTGCAAAATTCGAAAATTTTCATTTCAGGTTTGAGGGTTTTCTGTTACTCCTCCTATGTTTAATGTTTCGTTTTAAATACAAGGACTTTATTATTATATCTAGGTATTTTTGGTTGATTTTTGTGATTTAAACATACAATCTAGACAAAGGTCATACATATACAGCTTCTTATTCGAATAGCTTCTTTCTAAAACTGAGGAACTATCTTCCTTCTCACTGTTTTCCTCCTTCATACAGCCTTGATCTTTTTAACTTTTTAGTCAATAGACATGTTCTCTCTTTACGATTATTTTCTTTCGTTCTAGATAATTACTTGGATCAAATTGCTTCATACCATTCTTTCTTTTGAAAAAACTTCCTCATCTCAAAAATGTTGAAATTCTTAAACTTTTTATTAGGATTTGCTCGCATTAAAAAGTAAAACTGGCGTTTTTTAATATTTTATTGGGATATTATTTAATCAATTGTTATACGATTAAATAAATGTATCGCGTGGAACAATAAAATTGTAGCCCTAGTAAAGACGACATTATTCCATTTTGGTTTGATGAAAATTGGTTTCTTTTTTTTTGTTTCAGGCCCTCTACTAGTTGGCAAGTTGTGTACAAATCCCAAGAGCCATAGGAGGCTTCTATCCTGTCTGAAAGTTACACAATATTCAACAAGCAAGATCGGAGATGTGCCACTATACAACTCATGCTCTCTACGGATCCAAGTTATGACAACAGAACCATTGCCATCATGCTCCAAATGCATTGCTGGATTGTCACGTATAACAGGTGTGGTTTCAAGTGAGGTCTACATCATGCCACCTTACATCTTCAAAGTCGGCTTGAAAGTTAACACTAAAGTGTACCTATATGTACTGAAGAGTGTGGCGATCCTCGGGTGCAATCAGGTTGCTGCTGGCAGACTCTAGGTGTGGCAGCAAGACTCGGCACCAGCCCATAAGTCCAAAGAGACCCAGACTTTGCTTCAGAATGAGTGCTATAACTTTGTACCTTTTTCTCACTGGTCCCCTTCCTTCCCAGACCTGAACCCGCTGGACTACTTCGTTCGGTCATACACTGAGAACATCACTAACATGATCTTTCACAATACCAAAGCCAGTATGATCGCCGCCATCTGCCAGGCTGTGGAAAAGGCATGCTTCCAGTTCCGGACCTTTATCAAGGCAGTGATTGAGGCTGAAGGCGGCTGCATTGAATAGATGTCATCTCTACAACCTAATGAATTGAATTTTTTAATAAAAGTTTTAAAATTAAGATATTGTTTTTTTTTTAGGTTGACACTTTCATCGTTCCACCCTGTATAATTGAGATGCCTCCCTTCCTCAGTCCGTTCTGTACAAAATTGGGATTTCTAAAGAAAGTGTAAATGTATATCTTCTTTTTCTGTCGAACATGGGTATCTCTACAAAATTTCAAATGGGACCCTTTATTTAGTCCACAGGGGTAGCTACCTCCTCTTCTGCCAGCTTGCTAGTAAAAGTCTTAGATAATTGTATTCTTAGTATCACCCACAAAGGCCCGTCATGCAACAGATATAAATGAGAAGCAATAATCAGCTCTGATTGACAGTCTGCTGGAGGTTGAAGGTTCAATCCTCAATACGAGTTATACTAAAAATACAATCATAAATTATGTAAGACTTCTATCCAGTCATAGCTGCCGGAACGAGAACAAGCTCCACCTGTGGTTTAAATGAAAGATTCCGTTCAAAATTCTTCACAAATTCCTGATTTCAACAAAATACACCTGAAGGAGGCTGGAGGTTACATCGGCCAAAATGTTGTAGGATTAACTTCCAAGATGATAACAGTAGTCTCAATAATAATATAATACAAATTATCAGTCCCCATTTCAAAAATTCCAGAACTCTTTAAAGATGACGTAAGCATTTTATCAGAATCTATTTGCATTCAAAAAAAAAAAATCGTTTTTTCATATTTTACTGTGACATTATTTAATCAGTTTTATGTGATGGAACGAATGTATATTTGAGATGTACCTTACCTCCCACCACACCCCACCACACCCCACGCCTTTCAATCCATTCTCTAAAGAATTGGAATTGATAAAAAGAATGCGAAAGTAAATCTTTGATTGCAAAGAAAGTTGTGTAAGGATGTGATTATATCTTGTGTCTGCTTCATTTCGTATTCCGTGTGCGACGAAGATTCCCTGAGTGTTTTCGCTGATGTTATTTCATGAAATATGCCAGAAGGAATTATGGCTGAGAAAATGGTTTTCATAGAATATATGCACATAATTGAGTGTGCAAGGATTGGCATCCAGTCAGGCATGAATATATGAGGTTTTCAGCTTCGAATTCGCAGACGACTTTTTTTTTTTTTCGTTTTTACAGGTGCATTTATTATGAGTAGAAGTATTGAGTGGAATATCTATTTGTATTCTAATATATTGTATGTTCTAATATGCGTGTTACTTTGTTTCGTTCTGCTATTCCTTTTGCTCCCCTATTTCTCTTTCCGCATTACCCCCAAACTGTCCTTTATACATTCTGTCTTATTATACATCCCTCAATCTGTTTTATGAAATGGCCTCCCCATTCTCTCCTTATTCATTGCTCCCCATACTATCCTTCTCCATGGCTCCCCATTCTATCCTTCTCCATGGCTCCCCATTCTATCCTTCTTCATTGCTTCCCATTATATCCTTCCTCATTGCTCCTCATTCTCTCCTTCTTAATTGCTCCCCATTCTCTCTTTATTCATTGCTACCTATTCTATCCTTCCCCATTGCCCCATTCTCTCCTTGTTCATTGCTCCCCATTCTGCTCTTCTTCGTTGCTCCCCATAATCTCTTTATTCATTGTTGCCTATTCTGTCCGTCTCCATTGCTCCCCATTCTATCCTTATTCATTGCTCCTCATTCTATCCTTCCCCATTGCCCCATTCTCTCCTTCTTCATTGCTCCCCATTCTGCCCTTCTTCATTGCTCCCCATTCTCTTTTATTCATTTCTGCCTATTCTATCCGTCTCCATGGCTCCACATTCTATCCTTCTTCATTGCTCCCCATTTTATCCTTCTTCATTGCTCCCCATTCTCTCCTTATTCATTGTTGCCTATTCTATCCTTCTCCATTGCTCCCCATTCTCTCCTTCTCCATTGCTCCCCATTCTCTCCTTATTCATTGCTCCCCATTCTCTCCTTATTCATTGCTCCCCATTTTGTCCTTATTCATTGCTCCCCATTTTGTCCTTATTCATTGCTCCCCATTTTGTCCTTATTCATTGCTCCCCATTCTATCCTTCTCTATTGCTCCCCATTCTCTCCTTCTTCATTGCTCCCCATTCTCTCCTTCTTCATTGCTCCCCATTCTCTCTTTATTCATTGCTGCCTATTCTGTCCGTCTCCATTGCTTCCCATTCTCTCCTTATATATTGCTCCCCATTCTATCCTTCTTCATTTCTCCCCATTCTGCCCTTCTTCATTGCTCCCCATTCTCTCTTTATTCATTGCACCCTATTCTGTCCGTCTCCATTGCTACCCATTCTCTCCTTCTTCATTGCTCCCTATTCTGTCTTTATTCATTGCTCCCCATTCTCTCCTTATTCATTGCTCCCCATTCTCTCCTTATTCATTGCTCCCCATTCTCTCCTTATTCATTGCTCCCCATTCTCTCCTTATTCATTGCTCCCCATTCTCTCCTTCATTGCTTCCCATTATCTCTTTATTCATTGCTTCCCATTATCTCTTTATTCATTGCTCCCCATTCTGTCCGTCTTCATTGCTCCCCATTTTGTCCTTATTCATTGCTCCCCATTCTATCCTTCTCCATTGCTCCCCATTCTCTCCTTCTTCATTGCTCCCCATTCTCTCCCTCTTCATTGCTCCCCATTCTCTCTTTATTCATTGCTCCCCATTCTCTCTTTATTCATTGCTGCCTATTCTGTCCGTCTCCATTGCTTCCCATTCTCTCCTTATATATTGCTCCCCATTCTCTCCTTCTTCATTGCTCCCCATTCTGCCCTTCTTCATTGCTCCCCATTCTCTCTTTATTCATTGCACCCTATTCTGTCCGTCTCCATTGCTACCCATTCTCTCCTTCTTCATTGCTCCCTATTCTGTCTTTATTCATTGCTCCCCATTCTCTCCTTATTCATTGCTCCCCATTCTCTCCTTATTCATTGCTCCCCATTCTCTCCTTATTCATTGCTCCCCATTCTCTCCTTCATTGCTCCCCATTCTCTCCTTATTCATTGCTTCCCATTATCTCTTTATTCATTGCTTCCCATTATCTCTTTATTCATTGCTCCCCATTCTGTCCGTCTTCATTGCTCCCCATTCTGTCCGTCTTCATTGCTCCCTATTCTCTCCTTATCCATTGCTCCCCATTCTCCTTATCCATTGCTCCCCATTCTCTCCTTATTCATTGCTCCCCATTCTCTCCTTATTCATTGCTCCCCATTCACTCCTTCATTGCTCCCCATTCTGTCAGTCCCCATTGCTCCCGATTCTCTCCTTATTCATTGCTCCTGATTCTGTCCGTCTTCATTGCTCCCCATTCTCTCCTTATTCATTGCTTCCCATTCTGTCCTTCTCCATTGCTCGCCATTCTCTCCTAATTCATTGCTCCCCATTCTCTCCTAATTCATTTCTCCCCACTCTGTCCTTCTCCATTGCTCCCCACTCTGTCCTTCTCCATTGCTCCCCACTCTGTCCTTCTCCATTGCTCCCCATTCTGTCCTTCTCCATTGCCCCATTCTCTCCTTGTTCATTGCTCCCCATTCTGCTCTTCTTCGTTGCTCCCCATAATCTCTTTATTCATTGTTGCCTATTCTGTCCGTCTCCATTGCTCCCCATTCTATCCTTATTCATTGCTCCTCATTCTATCCTTCCCCATTGCCCCATTCTCTCCTTCTTCATTGCTCCCCATTCTGCCCTTCTTCATTGCTCCCCATTCTCTTTTATTCATTTCTGCCTATTCTATCCGTCTCCATGGCTCCACATTCTATCCTTCTTCATTGCTCCCCATTTTATCCTTCTTCATTGCTCCCCATTCTCTCCTTATTCATTGTTGCCTATTCTATCCTTCTCCATTGCTCCCCATTCTCTCCTTCTTCATTGCTCCCCATTCTCTCCTTATTCATTGCTCCCCATTCTCTCCTTATTCATTGCTCCCCATTCTCTCCTTATTCATTGCTCCCCATTTTGTCCTTATTCATTGCTCCCCATTTTGTCCTTATTCATTGCTCCCCATTTTGTCCTTATTCATTGCTCCCCATTCTCTCCTTATTCATTGCTTCCCATTCTGTCCTTCTCCATTGCTCGCCATTCTCTCCTAATTCATTGCTCCCCATTCTCTCCTAATTCATTTCTCCCCACTCTGTCCTTCTCCATTGCTCCCCACTCTGTCCTTCTCCATTGCTCCCCATTCTGTCCTTCTCCATTGCTCCCCATTCTGTCCTTCTTCATTGCTCCCCATTCTCTCCTTCTTCATTGCTCCCCATTCTCTCCCTATTCATTGCTCCCCATTCTCTCCCTATTCATTGCTCCCCATTCTATCCTTATTCATTGCTCCCCATTCTATCCTTCTCCATTGCTCCCCATTCTCTCTTTGTTCATTGCTCCCCATTCCCTCTTTGTTCATTGCTCCCCATTCCCTCTTTGTTCATTGCTCCCCATTCCCTCTTTGTTCATTGCTCCCCATTCCCTCTTTGTTCATTGCTCCCCATTCCCTCTTTGTTCATTGCTCCCCATACTCTCTTCGTTCATTGCTCACGATTCTGTCCCTATTCATTGCTCCCCATTCTCTCTTTTGTAACCCCACACTGGTGAAGCTCGGCTAGGACCCCCTGTTTATATGGAACTCTCGGCTTGTATCGTTTGGTCCTTCTCTAGGGTTGTTACATTTAATCCTGTATGCTGAAAGCGAATATCGAAGCCGCAGACATAAAGAAAAACAGACTCATGAAATTCTATTCTACAGAATTAATTTCACCAACTTATGTACAAATAATTTTACAAATATCATTCAGTTCTTAGTAAGTTTTTTTTCAAAGTCTCAAATCTCTTCACAGACAGCATCAGACGGCGGATAAGGAGGAAGAGTCACGTCTCCAGGTAACGGCGGGTTACCTCAAGTTTTGCACACAACTCTTCCAGAAACTTTTCAAAACTGACTAATTTTCGCCCGACAGTAGTATATATAGTGAGGTATGTGGATGAGGTGAAAGTTTCCCTAGCCAATCAAATTTTGCCACGAAATCATAAACCCCAGAAATTCCCGAATCTGGGATCTGAGATCTACAGACATACTAATTCCCATGACCTCTGAGGTCATCATGTCAGCACTGACATCTGATTTTGAGTTCACCAAGGCCAGACAATATTATGCTCCAAGTTTCCTGTCATCAATTTTAACTGCAAAATATATTTCTCTGGTTTCAAACAGTATCTATTTTGACATGAAATAAAATATATATATTTATATTCTCTATTTTAAATCCTCGGGTTATCTGCCGTCACCCGGGAACAATTAGCTATCTAGCATAGTTATTCGGCCCTCATCGGGCCGCTGGGGAATCTAAAGCTCCCAAATGATTGATAATGTCACACCTTACTAATTGCTCCTAATTCTGTCCTTCTCCATTGCTCAACATTTTGTCCTTCTTCATTGCTCCCCATTCTGCCCTTTCTCATTGCTCCCCATTCTGCCCTTTCTCATTACTCCCCATCTTGTCCTTTCTCATTACTCCCCATCTTGTCCTTTCTCATTACTCCCCATCTTGTCCTTTCTCATTGCTCCCCATTCTGTCCTTCCTCATTGCTCCCCATTCTGTCCTTCTTCATTGTTCCCAATTCTGTTTTTATTCATTGCACCCCATTCTGTTTTTATTCATTGCTCCCCATTCTGCCTCTATCCATTGCTCCCCATTCTGTCTTTATCTATTCTGTCCTTCATTTCTCCCCGTTCTGGCTTGCCTCATTGCTCCCTAGCTTCCTTTCTTCTCATTTGATACACCTCCACTTTTCTCTTGCTTTTCCCTGTTTTGTCTTTTCCTCATCTGTTTCACTCCTTTGCAATTCATTCTATTTTTTCGTTTTCTCCGTGTTCTAGTTTTCCCAGTTGCTCCTGGTTCAATCTAGCTCAGTTGCTCCCAACACTCTCACTTGGCTTCCCACTCCCCTCCCTCCCTCTCTCTCTCACACACACTGTCTCTACCTCCCCCTTTCCTTCATCTCTCTATTTACTTTCCCATCATATTTCTAATTCACATCTCTTTCGCTCTTCGCCACCTTTCTGTCTCGTCTCCTCTACATATTTCTTTCTACATCTTCCACTCATTCATTTTTCTCACTCCTTCCCTCTCCTACATTTTTCTTTCACTCCTCCCTTCTCCAACACTTTCTTTCACTCTTCATACTCTTTCTCTCACTTGTAGTTTCTCTCTCGCACCCTCACTCCTCCTTCTCCCACATCCTCACTCCTCCTTCTCTTATACTCTCACTCCTCCTTTTTTTACTCCCTCTTATTCCTTCTCTTCTCTCTTTTCTCTCTCACCCTTCCTCTTCTCTCTCACTCTTCCTCCGCTTCTCTCTCACTCTTCCTCCGCTTCTCTCTCACTCTTCCTCCGCTTCTCTCTCACTCTTCCTCCGCTTCTCTCTCACCTTCTTCCTCCTCTTCTCTCTTTCCCTTTTTCTCCTCTTCTCTGACTCAATTTTCCTCCTCTCTCTCTCCCTCCTTTTTTCTCTCTCACTCTTCCTCCTCTCCTCTCTCTCTCACTCTTCCTCCTCTCCTCTCTCTCTTCCTCCTCTTCTCTCCCTCACTCTTCCTCCTCTTACTCTTCCTCCTCTTCTCTCTCTCACTCTTCCTCCTCTTACTCTTCTTCCTCTCTCTTTTACTCTTCTTTTCTTTCCCACTCCTCATCAGCACATTTCCTCCTCTTCCCTATCTCACTTCATATCCTCTTCTCTCTTTCACTCCCCCTCCTCTTCTTCCCTCTCTCACTCCATTTATTTTCTATTTATTTACCATTTTGTAGGTGCAACTGTGATTCTCTTGCACTTCATCTCTTTCCATATTCTTCTCTTACTCACTTTCACGCCCCCCCCGCCTTACCCCACTTTCTCTTTTTCTACTATTTCCCTTTTCCACTCACTCGAATTCCCACTTCTCTCTCTCTCTCTCTCTCTCTCTCTCTCTCTCTCTCTCTCTCTCTCTATCTGTCTGTCCGCCTGTCTCTCTCTTTCCTTCTCTCTCTATCTATCTGTCTCTCTCACTCTCTCATATTCAAAAAGGAGAGAATTCTGTATCTCGATAAAAATCGCATCATAAAATATAAATTTGCTGCAGTCACGTGTTGTACGATTATTTACCTCATACTCCTTCGTAATCTCTCCCCTTCTCTACAAAAAAAAAAAAAAAAACCGCATTGATCAATTCTAGAATCAAATTCATTCATTGATTCGAATCAAACAGATTTAGGATCAATTTTCCATTCTGCACGCAGTTTATGACCAGGTTTTTAGATCTTCCAAAACATGTTTGAAAAGCTTTTCTTTTTTTGCTGATCGGTTTGTAACTTCTAATATATAAAAACTTGTTCAATTTTACAACTCGCCACTTCTAATAAAACGTGTTTGATCCTTAAACATGTGATATAAACCTGCATTATTTTTTCTTTCTGCACATGTCGTTACTCATTGTATCAGCAGCAGATCGCAAAACAGTATAAAAAGAATGCGTTTTTGCATCCCCTAGGCTGATAGAGTTGCCGTTAGGCTATCCAGCAGCAATATATTCCCTTGAATCCCTACTGGATGAAATCGCATCTGCACTACCATGATGACGATAGTCAGCAGCAACAGCAGTTTCATTCCTTCCCTCTATAGCACATATTTTTTTACAAGGTGGTCAGCACTTATCAAGGCCCGGAAGCCACTCAAGGATAAGGGTTATTGCATGTACAGTACGTTAGTGTGGAGATTTAATAAAGTGTCTACTTAAGGGGGTGCTTCATCAGGAATTTGTTTACGTTGGACTTGAAGACATCCAGGTTGTTATCAGGTGGGAAGCAGGCAGACGGAACAGAGTTCCGCAGGCGTGCAGTTCTAAGAAAGAAGCTTTGTTCATGGAATCTACGTTTTGATTTAGGCACAGATAAAGAGTGGGGGAAATTTTTAACAGTGGTTTCAGCTAGACGGGTGTTTTTCGTAAAAGATTGGCGAGGGGGGACCAGAGATTGGAGCTCAGACGAGCACCTGCCATGGAAATAACGATAAAACAAAGATAGGCTCGCAACGTCTCTTCTGTGGGAGAGAGGCCGCAGGGAAGAGAAAACAGCATCCCCCACGAAGTCTATTTTGTACACTGTCAAGGAAGGATAGGCTGTTTTTAGCAGCTCCTGCTCAAATATGGCAGCAGTATTCCATCCTTGGACGTACTTGGCTTTTATATAGATAGAGAATTGCATCAGAAGTGAGATATCTTCTGGAGCGGTAGAAGGATCCCACCATCTTTCCAGCGACCTTGGCAACGTGTTCCATTTCAGATCAGGAGTAAAGGTCAAGCCCAGAAGCTTCTCAAAACATGAGGCTTCTATTAGACGAGAGCCATCCATTTCAATTCATGCCAGATGGGGGATTAGAGCGTTAATGATGTAAAGATAGGAGCTTGGTTTTAGATGCATTAAAAGTAATGAGCCACGTCTTCCCCCACTGGACCACGCGCTCAAGATCAGAGAAGAGAGAATCAGAGACAACTTTGTCATTTACAGCCTTTGATGTGTTGCCGTAGATGGTCGTGCCATCAGCATATATATCAACGAATGATTTAAGTATGTGTTTAGGGAGATCATTGATGAAGATCAGGAAGAGATTTGGGCCCAGGATGGACCCCTGAGGGACTCCAGCATTAATACTGCAGGCCTCTGATTTTTGTCCATCGACCACGTCTCTTATGAGCCTATCAGAGAGAAATGATTTAATGAATGAGAAAACATTTCCAGTTATACCGTGGCAGGAAATCTTGTGAAGTAGGCTTTTATGCCATACCTTGTCGAAGGCCTTTGATATGTCAAGAGCAATTGCCCTAGAAAAGAAGCCTTTGTCAAGGGATTCACTAATCCTATGAGATATAACCGTTAGCACATCTGCAGTAGATCTTGCAGAACGGAAACCATATTGTGTGTCACTAAGAAGGTTATTTCTGCTGAGGTGGTTGACCATTTCTCTATTTAATATGGATTCCAGCAACTTACTCATGACACACAGGAGACTTATTGGTCTGTACTGAGAGGGAGATGACTTATCACCTGAATTCTTAAATACAGGGCATACTGATGAGGTTTTCCAGGGTGTTGGAAGGCACTTCTCCTTAAGGTAACGCTTAAACAGTTTTGTAAGTATTGGAGCAAGTTCTGGTTGAAGCTTTTTTAACACTATAATTAAGATGCCGTCAGGGCCAGTTGCTTTACTGGAATCAAGGTTCTTGATTAGCTTGGCGACCTCATGCACAGATATTTGTATGTTACCTAGCATGTCCTGTGTTATAGGAGGAAATATGGGGAGTTAATGGCCTTCATCGCATAGGGTAGAATTAGCTGCAAAGTTCTTGGCAAATAGTTTGGCCTTGTCGGATGCTGACGAGATGACCTCAGGTCCATTGATAATAGTTGGGATAAAACACACACTTCTGTTCAGGATCCTATTTGTTATTTGCCAAAACTGGTGGTAACCAAACTGCTGATTAGCTACTTTGTGTTTAACGGACGGAGCATATAGCTCTCTTGCATTTTTCATTACTCTTTTACAGTGGTTGCTGGCATTCCTGAAAGCAGCTTTAGTCTCAGTGCATCTATTACGTTGGTAGCTATGGAAAAAGTGATTTCTGTGCGCAATGGCAGCAGCACATTCTGGGGAGAACCATGGCTGGCTGTTAGGGTTTTGTTGGAATTTTTTAGATGGTATGAATCTGTCTATGGCTACAATTAACCATTCGGTCAGGTCTGATACTATAGAGGACACATCCTTTGTAACATGGAATGCAGAGGTAGATCAGATATAAATGTACAGAAGCTATCTCAGTCAGCCATGGAGTATCGGTATACAGTACGGTGGAGGGGTATGTCTGGAGACTTATTACATTTCATTTTTATCTTAACTGATACGACAGAGTGGTCGGAGGATCCTAGCGGAGAAAGAACGGAACATGAACATAGCTCAGGGGAAGTTGAGAGAAAAAGGTCTAGAAGGCTTGCATACTGACCTGTAGTATCGGGCACACAGGTGGGCTCGCGAACAATTTGAGTGAGGTCATGAGCAATGGCAAAATCATGACAGAACCTCCTCTCATCGTTTGTCTTATATGAGTGGCTCAGCCATTCCATGTTATGGATGTTGAAGTCACCAAAGATGTGAATGTTAGCCGTGGGATGTGCAGACAGGTGGTCTATTTTTTTCAGATATACTCTTAAAGATAGTAACTTAGCTGTTATGGAGCCGATAGAGGGCAAATATAAATGCAGTGGTGTAAGCAAGTGCAATCTGGAAGCACATATAAGGTAAATTAGGATCTTCTCTAGAGATATCCCTGCCACATGGGAAGCCATCTTTAATGTAGGCACATATTCCATGCCCATGGCGGTCTTGGGAGTCAGATTTAGATGTTAAGTTAGAGTATCCGTTAATTATGAACTCATCTAGGGAAGTGGTCGGCCCTATTCCAGTTTCACTTAGAAAGAATATGTCCAGTTTCGTCTCCTGTAATTGGGTTTCAACCTCTGGAAGGAGACGTGGTAGTAGGGGCCTACGTTGGAAGATGGGGTCCTAGGTTTATTTGAGTTTTTTTTTTCTGGAGATATTTCATGTTGAGGTTTTGGGATTCGTGGAACAGGTCGGCATACTTGGTTAGAGCAGGATAGAGAGAGAAAGTAAGACAGAAAAGGACAGGAAAACTTTTTTTTTCTTTTTTTTATGTAGCACATGATAGGTAAAGTCGTAACAATTACCCACTAGCATGGCATCGAGAGGCCCCACCAGAGACTACTGCATGGTCCAGAATCCATTCACCAAATGGCAATACAGCAGCCCCAGTACTTTGCACCTGCTGATAGGACAGCCTCCTTAGTGGTTAATCCAAGGTTCGGGTCCCTGACTATCAGGCGGATAATGTCAGCCCAGACGAAATGTTTACCTCCAGGACCCTTACTAGTTACATGGTCATAAGGCTAGACATAGAGTCAGAAAAATTTCCGACATCTCAGACTATTGTTCACCATTTACTACCGACCTGGAAAGCAGCTTTTTCTTCACCCTTTATCAGAAAAATCACTCATTTGAATGAGGACTGAGGGACAAAAAAGGAGAAGCGAGACTTACTGGAGCTGCCGATAACACATCCAGTGCATTATTTACTCTCCATTCAATATACATCAATAACGACTACCATCATGGCAACTATCATCACAACGATTGCAGCCGCTCATTTCTCACCAACAAAATAACAGTAACTCGAACCGATCATCATCATGAGCGCCGCCATCATCATTATCATCATCAACATGTACAGATTATTCTCCAAGCAGCCAAAGTTTAACAGCAGCTACATCGAAAGTAACAGCTCCTAGTAAAAAGACCAATAGACACGTCAGCCAAGATGACAATCATCACCATCATGAGTTCTTCTTAAGTCACATATTTCTTTGAAATAAATGTCACCTTCATAGTTCGTTTTTCCTTTGTAATTTCGGGATTTATGTCTCCTTCTCCTTTCTTCATCCTCAGACAAATCACCACCAAACTAAACATATGCAACCATGGTCGCACTTTCTGCAAATTAATGAGTCGACTGTACAAATAGTTCTCAATGTGCGCATTGACTCAAGCATTTTGGGAAAAAAATGCAATTTTATTTCGTATGACACATTGAAGTTTTAAATATCAGTTTCATAGGAATATTTTAGATCAGCAATTCCCTCTTGAAAGACAAGGAATGTAGAACAAGGCAAATAGAACGATAATTTTTAAGTACACAAGTTGGGAAATAATGTAGTTTTTATTATCAACTACAAGACGATATTTAGATACAAAAAAATTTGGAACAAACTGAGAAATGAAATTTTTACCTTCCAGAACTTGTGTAACGTCGTCGTTACATGTCAACACCCGGGACCCATACATTGTGTGCAGACAGTCGCAAGAAAACAAAGACAAGGAGAGAATGCAACTGGCATTTGCTTTTTTAGTTGAAACAAGACATTTATTTACAGGTACTTTCCAGAATAACACCTTGTCTCATGTTCAAACGCCTTCTTGTACTCCAATGTGCTTAACAAGACTCTGTCGTGTTAATCTGGACATGTTTAGGATGCCCTTTGTTCACATGTATAACACGTCTAACTTTGTCCTTTCTAACATCAAGAGTCAACGTTTTTCTTTCTTTCTTTTTTTTTCTACTTTGTCGCCGTGAAGTTACCTCGCCCATGGCTTAGTACTTGCATACATTGGCTGTTTCTGCTATACATGCGTTCGCGCTCTGTTGCACTTGGCCAGAAATATTTTCTTGTGAAGACGCTGATTTTTCACTAGGGCTATAACAACAGCATATTCTTTTCCTTGTTTTGATTCTCCGGTATATATCCATCGATATATACATTGACACACCGGGTCCCACTGGATCACGAAATTAAACAACGTTGAACCTGGTCAGTTTCATGTACTGTATGTGCTCTCCACTTATCTCGGCATTGTTTCCAGTCGTCCTGGTCTTCTCCTTGCCACTGAACTCAAACAGTGTCGATTCAGGAAAGGTGTGGTCATAATATTGTTTGAAATAGCATTTTTTTAGTTTGTCATAATTTAATTTGAAATAGTATTTGCTTTGGTCAGTCATAATTTAGTTTGAAATAGCATTTTCTTTGGTCTGTCATATTTAGTTTGAAATAGCATTTTCTTTGGTCTGTCATTGATTTAGTTTGAAATAGTATTTGATTTGGTCTGTTATATCTCAGTTTGATATAGCATTTTCTTTGGTCTGTCATGATTTAGTTTGAAAGAGAATTTTCTTTGAGCTGTCATAATTTACTTTGAAATAATATTTTCTTTGGCCTGTCATGATAAAATTTAAAATAGCATTTCTTTTGGTCTGTCATGATTTAGTTTGAAATAGTATTTTCTTTTTTGTGTCTCATACTTCAGTTTGACATATGTTCAATGATGAACGGGTAGAATAAATGGAAAAAATCTGTTGTTAGATAAAATACATTCTGTTGTTAGATAAAAAAATCTGTTGTTAGATAAAAAAAATATGTTGTTAGATAAAAAAATATGTTGTTAGATAAAAAAATATGTTAGATAAAACAAATCTGTTGTTAGATAAAACAAATCTGTTGTTAGATGAAAAATCTGTTGTTAGATGAAAAATCTGTTGTTAGATAAAAAAATCTGTTGTTAGATAAAAAAATCTGTTGTTAGATAAAAAAATCTGTTGTTAGATAAAAAAATCTGTTGTTAGATAAAAAAATCCGTTGTTAGATAAAAAAAAGTCCGTTGTTGGATAAAAAAATTTGTTAGATAAAACATAATTCGTTAGATAAAATAATCTGTTATTAGATAAAAAAAGATCTGTTGTTAGATAAAAAAGATCCCTTGTTAGATAAAAAAGATCTGTTGTTAGATAAAAAAAAGATCTGTTGTTAGATAAAAAAATGTGTTGTTAGATAAAACATCTGTTGTTAGATAAAAAATCTGTTGTTAGATAAAACATAATCTGTTAAATAAAAAATCTGTTGTTAGATAAAAAAAATTGTTGTTAGATAAAAAATATGTTGCTAGATAAAAAAATCTGTTAGATAAATAAAAAATCTGTTGTTAGATAAAAAAAATTGTTATTAGATAAAAAAAATCTGTTGTTAGATAAAAAAATCTGTTGTTAGATAAAAAAAATCTGTTGTTAGATAAAAAAAAATCCGTTGTTAGATAAAAAAAAATCTGTTGTTAGATAAAAAAAAAATCTGTTGTTAGATAAAAAAAATCTGTTGTTAGATAAAAAAAAAATCTGTTGTTAGAAGTTATTTTTGGCAGAAAAAAAATATTTTAAATGTAAGATATAATTAGAAACTTGTCCAAATGCTTTACTTTGGTCTACCTATCATTTGTGATTTATTCCCTGCTTCCTTTATTCCAGCTCGTTTGACTCGGTCTAGGGGACTCCATTTTCATTGTTTGAATACGTCATTGTAATACAGCTTCCTATTCAAGTAGGTTTATTTGTAAAAACTACAATTTTGTGGACCTCTCTTTCTGCTCACTGTTTTCCTTCTACTTACACTTTTGGTCTTTTCAAGACTAAAGTCAATAGGCATCTCCTGTCTTTGCACTAATCAGCTTTCGTTCTTGTTAGTTCCTTACATCTCAAGGTTTCATGTCTTGGCTCAAGCGATTTCCACAAAAAAGTAGCCATTTTCTTTCAATACTTGTTTATGTTAAACACCTTCTTACCAGTTATTAAAAGATCTTTTTACAACTTAAAATACTTACATCTAAAATTAAATTTAAAATATTTTAACGCAAATAGGTCACAAATGAGTTGGTAAAGACAAATTGCTTTTACTAAATTCTAAACTGTATTTCCTTTAAAATCATTTTTTGCCAATAAAAATGGTTACCTGTGTTTATTTACATTGAACAGCAAATAGTCATTTGCTAGTTTATATATAACATAGAATTAACTTATGTAAAATTTTCTTTTTTTTTTTTTCACTCCAAACAAAACATATACCTACTTGGAACATGAATCAGAGATGCAGGAAACAGGGAAGGAATTTCAAAGTCTAGCAGTCTAGGAGAGACACTATTAGAGTAAAAGACTTTAACATGGTGTAATTTTGCTGCTTCTCAGATTAGTCGGGAAAATGTCCATCGAGAGTGCAAAAATGCTATGAGTTGATTACAATACATTCCATTCATATATTTATAAAACCGGTACAGGAATCCAAAGTTGAGGCGATGGGAAAGGAGTTGGAGCTTGGCGGATAGTGCGGGACTTATTAGATTCAAAACCCCTTTTTTGGACGCAGTCGAAGAGTAAGACACTAGTTGTAAACGCATCAGCCCAGATGCGACAAGAATACTCCATGCATGGACTTTGTAAAGCTATAGGATGCTCTCTGGTGTAAGTAATTTTCTAGCACGGTAGAGAGAGCCCATCTTCTTTGCAGCAACTTTGGCAATGTCCTCAATTTATTTGTTCCAATTCCTGTTGCCTGAGCATCATATCTAACAGGAAACTGCGGAGAGTCGAGCAGCAAGATGTCTGTTCACATTAAACTTCTATAGGTTAGTAGAGTCATTGAAAGTAGGAAACAAGGAGAAAATTGTGAGGGAAGAAACTATTAGAGCTGAAGGCTTTCTGACATCTAGAGACCTCAACAGTGAAGGGGTGGGATTTGTGGCTTATTGAAGTCGGAAGTATGTAAATTGAGGGAGCACAAGTGCTGTGAGTTCATCACAGCAGATCCTATTATAAATGCTTCAATGCATATTTGGTCACAAATGCAAAATGAATTGTCTTTGACTAATTTTCCAACTATATTTCCTTTAAAATAATTTTTTGACAATTAAAATGATACCTGTTCTTATTATTTATATTAAACAATAAATAGTTCTTTTTTAGTTTTCATGGGATCAACTTTGTTGAGCAGCAAATTCTATAAATATCTTCAGCAAGTAGTTTGATTTCTTTTTTTCTTTCTTTTTTTTTTTTTTTTCGGTTTCTTCATCTGATGCATCTCCAATCATGTTCTCTGCCCCACCCCTACCCATCGGCCACACCCACTCAGTTCCCAAAAATCAGTAAGTGCATCTGCATCACATGTGTTCTCAGGTGGACACAATTGGGTTGCATTGTCAGTAGGTACCATTGATGAACGGTCGGTCGGTAGAGGCCAGGACTGTTTAAGGAAGGAAATGAAGAAAAATAATAGAAAGAAAAAAAAATCTCCATGGGGAGAAATAAAATTATCAGTAGTAATAACATTTGTTTGCTTTTGCCGGACAGGAATCTCTCGCTCTTGCACAATATCGATGTGGTCATTAGTGATGGAATGATTCCAATATTTCTTTCCCTATTCCGATACAGTTATCGATTCTATTCTGAATTATCGACTCCGATACAATAACAGATTCCGGTTCTGACTTCTTTTAACATCTTTATAAATTTAATTATACAGTTTTTTTTTTTTTAAATTCTTATATTACCGTGAAAACCCTTGTGAGATGTACATATATTCTCACAAGTGTAAAAGTACACTTGTATATTTATGCTAAAAATCTATTGGTTGCCCCCTCCCATACACATTGGGGGAGGGGGCGACCAATAGATTTTTAGTTTTACTAGTAATTTAAAAACAATAAATATTGCGCGAGCCTTTTCTAGTCTCACACAAAAACACGCGTTCACATCTCAAGCTATATTACTTGTCATATACATACGCGCACACAAACATACTCGCGCACGTCCACACACGTACATATATTCACGTTCGCGTATATACACTCACATTCACGTGTATACACACACATGCTAACGTACACACATGTACTCACATACGCTCACACGTACGCACACATGGACAACGTCACTTCCCCTTTCAATCTTTCACGAAAAACATCCGTCTAGCTGAATCCACTGTGAAAAATTTCCCCCACTCTTTATCTGTGCCTAAATCAAAATGCGGATTCCATGAACAAAGCTTCTTTCCTAGAACTGCACGTCTGTGGAACTCTGTTCCGTCTGCCTGCTTCCCTCCGGACTACAACTTGGATGTCTTCAAGTCCAATGTTAACAAATTCCTAATGAACCGCCCCCTTAAGTAAACACTTCAGCAAATCTCCCCACTAAATTACTGCACACGCAATAACCCTTATCCCTGAGTGGCTTCCGGGCCTTGATAAGTGGTGATCACTGTGTAAAAAAAAAAAAAAAAAAAAAAAATCCACACGTGCGTAAAAGACCACCGGAAACAACTATAAAAGCAAGAGCAATAAGCAGCTTCTTTCTTTTCGGACCAGCTTCCAAGGTGAGTGGTCTATGGACCAGCCACCGCCGTTTCAGCAGGCGCGTGCCTCACGCCACTTGCTACCATGTGGGGCAAAAAGCTAACACACAGTACGTACACCTTATATGCTTTTACTTTCCATGAACTGGATTGACATTCTCACTCTTTCTCTCTCTATATATATATACAACTTGTCCCTTAGAATACCTTCGCGTAGCTGACTGCTAACATGGCACGCAGCTTTACTGATGTCAACCCTCTATCCTTTTCTTTGTCTACACGCTGGACTGTCATTCCCATTACCACTACATTACTTACTTCTCTTCCCACGCGCGAACAAACGATAGTGACCCGAACGTGAGATGAACACACATTTCCTTTTCTTTCTACACCACCAGTCCCGCAACAAACGATGGTTACACCCGAACGCGGACATGGAGACGTGTTATACCTAAAACATTCATTTTTCAACAGTAAATAAACGACACGTTTATTTTATCGAGCAATTGAGTTTTTGTTTCCTTCTTTGCATTCGTTTCATTATTTTCTTTTGTAACGGGATTAGGATATATATATATATATATATATATATATATATATATATATATATATATATATATATATATATATATATATATCCTAGTCCTCTACAATATTTATCTTTTTATCATTAGTACCAACAATGGGCAATTAAGTTAAAAAAAAAAAAAACAAAACAATATCGATGTAGTTATTAATAATGCAATAATTCCAATATTTCTTTCCCGATTCCGATACAATTATCGATTCCAATGCAATAACAGATTCTGATTTTGACTTACTTTAAAATCTTTATAAATTTAACTAGTGGGGGGAGGCTTTGCCCGAGCGTAAAAGACGTAACATATGATATTTTAATTTGTCCAGATTTTGTATACATTATTATAGAGTCGTGATTTCAAAAATAAAAAAAAAGTATTTGGGTGCCATCAGCTAGAATCGAAACCGCTTATGACGTTACCACTGTACCAACGGGACACATATATGAACTGATTAAAAATAAACTAAGATGAACGCACAAAATATATAACGATTTTTTTTTCCATTTTGACCCCTTAAAAACGATTTTAACCGGCTAACACCCATAAGAGAACAGTCCGTAAAAAATCCAATTATTTGAGGTTCCTAGCGCCGCTCTGCGACTTTTAGTTTTGAAGGAGATAGAGTTTGAAAATATAGAGACAGACAGACAGACATAGTGCATTTTATATATTAGATTATATACACTTTTGTTTTTAGTTTTCGTTTTTATACTATCTGGAAAACCTTGTGAGATGTGCATATATTTTCACAAGCGTAAAAGTGTGTGTGTGTGTGTGTGTGTGTGTGTGTGTGTGTGTGTGTGTAGAGAGAGGATGGATCACCTATACATTTTTAGTTTTACTAGTAATTTAAAAACAATTTTTTTTTTTCTTTTTATCATTAGTATCAACAACGGACAATGAAGTTAAAAGAAAAAAAAAAGCAATTATAAAAGAATCGTTTTTGACATCAGAAAATAAGTAAAAAATTTTCCCGATTTCGATACTCACAAAAGATCCGATTTTTCCAACTCCTGATTCCGATTAATCGTCCCAACACTAGTGTTTATTATGTACGAGTAAATTTTAGTATGTTAGTACCTATTTACTATGCCTCCCCACGGGACAGAGTTAGACACCAGGGTCGTTTTTTAACGTGGAGAAAAGGTGCAAAAATAAAAAATTGTCTCAGTCGTGAAGGACTGATCCTCCACGGAAAGAGAACAAGAAATAGAAGTGCAGCATCCGGAGAACAGATACTACACTTTGATGTATTTATTTGCTCCCCCACTGAGCAAATCAGGCACAAGGTCGATTTTTAAAGTGAGGAGTGAAAGGGAAATGGGGACCAACTCCCCGGGGAGTAGGGGAGCTGGATAGTGACAATTGGTATGAAGGGTTGCCCCTACATTGACCAAGGTCTTATATGTGGGATTGCTCCCACATATGGTCTTTGCTTGCAGTACCTGCCGGAACAGATGGTATTTATTTGCTCCCCCACCGAGCAAATTAGGCACAAGGCCAATTTTCAATGTGAGGAGTGAAGGGAGAGGGAAGGGAAAAAGGGGACCAGCTCCCGAGAGGTGGGAAATGGGAGCTTGTTGAAGGTCAGGTATGTGGGGTTTCCCCCACATCTGGTCTTTGCTAGTCATAGCTAGTTATAGCTTGCAGTATCTGCCGGAATAGATGGTATTTATTTGCTCCCCCACCGAGCAAATTAGGCACAAGGCCGATTTTTAATGTGAGGAGTGAAGGGAGGGGGAAGGGGAAAAGGGGACCAGCTCCCGAGAGGTGAGAAATGGGAGCTGGTTAAAGGTCAGGCATGTGGGGTTGCCCCACATCTGGTCTTTGCTAGTCATAGCTAGTCATAGCTTGCAGTATCTGCCGGAACAGATGGTATTTATTTGCTCCCCCACCGAGCAAATTAGGCACAAGGCCGATTTTTAATGTGAGGAGTGAAGGGAGGGGGAAGGGGGAAAAAGGGACCAGCTCTCAAGAGGTGGGAAATGGGAGCTGGTTAAAGGTCAGACATGTGGGGTTGCCCCCACATCTGGTCTTTGCTAGTCATAGCTTGCAGTATCTGTCGGAACAGATACTACACTTTGATCTTGGCCCGAAGGCCACGTAGAGATATTTTAATGGGATGGCGAAAATTTAATTTTTTTTATAAATTTCATTTGATGTCGCTGTTGTGTCAAACTTTAAAATTAAGCTAAAATACAGTTTGTATTTTGTTTATATTTTTTTTCTCTTTTTACAAAGGAATCACCGCTTATCAAGGCCCGAGAGCCACTCGAAGATAAGGGTTAATGAGTGTAAGGTGGTAGTATAGTAATCTTTAATGGTGTAACTTGGGTAGAATTTGATGATTTGAGGAGACGGCTCAACAAGAACTTGTTTACATTGGACTTGAGGGCTACAATATTGTCGTCGGTTTGGAAGCAGGCCAATGGAACAGTGTTCCACAAGCAGGTAGTTCTATGAAAAAAGGCTTTGTTTCTAGAAACTACATTTAGACTTAAGCACAGGTAGAGAGTGGAGGAAAGTGTAGATAGTGGGTGTAGCTAGTCGAGTGTTTTTTTTGTGTGTGAAAGTCCGGCAATGGAGGACCATAGCTTGGTGCTCAGACGACCACTTGTGATGACAATAATGATAGAGTAGAAACAGATCCGCAAAGTCTTTTCTGTGGGAAAGCGGCTGTTGAAGACGATTTTAAACTCTATCAAGGCAGGATAGGGCATGCAGCACAACTCCTGCCCAGGGATGGAAATAGTACTCCATTTTAGGACGTACTTGGCTCATATACAGATAGAGGATTGCATCAGCAGTGGGATACCTACTGGGGCGATATTATTATTGAATGTTATTTCCATAATGATGTGAACTTTAACCTTCTTCACATGTAGAACTCAGAAATCTTTCTGTCCAACTTGAAATCTGCATAGATTTTTTAACCAAACCCTTTATTTAATCCACAGGAGTAGCATGTTCTTGTTCCATCAGCCATGACTGAGTAAAAGTCTTAAATAATTCATAATTAATTGTATTTTAAGTATGGCCAAAGCTGAGAATTGAATCTTCAGCTTATGACAGATTGTCACTTACAGCTGAATTTTTTTTTATAAAACTCAAGATAGATGGTTGGTGCTACCAGATAAAGCTATCTGAAGATGCCAGCTAAAATGCACCAAATACCGGCATTGTTTTTTCTTTCGTTTCCCTTTGCAAAACACAATCATGTTCTGCAAAGCCAAAAACAAAAAAGCGAATATTTTCCTTTTACAAAAGAGCCAAACCAAACAGCATGAATAAATATTTGAAGAAAAAAAGAACTTGAAACATAAACACTTTTACCAAAATGTATTTTGGATTAAATAACGTGAAACGTGTTGATGTGCTATAAAACCAAACGACAAGATCAAACACTGCTAATAAATATCTGAATATATAACAGATTAAAACAAAACCTTTTATCAAAATGATTGGATTTGGCATGAAATAACCCCAAAAAGTGTTGATATGCCGTAAAACAAAACAACCAAACCAAACACAGTGAATAAATATTAGAAGATATAATAGTAGTATCGTATGG